>NC_065528.1:18781610-18975992 GCF_006386435.1 Epinephelus moara
TCACTCAATCATGTGTGCTTTTGGCATTTACTTCCCATTTTAAAGGAAGAGTTTTACTGTATTGGGAAATCTCTTTCTTGCTGAGAGTTTAAAGAGGATGTCAATACCACTCTAATGACTACACCCTTATCTTAGCTTAGCATAAAGACTTGCCACATGGGGGAAACAGCTACCATTGCTCGGTCCAAATGCACAAAAGTAATCTGACGACCAGCACCTCTAAAGCTAGCTGGTTTGTTTAATCCATAAAAAAATGAAATCATCTGTCAAACTACTTATTTAAGATGTAGAAGATAAAGTGCACCTGAAAACACATTTTCCAGTTTTGTGACGCCACAACGTAGCTGTTTCTCTCGACTAAACTGAGGACATACTCTTGGTGTGTGTACTGTGAGTCTGTGAGTCTGTCTTTACATGAAACTTGTGGGCTTTAAGAAGCACACTTGTGCATCGGCAAGCTTTTACTGTTAGCTTGCAAACCAGACAAATCTGCGAGCTCATGTTCTATTTGCTCTTGCAGATGCGTCTGGTCCCCCTCCTGTTCAAACAGATTTCCAGCCAGCCTGACCTGGTTCAGGCCAATCACAACCATTTATCTAACACGGGGCAGGTGTCAGACAGTGACTGACAACTTGCAGAGCCTTTGCACTAGGAATGAGCTAGTAAACCATTATCTGTATCTGTGTCTGTATCTGTACTTGGAAAAGGCAGAGTTTATGCCTTATGTGAGGTTTAAATCAAAGGTGGGTTGGGCCCAATCAGAAGTTGTTATTTTAAGCCTGAAATTTATATGGATTAATCAGAAGTTTATTACCTGTGAGAAAACTATTTACAGAACAGCCCCAGAATCGAGCTTCAGATCCTATTTTATCACAAGAGTAATAGATTAAACATTGCTACCTAAATGAGGATTTTCCTTAATCACAAGTACAGATAATGACACTCGTAAAAAGTACATTATCCGAGTATTCAGCTCAACCTTAATTTGCACTTAATGCAAAACATATGATGACAACATTTTTGGCTTGTGCGCACTACAAAAAACATAAACCCAGCTCAGTAAAAAGGAGCGGCGTTGAGGAAACAACAAACGCTGCAGTTGATGTGGAATTTTCTGTTAAACTACTATTTTCAAACTCTGATGGCAAAAACGGCAACACACATTCACAGACATGTTGATGCGACACCACCACAGCTCATCTATGCACACTCTAGGCTGTTTACATCCGTCCATCGTTCAATGCTATTACATATGTTTTATTGCTCTGATTGGTTGTAAGTCTATACAATATGCGTCCAGAGGCATTTTTTAATGGCAGGCTAATTTACTGTCCGTCTTGGTAATGAAAAAACTGGAGCATTAATTATAACAGTAGTTATTTTTATACATCAGTACATGCACTTTCCTTTCTTGTGTTGGCTTAAGATTCATAAAGTTGTATTTAGCTTAATTTGTTTATTGTTTGGTTCGGTTTTTTTCTGCATTTGGCACTGTTTTATCTTCGATTAGATCCTAGGACTGGACACTCTTATTATTAACTTAAACTTAAACTTAAGAAGACTGACATCTAAACACCAGGCTTACACCTGCTCGTGCCTCCCAAAGGTATACTTGTGTTAAAACACACTGTTTTGCCAAATTTCTGTGTTAATCATAACGTTCCTACTGTGCTGTCCAGCCACTGCAGGATGACTAAAGCAAAGACAGTGCTGAAAAATTCTATGTCGTCGTCTGTCTCTCCGTCTGAGCCTCAGCTGTGGCGTTCTGCATGAATCACAGAGGTCGAAGCAAGAAGAATTCAGCTCCAATCACTGTTTTCATTGGTTGTGAAGCATATCGTTGTCAAGGAAATGTGACTGTTTTATCGTTGTTGTCCTTCAGCACGAGAACCTTGGGAGGATCCGAGGTCTGTTCTACAGTGATAGATCAATCACGTCTCCTCGACAGGCGCATGGAGAGTGTGTTTTTCTGACTTATAGCATAGATACGCATGAGTGTGTTTGTGTGTCTTCTACCTCACGGTCAGCCAAGTCAGCCTGCAGCTGGGAGACTTTCTCCCTCAACTCCTTCAGCTCCTTCTTGCTGGACTCCATCTCATCCCCTTTTTCTTTCTCCTCTCTCTCCCGCTGCTCCTTCAACCGCTCGATGATTCGCTCCTGGACATGAAGGAGGAGGAGGAGAGAAAAGAGAGAGAGTCAAGAGAGGGAAAGAAGAGGGGAGAGAGAGGTAGTCAACGCTCCAAGAGTTATTCACAGTCACTCAATATCAAGTTTCTATACTAATAACAGTCGCATTAAACTTTATGTACATGGCAGCTCTGACAGGATCTAACAGCCAGCAGTGATTTTAGACACGTAATATGTTCTGGCAAAAGATGTAATATTCACAACTACTAAAACACTATAGACGCTCTCCAGCTATAGAACAACGCAGCGGCCAGTGCAAGCAAAAGTATAAAAGTTCACACACACGAAAGGACCACAAAAAGCCCAGAGAGTGTAACCTGGCTGTGCTGTGTGTCCCTGTGCTGGAGTCCCATCTTAGTGAGGACTGGAGAGTGAAAACAATTTTTTTTGGAAAGTGAGGATATTTTTTGTTCGACCTCACCTCTTTAAAAAGCTGTTTCAGGGTTAAGACTTGGTTTAGGGTTACAGCTACTATCAATTATTTCCTTAATTAATTCATTAATTGTTGGGTCTGTTGGCCATCACAATATCCCAGAGCTCAAGCTAACGTCTTCAAATTGATTATCATATCCAAACATCTGTCTTAAACCTGAATATATTTACTGTACTGTAAAATGATATAACTGCGTGATATCAGGCAGATTTGTAAACTTGTTACACTTAGTTTCTATCCTCAGTTAACTCAGTGGAGTGGACGGATTCAAAAGTCTGGACCCAGGCAAGTGATGCAACAGTTGGGAGGGGTTATGCCAGACATTCGAGAGGATGGTACCAATTAGGGATGTGTCGTTCGCGAACGAATCGTTCAAAAGAACAAATCTGTTGAGCAAACACACTGAACTGAATCATTTCTGGAACTGATTTGTTCATTTCTCAGTTCAGTTGAGCTCAGCAGCGAGCGTGCAGGCCGGGAGTGCATCTGCCGATTCGGTCCGTGCAAACAATGAATCACTCGTGAGTCGCAAGGCAGCCATTGACGAATCACTCGGTGAACGAAGTACTCTGTGAACGAATCACTCGGTGAATGACGTAACCCCGATCCCTGAGTGATTCAAATCATTTCTTCTCAGCGATACACTTTCATAGGGACTGTTTTCTCATAGCTATCGGCTAAATGTAGCCAGGAGTCAAGCCACATGAACACAATCACACACCTCCCCATTGTTTTAACAGACTTAGTTTCCAGATAAACAAACTTAAAATGTAAGACTGGCCAGTAATGAGACTCAGCACTCCTGGAAGCCGTGAACTGAACTGAATCATGAATCGTTCAGCCGTGTATCAGTTCAGTGAGTGATTTTTAAGTTTCAACCATTGATTTTTACCTTCTTTTATCTCTCCTGTTCATTTTATTCTATTTTATCTATCTCTATGGAGTTTTGATCATCTTTTTAATTAGTTTTTTTTTTCTGTTTTGGTTGGTTTACTTTTTTAATATTTCATTGTCTTGTGTCTGTGTCATTCCAATTTTGCCATGTGGAGCACTTTGGGCTGCATGTTTGTATGAAAGGTGCTATATAAATAAAGTTAATGGACGAGAGTGTCATGGTCACAGCAGCGCAAGATGTAAACATTAATGGCGTCCTCCTCAGCTGAGCTGTAATGTTAGCTAGCTCAGTGGTGCTAGGTGAGCTAGCATTAGATGCAAGCTTCCTTCTGCGTGGTGATATGGTTAGTGGGTGTAGTTTGGTAGAAAGAAAACAGCTCCTACATGAAACTGCTCACAACAAGGTCTGTGGATTATGTTGAGTAACCAGGTCATGATTTCTGGAAAGACACCTAGTTACATTATGTTAAACGAGAAGGAAGACATCTCTACGACCGATATCTCCCAACACTTGACAACTAATACCAAAACAATCTAGACTGAAAATTAGCACTACAGATAAATGAACAAATATCTGTTTGTGATTTTGGGGTGAACTGTCCCCTTAAGATTAAGATTGGGAAAAGGTTTCGGGATGTAGTTTTGATGGTTAAAGACAGGGTTAGGGGCTTGAATGCATCATCCAGACATCAAAACAGATATTAGGGTTATCTATACTGTTTGCGAAGACGAAACTACGGGCATGAAATAAAACTTGACACGGTAAAAAAAAAAGTTAACAAAACTTATTCCTGTTCTGCTTTGAAACATAACACGGTGTAGAACAATGTGTGTGTGACAGAGAGAGGGAGTAATGACATAAAAAACAGCAAGAGGTGGATGGAAAAATGAAAAAAAAAAAAAAAAAAAACAGACAGGAAGAAAGGACAGATATCCAAGGGCACCAAAACAATGAAGACGGAGAAAAGAAAACCTTGTGAAAGTCATTTTAAGTCGTCGGCCACCTCCGTCTGCCAACACTCACACATCCAGCTGACACCCTGAATATTAGTCACTGGACAATTAATAGCCCCATTTCCTGTGTGTGTGTGCGTGCGAAGGCGATGGAGTCGGTAACAAAATCGCGCATTACAGTACAAAAATATATCCTCATCAAACACTTTGAAGCGGTGCGCCGGTGTAAGTGTCACTGGTCGGTTTCCCAGAATCAGGGTCAGGTCCTGAGTGCACAATAACAGATCATCAAAGGGGCGGCTGAGGGTTTCATTCCCATGCTCAGGTGGTTCAGGGCTGTTTTATGGCTGTGGCACCTGAATGCTCACCAAAACAGTGACAGTGTGCTTGTTTGTTCTGCACCCATCGGTGCGAGACGTGCACGCACCCTGGATGGGTCTTAATCTTTTATGAACACAGGCTGTGAATGATTTAATAATGAAACAGCCAATGTGATTATTGGTTCATTTCCATTTATCCAGAGTCATTTGGTCATGGCGTGGGTGGTCGGCTGTTTTGCTCATAGTGGTTTTATTAATGTAACCTTGCTCTGGAGCTGACCTGAGGTTGACCACCGTTGTGTGTGTGTGTGTGTGTGTGTGTGTGTGTGTGTACCTTCTCAGCCAGAGCCTCCTCCAGTGTTCCCAGTGCTGTGTCGGTGTTGGAGGTGTCTGTCTGTAAAGACTTGACTCTGTCTTTCAGGCCGCCCAGCTGTTTCTCTTTATCCCTCAGCTGATCCTGGAGGTTCTCTATCTGCACAGAAAGAAAAGGAGACAAGAACTCATAAATAGTTGTTGTTTTTGATGCACAACTCATTTATTTAGCGAGGAATGGTATTATGGCGGTAAGTCAATCGGCTCTCTCACTCTGCCAAAGTAAAGCACTGTGGCAACTGCTTGTAACAAGAGCCCGGACGATAATGAGTTTCTGCAGACGAACAGCAAATATAACGGCAATTAACACTTAAATTGAATTAGCTTTAATAAGAACTATAAACAGCAACAAATATATGTGAGTAAGACTCAAAGATTCAAAACGGCAGCATATAAAAAACAAAAAACAGCTATAAAGTCCACTAAACTATACTTAATTTTAAAGATGTACATACTTATACAAAAGTAATCCCTCTCATTCATCACTGGAAGCATGTGGCAGTGTATTCATCGGCAGACACTCTGCCCTCTGCCTGTATTTACTAATTTTTTTTCTTATTTTGCTATGTTCAGGACGTTATGGGTACAGCTTTCTGTTGAGGTCGGGACTTAATAAAAAGGAAGCCACCAGGTACCAGAACTTTGCACAGAGATGCCTCTCCTCATGAGGAACAAATTTGCCTCAAGAACCCGTAACTTCCGGTTATACAGATTTTCCACCATTTTGATTTTTTTGAAAAACACTTAAAATCGATCTCTTCCTAGGAAGTTTGACCGATCTGCATGAAACTGGGTGAACATAATCTAGGGACCAATATCTAAAGTTCCCTCTTGGCAAAAGTTGGAAAACTTACTAAAACTGAGCTTCTATAAGGCAATGAATATTGTGGAGGGTGTGGCTCATCACATAAAGGTGTATAACATCTCAAGGGTTTCACCCATCACCACGCAACTTTGAAGGCATATGACCACACATAATCTGAGGGGACCCCTCCATTATTGACCCCATCAAACAAAATGGGGGCGCCAGAGAGCTAATTTCTTATCTAGGCCTAACCGCCATATCGATTTTTACTAAACTTGGTAGATATGTAGAACAGGACGCCTCAAGGTGACTGGAGAAATCTAACTCTAATTGGCAACTGGGTGGCGCTATAACAACAGAAAAATGCTTAAAAATGGCTAAAATGCGACCGATCGCTGTGGCTCCCCCTGTGGACCAATGTTGTTTTTTTTCAAATGTTTGGTATGACTAAGTCATGGTATGGTATGCTGTACTCAATGGGTATGGACTAGTACCTTTAAATTATGTTCTATGGGCGCTGTGTCTCTTAGATGCCCATTGCTTACAATCTGGCACCTGGTTGCTACCTTTTTATAAAGCCCCGACCTCACCTGAGCGCTGTAGGGACACACACCCATGAACATCCTTAACATAGAAAATAGACAAAAGAGGACAATAAGAAAACACAGGCAGAAGGCAGAGTCTCTACAGAAAAATGCAACGCCGCACACTTCCGGTGGGTCATAAGAGATGAGTGAGAGGAGTTAGTACTTCTGTGTGAGTCTTTTAAGTATTTCAGGAAAATCCAGCAAAGTATATCTTTAACTAAACAGGAAAGTGAAACAAATCTGAAAATCTAATAAAATAATTATATTATGCATATTCAGATGTTTGTTGGTGACTTTAAAAAATATATATATGTTAAGGGACAGCACATGCACATCACATAGGTGCAAGGCTATCAAAAAACAGTGTACATAAAATGACGCCTGCACACCCAGTCTATGTGTGAGTGTGCGGGCGTTATTTTTCCTCTTCATGATGAAAAATTATAAAATTATTTCACTTGATTGGATTTTCAGGCCGCTTTGATGCTCATTGCTTATGACATATAACCTAGGTCGGCTTCACATTTGACAACTCCACGGAATCCATGATTCACCTAACGAGTGAAATTACCCCTTTCAGACCCATAGGAATATGTGAGTCTCTCTGACAGCCAATAAAAATAGACACCTCCCACATTCCCTCTGTTTCTCTCCTGTCTCCTCTCGCACTGATTTCAAAGCACATGACTCTCCGGGTCAAAAACAAACGCAACTCCCTGCTTACAACACTGTCTGCTTGCACATGGGCTCGATTATGATTCATCTGGAGATTTTCAAAACATGAAAAAGGCTGAGAGGTAGGGGTGTAAGAAAATATCGATGCACTTGAGTATCACGATATTATGTTTTGTGATACTGTGTCAACTGACTCTTCGTGAAGTCCCGCCCCCCAATGCAGACTGGCCAATCCTAACGTAGCAGAGATTCATTTTGTGTTGTGTTTAAACCCTCGACCACCAGATCCTTCAGTGCTGCAATCTATCTTCAGTCATTTGACTCTATGAAATAGGAAGAACCCTACATTTTTGAGTATCGCAGTATATCGCAATATATTCACTCGTAACCCCTGTATCCCGATACGTATCGTAACACCAGATTCTCGTGAGCCCTACTGAGAGGTGCTGTGCTTCTGTTACCTTTAACCCTCACTCCAAATACACACTCTCCTCACCTCCACCTCTTTTTCCCTGCCTCCTCCTGTTTCCTCTCACAGTGATTTGGTAGCAGATTAATTTTCTATTAAAACACAAAATCAGCAGAAATAACCGAAGCACTTGCTCCTTCCCTGAGCCCACAGCGAGTGTGTGTGTGTATGTGTGCGTGAGATCACAGACAGAGATAAGGAGCTGTGTCAACTTCGTGGTATTCATTAAAAAATGGATGGAACAAAAGGTTGAGCAGCACAGAAATAACAAATTGAGGAGAAAAGAGAGGGATGGAAAGCTTATGTAATGTGGTGTTAAGAAGGGGCGAGCTTGGGTGGTAAAATGACTGCGTTTCAGCCGCCCTCTCCTCCTGTGTCTCTTTCTTTTGCTTTGCCGGAGAGAAAGGAAATCAAGCGACTGACAAGCCATCACAAAAAAACATAGAGTCGGATTGGTATGCAACCTTTGACTCCACTGCAGGTGAGACGCACACATTTACAGTACCGCAGAGATCGTGGGTGTGTGTGTTCGTACAGTAAAACACTTCCAGCGCCTCATTAATCAACTGCTCACCTGACAGCTTGACTGACACCTCCTCCTCTCCCTCTCACACACACACACACACACACTTGACATTGAGAGGCAGAGAGACTCTTTGATCCCGTCTGCACTTCCTGAAACTGACAACTGCTGGATGCCTGGCTCACACACATACACAGTATTTACAAACCCACACACACACACACACACACACACACACACACACTCTCTTTGCCCGTCTACACACACACACACACACACACACACACACACACTCTCTTTGCCCGTCTCGTCCTATTTAAGTCCCGAAATCGTGTGTGATAATGAACGTGAATATGTTAACAAAACAATAAGCGGCTGACGCTTCTCTTCATCTATGTCAAAAAATTACATTTAACAACAAAGAGAAGCGGATGATGGCGGATCAGAAGAATTAATTCTATGCACTCACGGTAATTTCCTTCATGACTAACATATAATGACAGGTAAAAACACGACGAAGGGGGATGGAGCGGAGAAGAAGAAAGAGAGGTATTTTTAGTTTTTCCAAAGGGAGGAAGAAATTATGAAATAATGCGCGCAGATTAGATAAAGGAGGAGTCAGCAGTGTCTCCGTCTCCCTCTCAGACACTGGACTGTATTCTATTTGAAGACAGCAGAGGTCATCATTTATTGAACAGGAGGAACTCATTAGTATGCATCTGATTTCAAACACACTCTGTCTCTCTCCTCCCCCTCCCTGTCCTGCTTTATGTCTGTCTGCTTGATTGTCTCTATCAATTATCTGCTCACACTCTCCATTTTTTCTGTAAGGGACAACTGGAGGGACGCGGGGGAAAGAGGGAAAAGGTCGGATTTTTTTACAGCTAAAGACCAAAAGGCTTTAAACGGGAGATCTTGGCTGTACGCTAGATTTTTTTTTGGTCATTTTTACACTTAATTTGTTGGATGTTAATGTCTAGATTCCCTAAACCCTTCCTTACCCTTCATTTTGTGTGTGTGTGAGTGTGTGTGTGTGTGTGTGTGTGCCAGAGACAGAGGGTCACTCCTGCCTATCCATCCAGCTGACAGCATCACCACAAAGATGCACACACACACACACACACACACACAAGCACACTGAAAAGTGGCCAAAATATGTAGAGAGCACCTGTAACTCTGTCTGCCTGTATACCTGCCTGTCTGCGTGCCCTTCTGTCTGCCTGCTCAGCTGTCTGTCTGCATCAGCTCCCACGCCACACACTGTCTTACAGCCCCATCTAGTGGTGGTAGTATCACATGACAACATGCAGATTTCAATGGGAGACTGTCTCCATGTCTATTGTCCATTATTTTTCCATTTCATTCAATTAGGGCAATAACTTCACAGACTTTGTGGTGGCTTTGCATGTTTTGTTCTGCTTTGTGTTCTGTTTTTTACCATTTTCTGTCTCTTTATTGCCCCTTAGTCCACCTTAAATCGATTCATATACCATGACACATTTTAATAGGACAGTACAAAGTCAGCCTATCATCTTGTTAAAATATGCCGGATAAAAGGACTTCTGTCCCAGCAGGATTTGGAAAAATTTTCCAGTAGACTTCACAACTGTAACAGTGTCTTTACAGATCTCCCTAAAAATTGATCAGACAGCTGATTGAGAATGCAACTGCTCGAGTTGTTAGGGTTTGCCTCCCCCTTGTGCTTCCTTTTTCCCCTTCTTACGTGTCTCCTGTTTGTTTTCAGTCCGTCTCTGTGTGTGTGCTGGGCGTGGCCTTCTGGTTCCCTCCTCCTGCCAATTCTCCTGAGTGCCAGCAGCTGCTGAGTCTATACACCTGAACCACATCTACAATCAAGCCACTGCAGTGTGCCAGGTCGCTCAGTCTCCTCTGTGGTACAAACGTCAAGGCCAAATTATACGTCTTGACACATTGTCTTTTCATGCTCATGGACCTCAGTTCACACTTTGTTCTGTCTCTCAGGTTCACAACACTAGCTTCAACAACACCAGCCACGTCCAGTCTCGTCTTCTGCCTCTGGATTTGGATTGCTCTGCTTCCCCATTCCAAGCCCACCTCAGCCATCGTTTCACTCAAGCCTTCAGTCCCCATCTTCAAACCACTCTCAGTTTCCTGGTAGTGTTTGCATTTGGGTCCTAAGTTGAACTGCCACAACACGAGTCCTCACTGAGACCAAGGAAGTAGATCACATCACTCAGCTCTGAGGTCTTCAAACAGGCTTCCTGTCTCTCAGATTCAAATTCAGAATACTACTGTTGATTTATAAAACTCTGAATGGTTTATGAACCACCCAGACCTCTCTGGTTGCCTTGGACAGGTCTGCTTTGTGTCCCAAGAGTCAACACTAAACATGGAGAAGCAGTGTTTAGTTTTTATGCAACACATATTTAGAACAAACTCCCGGAAAACTGCAGGTCTGCACCAACTCTCACTTCTTTTAAATTAAGACTGAGGACTTTTCTTTTTGCCGCTGCCTTTTATTAAATAAAACATTTATTCATTTCTTTCATTGCACTGTAACTTCTATTCTTGTTTTTTATACCTGTGTTAGTATATTCTTGCTTGTTTTTGTTTTCTAATCTCTGGCTCTTTCATGGCATTTTTAATTGTATTTAAATGTCCTTTTATAATGTACACTTTGTCTCAATGCTTTTAATGTTTCATGTAAAGGACTTTGAATTTTTATGATTTCGGTGGCAGTGACACTTGCTTTCAGTACGTGCAACTGCAAAAATACTGCCCCCTATTGGAGCTAAAATGTTGCAAACAATGAATCCAATTAAGATGACATCACAGTGGTGCTCACACTGTTTAATCTGTAACACAACAATGGCTTTATACTTGGTGTTTTCTTACCTTCTTCTGCAGCACATTCACTTTGCGCTCCTTGACGTCCAGCATGTCTTTGAGGTCGCTGATCTCTCCATTCTGAGTGCTCTTCTCCTCCGTCAGCTCTGAGATCTGCTGACTCTTTTTAGCCAGGAGGGATTCCTTTTCCTCTAAACGGAGACGCAGTGCATCCACCTGCACACACACGCAATAAAAAGTCAGTTGAAACAAATACATACAACCTATGATCAATTTCCACGTGATAAGTAATAGTACCATTACATACAGAAGCAACTTACACTGGCTCCAAATTCATGTTAGGATACACTTTAAAATCTCTCCATGGTCTTGCACCTACACATATCTCAGAACTTCTCACCCCTTTGCAGCATCACCAGACCCCTAACATCCACCCACTGTGGCATGTTTGCTGTGCCCTGTTCCTGGAGAAGAAAGCCCAGGGACTGGGCTTTTTCTGGAGCAGCTCCTCAGCTTTGAAACAGCTTGCCGTAGGCCATTACACACACTGAGTCTGTTGAAGCTTTGAAGACGCACCTTAAGACCCACTTTTATTCTCCGGCTTTTAATTGCGTTTAACCTCTCTTTCTATTTTTATCTGATTCCCTGAGTTTAATCTGTGTTTAAACTTGATTCATGTTAATCTTGTTTCACACATCTCTGCAATTTTATGTCTCTATATATAGCTCTGAATAGTGCTACATAAATGAAATAAGTCTGAACCTAGTGGAAGAGTAACTGTACCTCAGTCTGCAGTATAGCGGCTCTCTGTTCCTTGGCAGTGAGTGACTCCTTCAGGACGTCCACGTGTTGTTTACTGTCAGAAAACTGATTGTTCAGAGTCTCCAGTTTGGTCCTGAATGCCAGCAGCTCGCTGTCCTTACGACTCAGATCCTGTTTTACCTGCTCCATCTGAGTGACACACACACACGACATACAGACCCAGTTAGAGTGGGTACTAGAGAGGATAACACGTTGTTAAAATCTACTGAATTCGACAATGAGCTTTACTAAGTGAGCACTTGTTCTAAGGTGTTTGTTAAGGTTTTAGCCATAACTTTATTGTGGAACGCTATATGTAAAGGTCAAAATGTTTAGAAAAAGTCCCAGCCCTCGGGTTTCTAGACCTACGTACTTACCCTACCTACGTGTTTTTACTAAAATATTAGGAAAACCTATTGAATCCAACCCCCTCACAGCTCTTCTAGGTATTCAACCTAAATACTTTGAGGTTCTTGACCTTGGAGATGTGATTTGCTATCTATGGTTCTAATGACAGTTACAGAGTTCAGTTAATAGACAAGCAGTAATAGAGTGCCCAGGAATGTTCCTTTGTCTCAAAGTCAACAGGTTTTTTGGGGTTTTTGGTTAGATGCCTGAACTAAGGTCTGTGGTTAACAAGAGTTTGAGAGACTTACATGTTTTCTTCTGCAACATAAAATACATCAGTAAATACCTCACTTCTGAACTTTGAAGCTTTTATGTGTCTTAAAAAGGGCGGCTGCTAACAAGTGGCTAAATGAGACTACGGACTACGTCATCACACCGAACACGGCTTTACAGCATTATTGGGGTGGCAAAGTTAAATCATGCAACCGTGGTATAGTTTGTTCATAGCCTAATGTTAGCTTTTTACTTCTGCCGATTGCATTTAGGCTTCAAAAATCATAAAGAAGATTAGATTATCTTAATGAACAAAACATATAATAAACGTTTGGTTGGCACAGAGCTTATTTTCTGCAATAATCCAAAATCCAATGGAAAAAAATCCATAGGCATTTTGAAGAGGGAACCAGGGTGACGCTAACTTCCATGTCACTCTACAGAAAAACGTCGTCCCTGGACCATTCTATAATACTTATCAATTTATATAATAAAAAAATGCCCGTATTTAACCATTCACTGTGTTGTTCTCACTAATCTTTATCAGAAGGCTAAGCCAGTTTTAGCAGCCTCACACAAGTCAGGTGTACGCAGAGGTGTTTCTGAAATTTGAAGCCATTTGGGGCTCAGCCCAGAGCTCTTTTTTGATGCTTTTCTATGCACTCTGGCACCTTATTTACATTCAAAGTACAGAAAAGGCCAGATAAGATGTGTAATCCCTCCAGCGTGTTCTGGGTCTGCCCTGGAGCCTCCTACCAGTGGGACAGGGCGTGCCCCAGGAGGCATCCTGATCAGATGCCCGAACCACCTCAACTGACCCCTTTCGACAGGAAGGAGCAGCGGCTCTACTCCGAGCTCCCTCCAGATGTCAGAGCTCCTCACCCTATCTCTAAGGCTCAGCCCAACCACCCCACGGAGGAAACTCATTTCGGCTGCTTGTATCTGCAATCTCATTCTTTCGGTCACTGCCCAGAGCTCATGACCATAGGTGAGGGTTGGGACGTGGATGGACCAGTAAATCGAAAGCTTTGCCTTCTGGCTCAGCTCCCTCTTCACCGATCAAATAAAGAATTTGATTATATTTCCCGATCTTTGCTCAGCAACAGTTTTGTGTGAAAGAAATTAAAGGCCTGTCTCAAATATACAGTACACGCCTGTCCCTAATATAGACCCATTGATTTCAGTCATTTAAGCAAATAATAGCCTGGGCTACTAATTGAAGTTTTACGGTAAGGGCCACTGTGTCAGTTTTAGGACATTTTGTGTAAAAGGAAAAACAAGCCATTTTTCTAATCTATCACCTGGAAAGCAAACAAAAATTAGACACACATCACAGTCAGTACAGTATTACAAACCCATTTATACATATGGTGTACTCCCCAACTACTGTGTTGTACTGTACAAGAGGGTCAGGGTCGATTCTTTCAGTTATCCCAAAATAATTAAAAGGAAAAACAGTTTAATGTCTACAAGTGACCTTTAGCATCTCATTGAGCTGACTGGGAGTGAATTTAACATGACAGCTAAAAAGAATGGACCCAAACCACACAGGAGAATTAGTCAAATAAAAAACGCCGCAAACTAATCCAAGCCACTAGTTGAGAGAAACCTCATGCAAGAAGAAAGAGAAGCAGGTTAGAGATATGCAGGCTGTAGCACAGCTGGGCTCTCAGCTTGAAGTCTGTAACTGTAGTTCAGACGGCTTGAAACAAACATTACATTATTGGTCATAGACAGAATGGGAAGCAAAGACCTCCTCATCTGTTTATATGAACAAATAGCACACACAGCATTGTAAGAGTTAAAGTTGTTTCATGCTGCCTGAACACACTACTGGGATTCTACTGGGATCTACTCAAGCAGCAGCCATTCACCAGTCAACCTGGGAGACGAAAGAGCAAGAGATCAAGAAGCAATGAAACTAAAAGAGACAGCGCAAACAGACAGAGGTGCGTCTCTTACTGCGGACACCTCCCGCTGAAGCTCACTGGCTCGCTGCCTTAGCTCCTCCTTCTCTGACTGGCTGTGAGTGAGCTCTTCCTTCAGCTGCTCAACCTGGCAGGAGAGGAGGGCGTCACCATGACCGCAACACAATCAGCCGCCACATTTGCTGACCACACTGACCACATACGGCATACACAAACACCTCGCATGCTGAAACAGTGCATGAAAACCACCTACTGTACATCCTGTGAGTCAGTCAGTGGTGCAGTTTTAATGGCTATGTCAAACTTTAGCACCATGAATCAGGTGAAATATGAAAACCTAACAGGCTTAAGGTTTTCATACAAGCTGCTAAATGATACAAGCCTGTTAAAGAAATGGGTCTTTAGGAATGAATAATGCTGTGAGAATTATGTTTTTCATGGATAGTCCTGAATTTCTTAACTGTGTGAGGTTTCCAGGGATCTTTACCTCCCCAAAAATCATTTGTATATCAATTACTCATCCTGTATTAGGTTGAATTTAAGAAGAAAACTATTTCTCACATGCCAGCACGGTGAACGAAGAGTCCAAAAACAGAAACATTTCGTGTGCTCAGTACTTCCCAAACAGACAGCCATTTCCAACAGGGAACTGAACTTAAAGTAATTCTTCTCTATGCTCTCTTCAAAGCCAGACTCCAATGACAAAAACAGTAATTTTACCTCGCTGAACACAGGAGCTGCTGGTCTACCACTGCCTCCAACATTTAATGTGTTTGTGTTACTGTGTGACTTTGCTGTTTTGAGGGGTTAAGGTGCTTTCACACCTGCCCTGTTTGGTTCGGTTCAGTCGAACTCAAGTTATTTTGCCCCCTAAGTGTGGTTCATTTGGTCAGGTGTGAGCACAGCAATCGCACTCAGGTGCACACCAAAACAACCAGACTGAGACCTTCTTGAAGAGGTGGTCTAGGTCTGGTTCGTTTGTGGTGAGAACGTGAGAACCAACTGCAGTCACATGACACATTGTTTGGGTTAAACATGAGCATGTTACAGTCCTGGAGGATTATTAATGTGCACCTCCTCCTGTACTGCCTTAATATGCACATTCAGCACATCCAATGCATCAAAACATTGTTTTCTAGTTGGAGCCGCGCCTCGTTTTCAAACTGTATGGTTTGACTAAAATGTAAAGTCCACAATGACCAGCGCTAAAATCAACCTGCGTAGTTGTCCCTCCATTGTGACATTACAAAGTGTCACATTTATCTTTCAAGTGTACTCTTCTTCAACGTTTGGTTTACTTCCTGGATTTTTCCCACATGGAAATTCTGACCAATCAAGAGCAGCTCTCTCGCACAAGGCATTTGATCTAGTCCACTTGTAAATGCTGCCGTGAGAACACGAACCAACTCTAGGCAATTATACAACCAAAGCAAGACAACTCTAGTTCTGAAAGCACCCTTAGATTGGTTTCACCAAAGTCACACAGTAACACAAACAAAGTAAATGATCAAGGCAGTGATAGACCAGCAACTCCTGTGTTCAGTGAGGTAAAATTACAGTTTTTAACGATGGAGTCTGGCTTTAAAGAGAGCCTAGATAAGTCTCACTTTCCATTCAGTTCCTCCTCATTAAGAGATGTCTGTTTGGGAAGTGCTGAGCATACGACTGGATAACCGAGACTTTATACTGCACGAGTTGTGTGAAAGTTTGTAAACAGAGTCAAAGGCATGTGAGAAACAAAAGCTTTCTCCAGAAATTCAATGTAACCAAAGTTATGTAATTGATGTACATACGATCAATTGGGAGATCATGTTTTTGGTATCTAACTTAATTGACAAAGACATGAAATATTATAATCCTTATCTAAACTAAAAATGAAGGATACTTATCAGAATACACTTCTCTCAATCGTTGCTGTTGCTTCCTTGTGCACTCACAAACAGGCCAAATATTGTTTCACAGTCACATGTCCATTGATGGAAACTTACGTGAGCCATTCTACTGTACATGTGAACTAGTGAGTAGTTATCTTAGTTCATGGTTTCTCTTCACTAACAAATCACACAGGTTTTTGGTTTTAGTCCCCTGGTGTTAAATACATTTCAGGCAACAAAAGCTGAGGATGTCGGATGTGGGAAATTTAGTGTTCTACTATAAATGTCTAAGAATGCTAACAATGCTTAAATCAAAGAAAGAAAAGGTACTGTAAAAAAGGAGGTGTAAATTACCTCCTCACACAAAAACCCAGCGCAAACAAAAACAAACACATTTCAACTCAAACAAGCACAAGAAGCAAACAGAGAGAAAACATCGACTGAATTCCTGAACTGTCTCGTCTCCCCACATGACAGAAGTGCTGGTTTGTTTTAATGAGCGTGGCTCCGGCAGGAACCCTTTTTGTTCCTGACACTAAAGTTGTATCCATCAAGTGTAAAGAAGTCGAGTTATTTTCCAGTGAGCGAAATCCTGAAATCTTTCAAAACATGAAAAGAAAAGCAGAAAATGTGTGTGTGTGACTGTGTCACCTTGTTCTTCATGAACTTGGAGTGGGATCTATAGACCTCCATCTGTTTGATCTCCTCCTCCCTCTCCTCGCTGCTCAGAGCTCCGTTGGACTTGAGCATGTTCACCTCCTCCTCCAGCTCTCTTATGCCGCGCTCCATCGAGCTGATCTTTGCATCCTGGCAGGACATCAACATGCACATGTTGAAGGGAGAGGACCAGGTGTGATTCACTGTACCTGCACCATTAATATTACTAAATAATAAAATATATTCCTTTGGTTTTTCTGACGATAAGTGGAGCTGGAAAGTCGATCATAGAAAGTCCATATTAAAGACAACACCAGCTAGATTGAGGGATTGAAGGAACAGAGGTGCCTCCACCAGAGGGAGCAATTAGAGTTATACTGGGAGCTTTGATAACTGTTTTGGCAGAGTTAGGAAACTCCTCTTCTCTTTTTGTGGCTCTTGCATGTCAGTATATGCAGGATATTGAAAATACTGTTTAATAAAATCACACTAAAAAAACATAGCTGTAGGATGTGTTTAAATTTCCAAAAAGCATGTTTGCAACAGATTGTAGATGATCTTTTGACACTACATTTACACAAATACCTCATATGGACATATTTATGCAGGGTCAATTAAAACTGAGACTTTTAGGAATTGTTCACTGACAAGCTTTGCACTGTAAATATGCTCAGCTATTAAAGCTGGGATATGTTTTCTAATTGAAGAGTACATATCTTATCTTAATCTTTGTGACTTTAAAATAACTAAAAGAAAAAAAAAAACGATGAACTATTTATGGTTGCTTATTGAATTTTGATGTTCTGAAATGGTTTGCCCGCAGTGTATTCATTTGATTTCTTTCTGTTCGGCCAAAATGTTTCCACAGGACACACACGACATTTCTCTTTCGTACAAGCTCCTAAGTTGCTCAGTTGGCTCAGTGTTGGAGTTCTACACTATGTTAACTCCAGGTCACAGACCGGACAGGGTGTCATGTGACTACACACGCAGTAATACGTTTTAAAGGGGACAGTACAGGAACACACACAGTGGGAAAAGTCAAAAAATGACAACAAAATTCCGGACATGGGCAAGATTAGTTGGGTTACAGGTTCTCAATGTCTGTTTTGATTAATTTTTGATTAATTACCCAGCCCTCACAGAATTTTAAGAGAAAAAACTTGCCTTATTACGGGAATAAAGTCTGAATTTTCTGAGAAATAGGTTGTAATGCTACATGATTAAACTTTATTTTAATACTATACTATAATTATGAGAAAAAAGACGCAGATTAACGCCAGAAAGTCTGGTGACATCGTATAAATAGCAACAAAATTAAATCACAACTTTAATCTTGTAATATTATGACTTATTCTGGAAATCCAAGAATTTTTTCTTCAATCTGCAGTCCCTCCAGGATCTCACGGCAAAAAAAACATGAATTTGCAGCCCAAAACCCTTGAATTTGCGGCCAATTTTGTCAGAAATTGTGCTAAAAATTGCGGCATGTTTATATGATTTTTTGCGGGAAATTGCATGCGCGACGACTTCCGATCGGCGCAAATATTGCGGACGCTTGAATCTGATCGGCACTAATACGCCATCGTAATCTTAAACAAATTCCTTGAATTTGATCTGTTTTATTTATTTCTTATTTCCCAAACTGTGATGGATACATTTTGAGACATTTAACAGTTGAGAAATCAACTTGTCTGTGCTCTACAGTGGACAAACTTTGAACTTAGTACATGCAATATGTTCAGTATGTACTGCATGCACAGTGTAGTACAGCGTTGGTGAGGATATTTAGACACAACAGGAAGCTTTCTGCGTAGTCTTCTGCATCAAGTTTTGTATTTCTGAGACAAGCTTCCATGCATTCATCATACTGTGATGATTCTGATACAAAGCACAGACACACATTTACATGAACTAATCACCAACAAATGTTTACCTTCATTTCGATGACTGTCTGCAAAGCCTTGGTCTTCGTTGATTCTGGAGCTGCTTCGTATCTCCTGTGCAGCTCCTGAGAGACACAGACACCACGGTGGTCAGCGGAGGACAGAGAGGGAGACACAGAGGGGTACAGTGAGGGAGGAGAAGGTCGTGGGCCGGGACAGAAGGCGACAGCGGCTGGCGGAGAGGGATGGAGGGAAGGCTGAACGGCTGGTGTAGGCCGTGGAGCGGGAGCAGGGAAGGACGGCGAGTGCTGGAGGGAAGGATGGACAGAGGAGGCGACGACAAAAGAGGGATAGTGGGGAGGACAGGAGGAGGGGAGGACGACGGGGTGGACAGGGTGGCGATGGGAACGAGGGGAAGGTGCAGGGAAGGAGGGAGAGGAGCACAGTTGGTGATGGCGTGAGGGGGAGAAAGGAGGTGAGGGTTGAAAGGAGGGAGACACATGGAAAGGAGGTGGGATAGGGATGGAGGGGGAAACTGGGAATGAGGGGGAGATGGGGATGGAGGGGGAGGCGGGAATAACACGTCTCCCTCTCGTAGAGGCGCTGGCTTTTAGCCTCCTTGGGTCGATCCGTCCATCCCACATCCTTCCAACTGTGAGGAACGCTGCTAACTAAGCTTACAGTGTTTCAGCCTCAGATGCGAATGAATGATCGAATCTGACAGCCTGAAATGATGCTAATTAAATTAATGAAGCCTTTAGGTTCAAATGAAATCTAAAATGGTCTCCAATCTAAAAAAGAGTCCTAATTAAACAAAACAATTCCATTCAAATGAATAAATCCAGTCTTCCAATGCTACAGAGTGCCAGTTTTAATCTGTAGCTGCATACAGTCATATCATCCCTAACAAAAAACCCTGCAAGAATTTGGTCAGTCTACACTATATTTCTACTCCTAAAATTCTCCAGATTCTCGAAAAATTCTCCAAAGTTCAACTACCCTTATTTACTAAGCTACATGCAACAAAATGTTATCTGTCTGACTGTGGTTACCACATCACAACTCACTGGTCAAATGAAGTGAGAGCACGGGAGGGTAGAAAGAAGGGGGAGTGTGCTGGTGGATATAAAGGCACAAAAAGAGAGTGAAAGGACCGGGAGGAAGAGTACGAGAAAGGGAGGGAATAAAAAGCAGAGGGGAGGACGTAGCAGCGTATGCATCACTGCTTTTCTTTGGAGGAAACACACTTAGAGGCCGACAAAGGCAGCTAATGCAAGAGCCGGGAGCCACTAAACACACATATGTGAACAGGACAGTAGGGTGCTGTGGCTAGTCAGGCACTTCTCATTCACTGGTCATACAGTGAGGCTGTGATCATGTGATGTATGCACTGCAGGCTGTCCTGCATCATATGACGAGAGTGAAGGAGGAAGTGTTTCGCCTAGTCTTGCCCTACTGTGCTGTGATTGGCTAGTTTTAACCCTAATCTCGTTGCCCTGACCCTGACCTTGACACACCAATCACTGCATGTATGTATGTACATACAATTTTTGTTTTAGTTCCACACTTAATTTGGCAATGTCAACGTAAGTTTTCCCACGTCAATAAAGCCCCTTTCCATTGAACTGAATTAAACCCTGTCGTATTAAACGGCAGTGTGCCTGCGATGCACATCAGGGTCTTCAACACACCACTGTTTCTGCTGTAATTAAGGTTTTGCTATGTTTTGTCAGGGCTGAATGCATCCCCACTGTAGCGAGCAGATATCCAGGCAAAGATTTTGGCTAATAAACAAATATCTTAATATGAATGCGGAAAATATTTTAGAAGAAGACAATATAAAGCTAAATCACTGTCAGACCATATTCAATGGGTTCCATGATTGTATTTCAGCCAATGTGTTCAGCCTTTCCACACAGACTGTTTACCTGTCTCACAGACGTGATTGGTCAGATACGGGGACTACATACACAAACTGGAACACTTCTAATACCGAAATGTTGTCCTATTATCTACAGATTCGGCATACAAACACATAACTGTTTATAGAGATTATGCTTAGGGAGGCAGGTCACAGTGATTCTCGTTATGTGCAAGATATTATGGAACCAATTCATAAGATATTATACACTTGTATATCTTTTACAATGCCATGAATACACATGACCATACAGGTGAAATCAAGAACTGATACAGCCATTGCAAATACAGGTGAAATCAAGAACTGATACAGCCATTGCAAATTATGGAGGAAATGAAAGGCTGTAATGATATAGTCTCATCAGCAAAAGAATATGCAATTTTAAATTTAATAACTAATTAATCTTTTAATCTAAATCCCACTGAATTATCTGTAACATTTACAGCCTGTCTTTGCTCCCATGCAGAAGTCTCATTTTTTACAGCTGCACATCAGCTCCATCCCCACCAGGGACATTTTTGGAGATGTTTTAAAGTGGCTGCAGGGAGTTAACAGGACTGGTTTGTTAATTAGTGAAATGAACAATGTCCAAAAAAAGTGTCAGCCACTCAGCAGGAAGTCTGCACGACAAATACACAAGAGACACTTCCACAGTCATTTACTTCTGTAATTTTCACATTAACCTCCACTGATATCTTCCAGGTATTGCGTTATCTTATTCCGGTTTCTCTGAGGTGTTTTCTGCTTTGCAATTAATGATGTCTGTTTCAAACACTGTCGGAAAACAGAATCTCTGTCCAGCACACTGATGCAATGGGAAGCAACACAGGCCAGAACATGTGCTATGAGAGAAGGAATAATCCTAATTAGGTTTTGAACCCTTTCTGAAAGAAAATCATCTGCCAGCCTACGTCTCTCTCTCAGTCATTTGCTGCCTATGATACATTTAATGATGCATCACTGGCTCTTGTGCGTGAATATTTCTCCCTCACAGCTGTGGCTCATAGTACATTTGAAGCCAGTCATAAAAGGCTGGTCTGAGATCAGTTATTTTGTGTATTTTTCAGTGTAAATGAAACAGTTGTCAACCTGGTGGCTCTTAACAAGGCAAGTTAAAAGTTTAAAGGTCCAGTGTGTATGATTTAGGGGTATATAATATGGTATATAATATAATAAGTATGTTTTCTTCAGTGCATAATCACTTGTAAGTAAGAATCATTGTGTTTTCATTACCATATAATGAACTATTTATATATGCACAGGGAGTTGGTCCTCGTCAACAGAGACCGCCATGTTGGACTGCAATGGTTCTACAGTAGCCCAGAACGGACAAACCAAGCACAGGCCTAGATAGGGCCATTCGCATATTCTCATTTTTGCATTAGCCACCTTAGCTAGCAGCCCCTGGGGACAAGAGGCTGTTTGTTTTTGAGAAGAAGAGACAGTTAAGACCTCCTAAATATCTGGATCTAAAGTTATTAAAGAAAAAATGTGAGCATACTGTAGCAGGTGCTGGGCTAGCAGCCTGTCTGCGACGTGCCAAACAGCGTTGAAGAAACACTGATTTGTGATGTGAAACTAATTTAATTTATTTACTGCGTTTTTACTGGTTTTAATTACCCAGTCCGTATGTTTTAGAAATAAAGGGACCTTAGCGAATAGCTCAGCTCCCTGTAAAAACCTTCTTAACAATGAACACTTAAGGAATTCTAACCAGGCGAAGTTTCAGCTGGTTGCAATGTGCAATCTTCACCACTAGGTGCCACTAAATCCCCCTAAATCTGACACACTGTTCCTTTAAAATAAACACTATTGCTGTGAATTCCTCACATTGCGTAGAAAGCGCAGATTATTTTGTATATAGGTATTAGGGGTGGGGGGAAAAATCGATACAGCATAGTATCGCAATATTTTTGTGTGGCAATATTGTATCGTCAGACAGTGCCAAGTATATTTCTTTTGGGTTTTCGGTGTTATTGGTATTAATAATTTCTAAGTATTGAAGTTTTTTGGTCTTTATTGGTGGTTGGGTTTATTTTGGGTTTTTAAACGGTATGGAGTTAAGGTCCCCCCCTTATATTTCTATGTGGGCTAGCCTATGTATATATATATACACATATATATATATATACCCCTTCTTTTGTGTCATTCGAGAGGTCAGGTTTGTTCAGTTCAGACTTCTGTTGCTGTATTGTTTTGCTGACCTCAATTTAGTTAAAGGGCCCTGAGTAATATTTTTGTTGATACTTTCCCTTTGCTTATGTATTTTAAACATTAAGAGTTTGTTGCTGTATGAATTGATTTGGCTAAATAAAGCCGTAAAATTCTAAAATGAAGCTTGTGTGCCTGTCTTTACTGCTTGGTCCCTAACAGATGAACAGACAGAAAACTTTATCTTATTAGATAGCACAAGTTTTCCTTTAAGGACATAGTGTACAGTTTAAAAAGGTGATAATTCAAAATATATTGCAATATATTTTATCACAATACTCAGCATATCGCAACACATTTAAAATCACAATAATATTGCATCATGATAATATCGTATCTTGGAGCCTTTGGTGATTCCCACTCTGAATAGGTACGGGCTATGCCAGATACTTACACCAATTACATAATTATTATCACACACATATTGTTATACTGTGTTTATCTTTCAAAATTAAAAGGTAAAAAAAACCATTACGTTAGTTTGCACACTGATACATCAGTGTACTTGTTGTCTGCCTGATGTGTTTTATGCATTTCACATGCTTCATATGAGACATGAGCAGGTGCTTATAGTATTGAAAGAATCTCGCACAGTCTCCTACACTTGTAGTTATCAGGAATGTATGGGGAACAACATTTGGTGCAGGCACCTTCATCAGGTTATTTCAGGTGCAGATGGAGAAAACAAATTTCCTTCCTTGGATGGCAAAAGCTATCTATCAATCATTGATTAATAAACATTTAAATTTCAACCATTCAACTCAAATTTTTAATTAACTCTATTCCATTTACTTATCATCTCATTAAACTTTCCAATGACTTACAGTTTGGAAAATCAACTTGAAAACCTGTCCTTCTCTGATTTTTTGTTGCTCATTAACAAATTTTTACCGCTAGAGGGAGCTGTTGTATAAAACAGCAAACGTGAATAGAGCTGAGAGACGTGTTTGAAAAGAGACAAAGCAGAAAAAATGGGATAAAGTGTGCATTCCTGTGTGTTTGTGCGTGTGTTGATGTTTCTGTGTTGTATTAAAACTGAATCATGAGCCATGAGGGGACGCAGCCAAGGGCCTTGCCGGGATATGACACGGTTTGATTTGCACACACTCACATCTGGCCGTACACAAAGACACACACCCAAACACATGGGAATGCTTGAATGCACTTTGTTTCTCCTTGGCCAGTCACACAAACACACACCTCTCTGAGTTGTAGCATCTCCTTGTCTTTTTGCTCCAGTAGGCCCTCCAGTTGGTGGATGGTCATCTCAGCGTCGGCCAGTCGCCTCGTTCGTTCATGGTCTTCTTCAGTTGCCCGTGATGACAGGCCTTTGCTCTGCAACATTTCCAGTAACTTCTTTATGGATTCATCCCTGTTAGAAAAGAAAGGAATAGATTTAAAGCCACACTTTAAATGCTGGCAGCCTGAAATTGCAGCAAGAGGCCCCTGAAACTCATACAACAGTAAATTTCCCACTTCACCTGGCAGTCAGTGTGTGTTTCTGTGTGTCTATCCTCAGCTCCATTTCTTCCACAGTCTTCCTCAGGAGGAAGAGCTCTTTCACCTGGCGCTCGTACTCGCCATGGAGACGCAGGAAGTTCTCCTCTGTCATTTCCTGAGGGGGGATGGGCTGGTTTCCCAAGAGACCGGACTCTGAGTAATCAGACTGGAAGAGCTGGTTGAGGTCTCGCTGGATTCTGAGCTCATCTTGTAGAGCCTGGATGGTGCACTGCAAATGCTGGAAAGAGAGACAAAAGTCACATTTAGAGTTATAAATGTAAGAGATCAACAGGAGTGTGTGTGTGTGTGTGTGTGTGTGTGGATGTTGTGTGCAAAGTAAGATTTCAAAAGCAAAACAGGACTATAAAACATTAGCAAAGGTCTGAAATGGTTGTTAATCAGTACCAACAATCTAACATTTATTGTCCCAGAAACTGAAATGTTGGGCTTTCCAAACTTTCAAAGCTATTACTGTCTAACAACCCAGGCGCCAGGCCCCTAAAGGCCCTCAGTTCAATGTGTGTCAGCTGGTTTGTAAAGTTGGACATCACTTTGGGGCATCTGCTACAGTGATGCTGGCTTTGTAGCAGTAGCAAGGATGCCATATTTCCACCCACTTTTGAGGTGTTCTAGCCATGTCTGACCAGAAAATAACCCGCAGTGAACCAAAAGCATGTCTGCCAGGTTACTTGGGGGCATTCTGGGATCACCAGGAGGAGCTGAGGTAAGTTACAGGGTAAAACGACATTGCGTCTGCTCTGCACACACTGTTTTCACTGCAAACCTGATATTGCCTGAGTCCAGACCTTTGAATCCGCCCTCGTGACCGAGTTTGAATATACTGATTCGTCTGGCATTGTAACATAGAACAGCTGCTGTCTACAACGGCTGAAAAAAAGTGATCCAATGAGCGCCGCAGGAGGATTAGCTAATCAGTGCAACATCCAGGAGGGGGTGCACCTAAACCAATGAGGAGTCGTAACAACAATGGCAACTGCAACAGAAAAGATAGACGATTATACTAAAGCTGTTCTAAATCAACATGTATCTCAATATCATTCTACATCAGTTTCACAGAATTCAGACTGGAGTTAACAAGTTACATGTAAACAGAACTCACAGGTTTACAGAGTTATGGGAGACTCTAAAAAATATATGACAAAAGTCACACATCATAGTTATATGTCCAACACATGGGAGAGTGATCAGCACAGGGTAGACTATCACTGTTTAAGTCTCAGCCTAAAACACCTCCGCCCAACGTGGGGCTCGAACCCACGACCCTGAGATTAAGAGTCTCATGCTCTACCGACTGAGCTAGCCGGGCTACTTCTGAGTGAAAAATGGGTCAGAATTCGGAGCTGCATTAATTCTAATGGGTTGAAAACCTGCACCTGGTTGGATTTTGTGGGTATACTTTCCGAAATATTGCTGGATTTGTTGTGTTGGTGACACAGTCTGCTACCTGATCAGCTCATCTGTGCAGCTCAGTCAACGTTGTACAGTTAATTAGGCCGTTTTTTATAGTCTCATTATTTTGTCCAGTCAGTCCGCTATACATATTGCCTGGTCCAGACCTTTGAATTCATGAAAAAGAGAGATATCTGTATCGCTAAACAAGAGGAATGAAGCCTGCAAGTAAAACCTGTGTCAGGAGTGGGATTTGAACCCACGCCTCCATTTGGAGACCAGAATTCCCTTTCACTCAGGAAGGAGTCAATCCTTGAGTCTGGCGCCTTAGACCACTCGGCCATCCTGACAACTGATGAGCGAGTGTCACAAATTACATGTAAAAAAAAAACTTGTAGGATTACAGACTTACAGGAGAGTTGGAAAATTTACTACAAAACCCATAAAGTAAGCTTTCATTGGGTGTTTTTCAAAGTCAAGGATCTCTTGGGAGGACGGGTCCTCCCAAGGAAGGATCCTGCAGAGGCAAGGCAAGAGTCCTTCCTAGCATTCAGTGAACACACATTGGAACAGGCTAACAAGTGTCCCAAGGTGAACTTCATTAACCCTCAGCAGACTGAGGGGGTTTCAGGGTACTGTGATAATTTTGAGACTTTCTAATGTTGTTGTACAATGTTATCAAATGGGGGGGGGGGGGGGGGGTTGATGACAAAGCATCCATCAAATTAGGCCATTTAAGAATCCTTCCTTGACTTTGAGAAAGACAAGTCAGCTTTCAAGGCTGTAACACATTGCAGTTTTTTGTCCAACAAATCCACGGGTAACTGATTTGATGGCTGAACACTTCTCTTTAGAGTCCTTAGTACAGACTGAAGATGGACATAAGAGTGTAATCACTTGACGATTCTGTCTGATAGCAGGCAACTAAATGCGTATATTTTGGGAAAGCTTGTTTTACATAGAAACAAAAAGAGAGATATCTGTATCGCTAAAAGAAAGAAAATTCTTGTCAGGAGAGGGATTTGAACCCACGCCTCCATTTGGAGACCAGAAGTCCCATTCACTTAGGAAGGAGTCAACCCTTGAGTCTGGCGCCTTAGACCACTCGGCCATCCTGACAACTGAAGGGCCAGCTTCACAAGTTACATGTAAATAAAACATAAAGGTTTACAGACTTACAGGAGACTTGGAAAATGTACAACAAAACTCATAAAGTCATTGTCAGCCTTCAAAGAAGCAACACATTATAGTTATTTGTCTAACACATCTACACATCTGGCTTAGGGTCCTCAGCACGGGGTAGACTATGACTGTTTAAGTCTCAGCCTAAAACACCTCCGCCCAACGTGGGGCTCGAACCCACGACCCTGAGATTAAGAGTCTCATGCTCTACCGACTGAGCTAGCCGGGCTATTTCTGACTAAAAAAATGGATCAAATTTGGTCTAGAAATGTCACTGTGGTTTCTTGGTTGGCAATCCACCGATCTAAAGAGCGCTGTGGGGGGACTGACACCAGGCAAACCCTCACATGGATAACCATTTTATAAAGAAATGGATGGAAGAGTTAAATCAGACGATAGATTACTGTTTTTTGCAGAGGCTTTATAGGTGTTCTTGGAGATCTTGGGAAAGGTCTGAAACTGGTAGTACCGATCAGTGTTCAGTTTTTAGTGCCACAGAAGGGCCTCATATTAACTTGCACGATAATGATCCCAATGCAATCGAAAAATTGAGCACCAGTATTGGATCAGTATCCGGTAGACACCCTGAGTTGTGGTATCAGAATCAAGACAGAAAAGGTTGGTGCACCCCTAATGGTTATTGATGCGAACCAGTAAAACCCAAAGAGGCACTATATGGTATTGAGCTATACAAATAAACATGACTTAACTGCAGTGATTCATAGATCAATGTGTTCGTTTAAAAATCACTCAGTTTGATTGATTTGTTCTTGGATCAAAACACACCATGGATCAAAGCTGACATTTGCAATGTGTGTGTGAGTAACTGGCTGACTCAGATAGCATACAGTATGTGTATGTCATCTGGAGTGAGTGAGCGTGTGTGATAAAAGTGTGTTGGCAGGTTAGTATCACTACCATTACAGTTGAGGACAACGTGACATGACTACCCGAGTCAGACAAAAGAAGAGTTTAAACCGTGTGTGTGTGTGTGTGTGTTGTCACTATGATGTCCCCAGGCTTCTGTAAAATGCGTCACACATAACCTGAACAACAGCCAGGCCATCACAACATGAGTCACGGCGCATTTCCAGAGATAAAAAATACACAGGTAGCAAAGTGCCGAGAGAGATTTGCACGAATGAGAGCAGAAGTAAACAGCAGATTTAAAAAAAGGAAAATAAAGTCGAGAGGTTAAAAAAGGCAGAGATGCTATCGCTCCCTTGCAGCCATCGTTAATCAACATTGACGAGGGAACGAACAAGATTAAAGGAAAAAGGGAAAGAGACAGATGAGCAGGGAGGCAAAGAAAAACAGTTCCTAGATATTAAGGAAGAGAAAGGAGGAGAGAATAAAGACAGTGAACACAAATGCACTGCATGCACAAACACACAGAAAACGAACAGGATGAATTAGATTATATCAAAGCAACTGTCTTTTAAGATACAGTAGCTCTGCTCAATGTTGCATGACAGCGAGGGCAGTGTGCTTCCTGCTTCGTCTTCTTCTGCTCTTTATTATATTTCCATTGAGACAGACGTACAGAATGTTGCAATAAAACACCAAGTATTTTCTCTCCTTATTGTGTTTGTTTCTGTGGGTGAGTGGGTTTGTCTGCTGACTCGTACAATAGCACTTCACACACTTGTCGACGGCTGTCTCTTACTTTTACAGCATTATAGGACTTCCCCAAAGACAGAAGGACACAGAGAGACACTAAGGCTGCAACTGAGTTTCTTTCACCTACTGCATTTATAATTCTTAATTAGCTACTGTGTGCAAAAATTAAACTGCCGCAGTATTCTGTGCCATTATTCAACTGTTTTTCACCTCTTGAATGCATATCTTGATTCGCCATAATTCTATTGTTGTTTTATTCGGCTGATGTATATACTGCAGTTAAATTTTCACACTTACAGCCTCAGCACAGTGACGATATATATTCTACTTTTAATATTTCAATTTTTAATATTTATATACTAGTGTTAAACACTGTAGCATAATGCACATTTTATTTTAAAGCACATTTCATTTCTATTTTATTTCATTTTATTGCTTTATATTTACAGGTGGTGAATGATGCATCCTACAGATGCACAGAGACGCATCATCAGTGATGTATCCTGGGTTCATCGGGTGTTTCGGGTAATTTCGGGTAATAATTTCCCCTTGGGGATCAATAAATATGTTCTCAAATGTCATGTTTTGTCCAAAACCAAAATGTATCCAGATTACTGTCACAGAGAAGTAAAGAAACTAGAAAATATTCACATTTAAGAAGCTGAAATCAGAGAAATAAGAGACTGAACTGATTAATCAGTTATCAAATTAGTGGACAATTAATTTGAAGGTTGACAACTAATCAGTTAATCGTTGTGGCTTTAACAGACACAGAGTGACAAAAAGCATCTTTTGCCTCTCTTAAATATACGGCTGGGTGATGTGGAGAAAATCAAACATAATATTTTTGACCAAATATCAATATTGTGTAGATATTGTAGGATTGACAATTACTGCTTTTGTGAAATATTTAGAAAATTAGATTTTTAATAATCATCAGTAATGTGAATATAATGTCTAAGTAAATTCAAGCAAATAACAGAGCAGCTAACACAGTCTGGTAAGTTCGGAATTACATTTTACTGTAATGCAGCCTTTAAAGCCAGGAAAAAACAACACTTAGAATAATTCAATATCAAAAATCTAAGACAGTATCTTGTCTCACCTCACAATATTGATATAATCTAATATATTGCCCAGTCCTACCTTATAAATATTCTCTCTCTAGTTTAATCCCTCCATCTCCATGCCTATTCCTCCCTCCGATATGCAAATACTGACTCACTATCATACAGTGAAAATATGCAAGACTCTAATTTAAGTTTTGATCATTTGTTTCAAGTATTTATCAAAGTTAAACAATTTGACATGTGAGATTTTGCAGCTTTTCTCTGTCCAATCTCATCATGAACTTAATCCTTTTGGGTGTTTTGGCTTTTTGCTCTTATTTTTCTCACACAGTGACCGTGCACACAGAGTTATGGAACAAATTACATCACAATTATCAGTTGCCTCTAAATTTATAGATATTCACACTGTCTTTTATTCAGTCCTTTTAAGTGTGTTTCAAATTCTTTTTGAAGTTGAATCATCTGTAAAGCACTTTGAAGCTGCCTTTTGCCTTTTACCAAAGCAATTAATCCTGTAATAGTGAGAAAAAACACAAGATAAACCGTTAATAAAATAAATCTTTGGTTGCAGCCATAAATATTAAAATAAATGGGATGTACACAGAAAAATGCAGCTATATGTGCCAAAGGGATCGCGTTGTTTCAAATCTTTTTGAAGGTTATTCCAGGTGAGAGGAGCAGAGGACATAAAAGCTTTCTTTCCCAGCTCAGTCCATGCACAAGGAACAGGTAACAGAACTAAATCTTGAGATCTCAGACTGTAGCAACAGACAGATCTCTGTTCAATCAAAGTACAAAAAAGCACTAACATTAATTCCTGTGACACTCTGGAGGTGCCACTAGTCACCAAGCAACCAGTAGCTTTCTCCAAGTTGTCATTCCTAACCTGACAGACGCTTCTTAGGGGGGCGCACTTTGATACAGCAGGAAAACACACACATACAAACACAATCACACAAACACACACACACACACAAAGTCTTAATAGTCTTGCTCACAGAAACATTGCTGAACTCAAGCAAATAAAGTCTGAACACACACACAACTTCAAAGGTTTACATATAAAGAATTCAGAGTCACTCACACACACACACACATACAGGGGCTTGTGCCAGAGCTCCCCTAACACACACACTCAGCTGGAATGCAGAGCTGAGACATGCCAGACCACCAGAGAGCGAGAAGGAAAAGAGGGAGTGAAATCTAAAAAGGAAGCAAGAAACAAAAACAGAAGGGAAGGAGATAAGGAGGCAGCGAAAACAGCGTGTTAGCTGTGTCCAGCAGAAACAGAAGGAGGGATGAAAAGAGAAGGGGAGAGAGCGAGAGAGAGGGTCGGAATACATGTTGTGTTTTTCTTCTCAATTTCTGCTGAGTCGTCTTTCATTCCTCCACCTCTGACCCTGTCAGACGCTGCCTGATTACGCGGGGGACGGAGAGGGCCGGACGCCACTCAAAAGTGAGACAGACATGCAAACACACACGTGTATCGGAGACATTCTGGACATGTGAACATGTTCTAACACACTGTGAGAAGAATCTAATATAAAAAATCACTTATTCACGCTACAGTTTTCCGTCTATTTTCACATTCAAATGATAAAATACCAAGAAAAAGAAATAAATCTGAACCTTGTGCAAATGTGACAATCACACAAACAGGAAGACAAATCAAGCTGACAAATCCTTCCCTCAGACGTCTCAGGGAGGGACGGATAAATTCATCAAGCTGATGTAAACAAGTGCAAGATGGCTAATTATCTTGACTGCAGTGACACTCAGCAAATCAAAACGTGTGAGTCTGATTCAACAGTCTTCATATTTTCTTGGTGGGCATGTTTGGAAACCCTCAGACAGATCGACTGTGCACAAGTTTCTGAATAGGACACACACACACACACACACACACACACACACACAGTGGAGCATCATTCATGACTGTGTTTTCATGCACTTGTGTAACCAGGTTACTCAGAAACCAGAGTTTACAGCGCTCCAACAGCCTCCACTTAAGTGGCCACTCTCAGCGTGAAATCAATAACTACAAATAAAAGATGTGATGAGTCCCCCAACACGCTGCTGATAACAGCCTTCATCAGCACCCCTTTGTATTTTTGTTCGATTCTGACGGGCGTAGGGCTGTTGGCCACCTGTGCCTGTTTTCACTTGAGCTGATATCAGAAACAAAAGTACACACAGGCATCAACTGATCCATATGATCACAATAACACACCACTATCAGCTGCGTTCTTCTTTTTCAACCTTTTGAACTTTTGAGCAACGCACTCCTGAGTTGCTTCTTGACCTCAGAGCAGGTGGAAGAACGTGAAGATGGTGGAAAAATACAAGAGTCTTAGAAAGGCTCACAAAGAAGCTGCAGCCTTTACGGCTGTGACTCACTATCTTTTGTGCTTGTGACTTCTAAAGCAGGTTGAATCGAGCTGCAGTTTTTAGTAGCACGTGTGACTCAACAAATGTCATTATAGTGAACTAAAACTAAACTGAAAAACGAGGTGTGAGTGAACATTTAGGTTAACTGAAATAAAAATGAACTTGACTTAAAAAAAGAAAACAAAAGTTAATTTAAATAATATTGTGCACTTACAAAACTAACTAAAAATCAAATTAAACTATACTGGAAAGGTCTTTCGTTTTAGTCTTTTTCAATTTGCTCAATTTTTTTTGACACATAAAGCATAAGGAGTCATTTGTGTATTGAGACTGGGGTGCCAAAATGAGGGTGAGTCAACTGCCTTTACAAAGTGTTGTGTTTATATTGTAATACCTACTCTGAACTGAGAAAAGCTAAGCTAAAAATTAACATTTAAACAATTAAAACTAAACTGAAACAAGTGAACCCACTCTGGAATCTACCTAACACTTAACTGGATTAAAAACAAAAATAAAAACAAAATAAAAACAAAAAATAATAATAATAATAAAAACACATTCTTAAAGAACCTATGTAAAATAATTTCTAATTAAGGAAAGATTTCTTCTTCTTCTTCTTTCTTTCTTCTTTTTTTTAAATTATCTATTATTATTATTTATTTATTTTATTTTTAACTGATTTCTTCTTGTGTCTTTTTCTATAAATGTATAACAAATCCCCCTTCAGAGTATTTTTGATTTTTGACTTCTTGAATATTTTCTATATTTTTGTATCAGAAATTCTTCATTTTCACTTTTATACTTTTGCCACTGTTTGTTTAACTTTGACAACCCCAATAAAAAGAGTTGGAAAAAAATAAATAAATACAAATTGTAGTAACCCAATTTCACCTCAATCAGAAGGATTAAATTGGGCTTCTCAGGACTTGAATGACTTCAGTAACAGAACGTTTCCAAGAAAAACACTGTAGCTATATTTTGTTGCTGTATCTTTGGAAGCTGAAAAATGTTAAAAGAAATGGTTTAAATTTGCTTTTTATACTCAATATTATGAGCATATATTTTGGCTTTAAAATTAAGTTAAATATGAATTTGTTTATTAAAGCTTTGGCTTGTAATTGTTTCTTTTATTATGAGACTTGGTGCACATGTCATGTACAGCCCCACCTTTAGCTATTAGATGCAAGTAATGTGGGTGCAGTTTCAGTTAATGCTGGGCAGCTAAAGTCAGTGTTAAGATTTCACCCACTTAAGTTCTTTAATGAAGTTCATTAAGAGTCATGTTTGGAACATTTCTGGGTTCATTAAATTAATGATTTAATTTGTGAAGTGACAAGAAGTCCTTGGAAGTGAGTGTCTGATCCTTTTAACGCCAAAGAACTGAAAATAATATCTGCCAAAAAAAGAAAACATGAATACATACCAACATAACGTTACTGAATCAGGGTGCAAGAGAAAAGAACATCTACAGAAATCATATTAATGACCTTTTGTTGTCTAATGAGCGGTCCACATAATTATAACATGAAAGAGAAGAGAAGAAGAGCGGGGAAGAGAAAATCCGCTTGTGAATATGGTGACAATTTTTCCATCCGCTCGTTATCCCCCCCTCAGGCCACTGCTCATCTGTCGTTCAATATTAACCATCTCGGTGTTATTACTCCTCCGTCTCATCCCTCGATTATTCTGCGCTTGCTGGGTGAGTCACGCTGCCCCCACCACCACCACCACCGCCTCACAAACAAACTGTAACAGAAACACACACTTAGATGGACAAACTCACATGTGGAGCGCACAATAGTGCCCACACGCAGACATACTGTTGGAGACAACGGTTGTGCTGTTTGTGTGTATGCGTGTAATGACCGTGAGCACTTTCGCCCACTCAGGCATCAGACAACAGGCAGATTAACACACTCGCTCTTCGTTCTCGGAGGATAAAGGTGGAGGATGAAGAACATAATGAAGAGGAGGCAATCAAATAAGAGGAAGAGGAATGAGGGGAGGAAACACAAGAGGATTCCTCTTTCTTCAAAAGACACGGAGCAAGCTGACGGAGGGAGATAGTATCAGATTGTGTATATGTACGAAAACAAAAGGAGAAAAGTATGGATGAAAGAGAGGAAGAGGCAGGAGATTACAGGAGGGAGAGAATGAATAAAAAATAGCCAAGAGACCCCCAGAAATTTTTCATATGTGCAACAGCATTTCAGGAATTCTATCATGCTGTTGGAGTATAGGCCTATAGGTTACTTGAAAGCCATGTCAATATGGAGATTTAAGGAATTGCGCACTGATATACTCTGGTTTCTTATTTTGCAGTTCATGTTCCCAATTATCTGATGTGTATCGAATTATATTGGTACAGTTCACATATTAAGTTCCAAATTATGTATCTGTATGCATGTACATGTGTTAGGCCAAGGGGTCTACAACCTCTACTGTTAAAGACCATTTTTTTTTTACTTAAAGCCCCGTTTCCACCGAGCAATATGGTAGGTGCTACTTTTTTGCCTTTTTTGTACCAAGTTCCAAGAGCGCAGTGGCAGCTTGCAACTGAGGTTGCTCACGCCGGATGTCCACTGGATCCGTCGCGTGCGGCTGGAATTGGCGGATCACGAGATCATAATGTCACGTGATGATCTGCGGAAACCCTGGAGGTATAAAGACATCAACAAACAAAGGAAAGATTTCTCTGCCTGCCGGACACTGACCACTGTAGGCCATTTCGTGATTTTTCTCTTGATTTTGTGATGTTGATGTAGCGATGTGAAATACCAGAGTTTTCATGGATGTTTTATTTGGAAAATTGACCGGATACTCTCGTCTTTTCTGCGCCTGACTTCCTGTTTGACTCATTTGGTCTGGGCTTCTAGGCCGCGACTAGAACGCGCCACGGTGCTTCTGGTGGAGCAGCTTACATTGACTTGAATGGCCATGATTAGCTGCGGCACCCGTGCCTCGGCCGGATCACGCACGCGATGGATCCAGTGGACATCCAGCTTTAAGCACCGTATCAAAGCCTGTTTATCTGAAATCCTGAGTGCAGAGCTGATCTTCTTCCTGCCGCTGTTTATGAGTGTGTGTAGGCCTATCGTCCGTGGGACAGATGTAAAGCTCTGGGTAGCCCTGCACTAACATGATCAAATTGTGACTGATATTTACGGAATTTGGGAACGATATCTGTCAGCTGTGAGTGGTTGGTCCTCGTCACGTGACATGCATTGCACACTGTGGGTTCCAAAAGTTGAACCCTGTTTATCTCGGGGTGCTCAAGAACACGTGTGAGTTGCGTCAGCGTCACTCTGCCGTTTGAGCGGACCTGACATTGAAAACAATGAATTTGAGGGCGCAAAGAACGCAGTATGTGTACGGCTCACAAGACACCACTTCCTTCATGCTAACTTGAAAAAATGAGCACACCACAGCCTCTTAAAAACAGTAACATTGGCGTCTGATTATTTTTGCCAAGGGGGGCAGCCAATGGGGCAACCCAGCAACTGTATCAAGGGGACCATAGCCCCCACAGCCCTCCCTTGAAAACGCCACTGAAGAAAAGGCGAGAGTGAAATGCTGACCCTAATCAGTCACTCTCAGATGCAACATCAGAGTCCGTAGAGTGTTTACAGAGCATTTGTCTGCATCTGTCACATTTATTTAACATAAACACATTACAGACGTCAACCTCTCTGAACCAGACGGACAGACGGACACACAGTGTGATAGACTGGTATGTATGGATAGATTTTAGAGGGGCAGAGCAGAAAAAGCAGCAGAAGAAAAAGGGGAGTGACTGCACTGTAATTCTGTTCATTCCTCACTAACTCTTCCCAAACCCACTCCTTATAAGGAAAGACATGGCTACCACAGGCCTCCACACACACACACACATGCAGAGAGGGAAAGTGGAGAGAAACCTCACAAAATCACAGCCTTGTAGGAAAAGGAGGGGGAAAATGACCCTCTCTTTCCTTTCAGTTTCAACTCTCTCTTTCTTTCCGCTGTGAAATGAACACAGCGTCTCTGTGAAAGAAAAACAGAGAGGAAAGAGTGCTGTTTCTCTCTCTCTGCATTAAAGTTAAACTTTTATAAGACTCCCGAGTGCAGAAGGCTCCTCCTCTCGTTCTCGGTTATATTCTCTCTCCATGAATCTGCCTCTTGCTCTCTCTGCTCCATTCTTTGCTCTCCCTCCCCTCTGCTCTGTCCATCTGCCTTTTCCTCCCCCCGCTATCACTCCCTGTATTATTTACCTTATTCCCTCTGTCTCTCCATCTCCATCCCTCTCTTCCTCACCTATCTCTCCATCCTGACTAAATAAACACACAGGTTTGAGGACCATCTGTTACTGATGAGCTATCATGTGTGAAAAAACACACACACAAATCCCACCCATCACCCATGCACACACTTTAACGTAGAGATATCAGTCGTGATGAATAAACCTTTCTTTGGGTTTTTTATCTTTTAGTAAGGACGTTTGAACTCGAACAAAATGTGCTGCACGAACACACATGAACCTGGACACACACACATGTACAGTACGCTGAGATGAGCACACACACACACACGGGCACACACGAGAGAGGAACAATGAGTCATATGTTGATGAGCAGAGGATGGAAAGAGGTGCAGACTGCAGGCAACAGAAGGAGGAAGGCGACGCAGGCAGAGAGATAACTGTCACTGTATCTTAAAGAGCCTTGTATCATGTATCAAGGACTGGAGAAAAAATGACTTCTCAAAGCTTTGCTGAGGCTGCACGCTGTCTTTTCCTGAATCATATTCTCACAGTCAAACACATTCACACTCAGATGTGCCAAGTCAAGCTTCACTCCCTCCGCTGTTGACTGGAGAGGAGGCAGCATTTAAAGGAAAAGGCACACAGGCTGCCTCTCGGTTATTCTAGTATTTTGCTTACTTTTAATTAAAGTCTAGGCTTCAGAATAGAGTTGCAATGATAAATCAGTCAGCTGTCAACTATTAAATTAACTGCCGACCAATTTGATGATTGATTTATCAATTTAAGTATTTGTTTTTAAGAAAATAAAACCAAAAATTGCTGATTCCAGATTTTTAAATGTGAATAATTCCTTGTTCTTTACTCCTCTGTGATAGTGAACTGAATATCTTGAAGTTGTGGACATAACAAGAAATCAAGGAGGTCATTTTTGGGCTTTGGGAAACACTGATCAACAATTTGCACCATTTTTTGATATTCTATAGACCAAACAACTAATCAGTTAATCAAGAAAATAACTGACGGATTAATCGACAATGAAACAATCTTTAGTTGGAGAACTACTTCAGAATGAGCTTTGTGTCCCTGTATGGTGGACACAAAAGTATCCTTACTTTGGATTTTGGGGACGATGAACAAGTGGTTAAATTACTAAAATATAAATAAATAAATAAATAAATACAAGTCCTGGGCAGTTTGAAAATCTGTAGACTTTTCAATTTAGAGGAGCTAGAAAATTAAGGTTTATTACAATTTGGGTCTTATTTTTGCAGTTTTCGCCACCATTTTTATCTGTAATAAGAACATTTGAATCTGTTCCTCTATTTTTATCTAATTTCCTGGGTTAAAATTGTTTTTAAACTTGTTTTAGTTTCAATCTTTCTTTATTCATCTACCCCGTATCCATTTATATGTCTCTATGCTCTAATGTGTGTACATATATCTCCGTCTTTGTGAAGCAGTTTGGTGCAAAACCTGTTCCCTTTGCAAAGTGAGATATAAATCATAATTTGACTGATTGAAATAAAATAAACTTGAAGTCTGAAACATTGTATAGTAACTGCTATGAAATGTCACGTCTTCCTAGAGGAAGGTTTCTCTATAAGAGCAAGCACTTGTTAGCTGCTAATGTTAACAATGCTGAACAAACACCAGCCCTGTTCGTCCTGCCCTGCAACTAGTGAGGTAGAAAGTAGGACAAAGATGACATCTCCTAAAATTAAAGTGCTTTGTCAGTATTTTGATTTGAATTGTTGTCATATTTTGTAGCTTAATGTGCATAGTTCATATGGGACGGTGCAAAGTGCCACAGATTTCAGCAGCATTTTAATTATGATTTGGCTACTGAAAAATGCGATTAATGATTTCAAATGGCTCTTTTAATAAGCAACTTTTGGAAGGATGTGTTTGATGCCCTGAGAGCAGTATTCCATCAAAATATCCCCTCAGGGTGATTCTCCTCGAAACAATCCCTAAAGGATTCCAGTGGAGGGCAAAAATTTAGCTATTACAAATCCTCTTGGGGGCTGTGATTAAATGAATCACAGTTAGATGTTGGAATCCTGAACCTCCAACGTACAACATCTGGATTAAAGAAATATTCTGTTTATTTTCCTTACTTTAAGTCTAGTCGAATAGTCTAAGTTTTTAACTTTTGTTTAAATGTCGGGGAAATTAGTCATTAGAAACATCTCTACTGGGAAGCATTACCAAAGCACAGCATTACCAAAAAGAAATTAGATGGGCCAGGAAACACAACCAATCAGACAAAGCCTCAGATGACTTCACATTATTTGGAATATAAAACAACTGCAAAAACAGTTACTCAAACTGCCTGGCACGCTCGCTGTTCATTCATCACAATTTACTGGTTTAAAAATGTTCGCAAATTACTGGTTACAAATTACTGGTTCAATAATAATGACTGTGCACGCACACAGTTTCCCTGTGCAATGAGATCATCATCATCAGATGAGACGACCAAACACAGAAACTTATTTGTCTAATGTGCAGACTGATGTAATCAAACAACAGCAGAGACAGCAGTTGAAAAGCGTGACTCCTGAGGAATGTTTGCAGAATCCCTGTGTGTGTGTGTGTGTGTGTGTGTGTGTGTGTGTGTGCATGTTCAGCTTTTTCTCTCCTCCCCTCTTTACATAAATCCTTCCCCTCCCGTTCCCCTGCCTCATGTGTAACTCCCATCCAAGAGATTCACATCTAATTTTTTCGCAAGAAACCCCAGCAGTCAAAATCTATGATTCAATTCAGTAAAATTCATATTAAATGTTATTAAATGTGGAGCATCAGTGCAATAATGCTACTGTTTTTAGCTCATCTTATTCTTTCCATTCATCCCTAATTTCCTCTCTTTCCTTCCTCCCTCCCTAACTTCTCTCTTGAAATCAATCTATCGCTTCTATCTTTCCACCCACCCTCCCTTTCCGTCACCCATTTCTCCCCTGTCACATCAGCATCCATCAGTCTTTCCATTCCTCCACATTTCATCTGCTGTTTTCAGCTCAATTTCTCCGCGCCACCCATTTATCTCCCCTCCTCTCCGCCCTCCTCCTGGCACTTGTCCCAATGCTTTCCAATTTGATCTATCCTTCTTATCCACTTCCCTAATTTCCTCCTTCATCCTCTTTACGTTTTACACATCTTTACATCTCAATCCATCTTCCTGATGCATTCTTCTCCGCCCAGCCCCCCCCTCTCTCTCTCTCTCTCTCTCTCAGGTCTATGGTGGCTATAGGGATTGCCAGGCGAAGCATTTTTTGCAGCCAGCTGGCACAGGAAATCTTCCTGGTAACTTTTTTTTCTGTACAGTAAATGGAAATCTCGCAGAGGAAACACTTGGCACCGTCGGTTTCTATTGGATTCGAGCTAATCTGAACCCATGAGGACAAGCTCAACGTCAGCTTGGAGTAATGGAATTAGAAAAGCAAGATGCTCGGTTTAAATCCAGGTGTAATAACATTAAGTGCTGAGCGGTGATTATAATTTTTTTACTCAGTCAGCACACAAACCGGTCCAAGGTGTACTCAGAGTGCATTTATGTGTTTTAGTGCAGCCTTTTGCCTTTTATTTAGAGCTGTAGTAAACTGTTTATTCAGTGTGCTCAAGTGAATAAATGTCTTTGTGATTATTTAACTTGTCTCAGATGGTTTAAGCGTCTCCACAGAAAAACTTCTGGTGGCACCGTCCGTTAACACATTAACCCGAAAGCCTGATTTACTGCCATGTTCATAGGGTGGAAAATACACTCAAGTGCCAGTCTGTGTCTCCTCTGCGCCGTCTCTCTAACTTTGTCGCTCCGAGCTACAGAAGAAAAAGGCTGAATAAAAGAAGGACGACAACAAAGGAAGGAGAAGAGAGGAAAGACAATCTCTCTCTTCTCTGTCATCATCCCACTCTTGACCTGAGGGGAAAGTGCTGCCCAGGTGTAAGGGGCACTGTGCTCACCTGTCTGTTTGGGTTAACCTCCTCTCTCTCTCTCACACACACACACACACACACACACACACACACACACACACACTGAGAGAAAGAGCTGACAAACCACCAAACTTTTTGCCCACTGGTCTCAGCAGTTAGTGAATTTGCCACTTTTATTCCACCAAATACAAAACACAGCCACTGCCCCTGAATTTTCCTAATCGACCAATAGTTTTAGGGCCATTAGTCAACTAGTCTCCCGCATGTTTACGCTATTAATCAAATTATTAAATTATATATTTTGGGTTGGAAAACACTATGGATTGAGTTCAAGTTCAACATTGTTAACACTGTGCTACATTACAGAGAAACACAAAACCGTACTAATGATCCTTCATTAATATAGGCCTATATTTTATCTACAAGTGCACGTCACACACTGAGCGAGCCGCCTGTTAATGACGCTGTGGGCTAATGGGCATGTAGCTACTTCCATGTTTCAGATGATACGTCATGTTTGTAGTCGACCAATGAAGATGAGTTTACATATCACCTTGGGTTCGTCCTTCACCTTCTCAAAATGATCCCACACTTTGGATTTCCTGCCCGACATGTTATTAACTAGCCTGTGGAATAACCGCAGGTACCAGCCCTGGAAATTAACCTGACTCCTGTCTGACTGCTGAGCGTGGACACTTCCTGTGTCTGTCCTTTCAAATTAAACTCCCACATGGTCCAGTGATATAGGTTTTGATTTATTTTGACAAGGCACAGCTCCTAATAGTTTCACTTTTGTTTAGGGCAGGGTTCGACATAAGCAATGGCCCGATGGCCCAGGGCCAATCAAAAAGTATGTCGGGCAAGTTGACTTACCAGTCAGTGACGCTATAAGGGTTTTTTTTTTTTGTTGTTTTTTTAACCACTCAGCACGCCACAGGTCAGAGCTCAGTGAGACGTTCTATGCTCAGCATGCCCGAGAAACTAACTTACTCATTTCCTCAGTAAAACTCTAACTTTCAGTCAGTAAAACTTTCAGTTGGTATAGCCTACTAGATGATCGAAAATGACGTCGAAGAATGTGTATGAGGCTACGAAAAGAAAGAGAGGGTTCCGTGCCTCTTGGAAAACGGAGTACACCTGGGCGGAGGAGGGTGATGGTACTGGCATGTACTTTTCAGTTTGCCGCAGATTCCCAGCCAAAGCTGACCGAATGGGCTCGTTTTTCAATGGGACAACAAACTACAGAAAGCAGGCGTTAGACGCACACAATAATAGCCGCCAGCATTTGCAATGTGTGCTGGCAAAGGTTGCAGACAACTCATCAAAGGGGCCGCTTCATGTCTGGACCCAGCGTGCAAACAGTGAGACCATCCAACGAGTGGAAAAATTAGTGAACACAGCTTTCCACATCGTGAAAAGTGAGCTCCCATTCATGTCCTATGAAAAAACGGTCGCCCTTCTGAAGAAGAATGGAGAAGACGTTGGCTCTCAGTACATCACTGATGTAGCATGTCGAAGGTAAGAGTACTAGTGGCTACTCAGCTAGCCAGCTAGCTAGCTAGCTACTGCCAGCTGCTTAAGCGCAACTGACTGGAGGAGCAACCTGAGTGTCCACACACTGACACGGCTGCTCTTCATTAGCCTGAAGGGGCCTGACATGGAGCACTTCAATGCCATGCCAGTAGTGAGGAGGTGGCTCAAAGAGGCAGAAAGAAGGCGCGTTCAGTGAAAAGAATTGAACAATTAATCTCTATTGTTTAGTTTGTACAATGTGTACACACAAATGAAAATGAAATGAAATGAAAAATGGAGTTAAATGAATGGAAGTTAAATTTTTTCTCTCTCTCTCTCTCTTTTTTACTTAGGCCAGTAAGAATATACAAGGGGCCAGTAAAACTCTGAACTAGTGGGGAAAAAATGTTATGTTGAACACTGGTTGTCTTTTTTTCTGTGACTAAGCGACCATTGAAATCTTGCCGACTAATGACCTTTCTGGTCGACTGACGTTTGCTCAACTATTAGGGGGCAGCTGTGAAATCAGTCTCATGATTCCTGAACCACCACAGAGGAGACATGTCTTCTCCCTCTCTGGCAGACACACACAAACACCTTTATCCCCAGCCAGCATCTTGAGTATTAGGCTAAATAATTGAAGAGAATAAAAACAGTGCAGCAGTAAAAGTACAACAGCCAGTGGCTGCTGCACACTCTCTAACACACACACACATACACACAAGCACAGCTCCTGAATCACACCACCGCCACGTACCTTCTATTTCCATAAAACATGCACAAATTGTTGCATGCAAACAAACACGCTTGATAAAAATAGAAAAGGGAGATGGATGCAGTGCAGAAAAGTTCTTTACAATACATGCACAGAAACTGCACGTGCACGTACTGTACACGAGCAAATACAAATACACAATTATAAACATGCAGGCAACTGTGCAATTAGCGCCTCCAGACACACACACTTGTGTATACAAAAAGCCCAATTGTCCTGACACACACGTAAGCCTGCCAACAAACACGCAAGGGCACAGATTCCCTCCTGGTACAGCACTCTCTCTCTCTCTCTCTCTCTCTCTCTCTCTCTCACACACATACAAACACAGCAATATGTCCAAATTAACATATACAGACACATGTACATATGTACTGTACGTGCATGTGTACATAAACACATGTAAATCTCACACACCTCAAACATTTATGACAGTGCTGACAAAGCCTAGTCACCGCGAACAAACATACAGTATACACTCTCTCTCACACACACACTCCCACAGTCACACACATGCCGGTTCTGACGTCAAGTCGCTCGCCTGGAGTACAGTAGATGATAGATTGCATCTAGCAGCCCCAGAAATGGACAGACAGAGTGATTATTGTTCAGTTGGTGTGATTCAGCACTGGCACAAACCATGTCAGACAGAGAGCGAGAAGAAGCGCACAGTCTGTTCTAAAAAAACGTAATGCTTAAAATTAATTAATGTGCTCGATACACGTATCATATTACATCTTATTGTGATGATTTTGTGTCAATTTAACCCTTAAAATCATGGATTTATTTTAAAGGAGCAGTGTGTAGGAGGGCGACAACTACCGATAGCAACCAGCTGAAACTTGTGCCAAGCGTGAACTCCAGGTTGCGATTCTTTTTATTCTATGGTCTTTTAATCATCTTGTTTGTTAGTTTGTTCTGTTTTGTTTGGTTTGGTTTCAGTTGATTCCCTCTGTGGTCATTGTTCAGAAGGTTTTTTAATGGGAGCCGAATTATTAGCAGAGGTTTCTTCCTCTCCAAAACAAACAGACCAGGTGATATGAAAAAAAAAGTAGTTTCATGATACAAATCAGTGTTTCTTCTATGCTGTTCGGCTAGTCACAGACAGGCCACTAGCCTAGCATCTGCCAAAGGGTGCTCACCTTTCCTCTCTGATAACTTAAGATCCCGACGTTCAGGAGGTTTTTATCGGGATCTGAATTATCCTCTCAGAAACAAAGAGATCCAGTGATTTAAACCAGGAAAAACACTCTTTCACGCTAAAATATCAGTGTTTTTCTGATGCTGCTTGTCACGGAAGGGCTGCTAATTACATTGGCCAATATAAGAACCTGATTGAATGGCCCTATCTAGAGCCAGTGTTTGGTTTTTCCATTCTAGGCTACTGTAGAAACATGGCAGTGCAACATGGTGGACTCCAAGGAAAAGGATCGCTACGTAGACATAAACGGCTCATTCTAAGGTGACGAAAAAGCAATGATTCTTATTTTCAGGTGATTATACACTTAAGAAAACATAGTTATTATATTATATTCCATGTCTGCCAGTGTATCCCCCAAAATCCAACACACTGGACCTTTAAGGGAACTATGGTAACAGATTGGAAACAGTGCTTCTGAGTTGAACCCTGAATGTCATGGTTACAATCATGAATGCTCACTGCTGCTTGCCTTCTGCCTGAGTGTGCAAACTGACCACTGTTAGCACTGCAGAAGGTAGGTGGGAAAAGAGACAAAATGTGTGTGTGTTTTTGTGTGAGACCGAAAGAAACTAACTAACAGAGAGAACAAAAGGACAGAAAGAAGCATTCCACAAATTCCTTCATCTCTCTCTTTTTTTCCGAGCTTCTCTTTCTGTGCGAAACATTGTACCTACCTGCTGTGATCAAAGAGGTGGAACCAATTGGCTGAACACGCTCACACTCACATGCACGTGCACAACTGAAACTAAAGCAAGGCGGCGCACTGAAAGTGACAAAGGAGACAGACAACACTGACCGGGGCTAAATAGAGCAGGCATGTGTGTTCAGATCAATAGATGTATTAGACCAGGGTGTGTCCATTCTACTGAATCGAGTTCTGTGGCAAAGCTGCTCCACAGGCCCAGATGGAGAGCGAGGAGAGAGGAGAGAAGGACAGGGGTCATGATAGAGAGGGAGTCTGAAGGTGGGCGTGAAGTAGTGAGACAGAGAGAGAACGAGATGGAGAGTGTGGTGACAATGAGGAGACGCTGTGGTAAGAGAAAATTAGTGGATGTGGGAAGTGAGACAAGAGAGAGCAACTGGCAGTGCAGAGGGAAAGAATGATAATTTAAAGCTCAGTGGGGAAGCCACACAAAAGAGCTTCCCATCTAATCTAACTGTCACCTGAGTCTCACCAGACTCTGTAGTTTCCCCTCAGCGCTATGAGCATTTCTGGACTAAAATGAATCACCACAAATTGTAATCATCGCTTATTTTCAGACTTGAATAATCACACCAAACAAAATATGCACATTTTTATCAAAATATACAACAAGACATTTATAAAAATGACAATCCTTTTTTTATATCTGCCCACGCAGCAACCTCCAGAGCTAAAAATGAAGCCAACAGGGACGTGCCAGGAACTGCAGTTCCTAAAATGGCCACTTGAGGCTGGCTCCAAGAGTGAGTCAATCTCCATAGATAACCATGTTAAAGTACACGACTGTACAGCAGAAATAAACATGTTCACAGCCTGGTACAGAAACAGATTCGGTCTCTTTAGCGCATTTAATGTTCAGGACAACTGTGCGAGGGTGAATTTTTACATAACTCACCCATTTAAATGTTATTAAGGCTTAAAGTTATGCATAATAAGTCTTGGTGTGATCCTTGATTTAGACCTACATTAACAACATCATTTTTCCACCTCAGACACATCGCCAAGATACGACTATTTCTGAATGAAAAAGATGCTGAGAAAGTGATTCATGCCTTTATTTCAAGCCGACTCGACTCCTGTAATGCACTTTTTACCGGCCTCCCAAAAAACACCACAGAGAGACTTCAGCTCATTCAGCACTCTGCAGCTCAGCTATTAACCAGAACCAAGAGGAGAGAGCACGTCAGGCCCGTCTTACCTGCTCTGCACTGACTTCCTGTTACATTTCCAATTTGTAAGCTCCTCCTCCTTGTATACAAAGCCCTAAAAATGGGCTAGGACTGAGCTACATTGCTAACTCCCTTGTGAACTATTTGACTCCAAGAACACTGCGATCATCTGCTGATGTTTAATTGGAGGTTCCCAGCAACAGCCTGAAGAAGATCGGGGATGCAGCCTTTGTCAATTATGCCCCAAAGCTATGGAACACACTACCCATAGATATCAGAGAAGCCAGATCAATACATGATTTTTAAAAGAAAGCTAAAAACCCATCTGTTCAGTCTGGCCTTTAACTCGCTTTGACTTTCCTGATACAGGTCTGAAACTCTTTCTTTTTACACTTCACACTGCTGCAACAAATTTAAAATCTTACTTGATTTTATGATTTATAGTTTACATTTCTATGATTTTATGAATAATTTTCGTTCGTTGATGAGTCACTACCTCTCCAGCAACAATGGTTGGTGTAGCCATAGCTGTCGCTCTTTCAGTATGTTTTCAGTTCATGGAAGTTAACTGTAACATTTTGGTTGCCTAAAAAGCGTTTGGTTGTACTATAGAGCCTCTGAGGAGTCAGATGTCCAGTGTTTCTTTTAAGTACATTTGTTTTTATGGTTTTATGTCTGTTTTTTAGCGAGCCAAAATTAGCATTAGCTGTAAATGCACTGTGCTAACCAAGCTAGCAGCTAGCGTTACGGTTAGCTCCACTCTCTTCTCCAAATAAAGTCACTTCTGACTCTGGAAGATGGCGATGGCTAAAATGCCAAATTCCAGGCTTTAAACCAGTAGTCCAAAAATCAATAGCTGACGTCAGGATGCTACATGCATTATTTTATACAGTCTGTGGATGTTTCTAACAAGTACAAACACGAGTTTAGGAGTGTTCGTTACTCTGGTTTTGGATCTATGGCGACACATTGTAAGAATATAAGAGTAAAGGCAAAGGCAGACAGAAGGAGAGGAAGAGACAAAGACCGAGGCGGGCGGAAGAGAGGTAAAGATAGTGGGCTGAGCGTGAAGGAGGAGGTGAATAAGTGTGGAAGCGTGGAAGGAAAGAAGGAGAGAGGGAGGAAGGACCGAGGGTGGAGATGAGATGTGCATTCCTCAGCAGGGGCGTGACCCGGCGTGCATGTGTGTGTGTGTCAGCGTGCACACATCCCAGAATTACTGGGAGGTAACTTAATTCAATTTCTAACACGGAGATGATGGCGAAGACAGAGAGAGGAGGGGAGGTAGGGAGGCAGGGAGGGAGGGAAGCGAGAGCTGACTCACCGTGCGATGACAGAAATAGAAGAAGAGAAGAGGAATGAGTAAAAAAAAAAAAAAAAAAAAGGAGCGAGGGGACGGAGGAAAGCCAGAGACAAACAGAAAAAGAGGGCGCTTGAAGAGAAGGAAAGTGACGGGATAATGAGAGCAGGAAATGAAAAGGATGCCTTGGGTTAAAAGGGTGTGATTCGTCTGGAGGAAGAGAAAGGGAATGAAAGTGGAAGAGATTAAGAGCGGGAGAACACATATTTCCCAACATTACAGATCAGAAAATACACGTCTCAACATGCACTCACCATAACAGCACACACACACATCCAAAGAGGTGTGTGTGTGTACGTGTGAAGGCAACTGAGGTTTTTGTAGTGTGTGGCAGGAGGCCAAGTACATGATAGATTGATCAGCTTATCATCTGCTCCTTTGTTCTCACACACGCTGCATCACTTTGAATAAGTGTGCACTCACAAGACACACACTCAGAGATTTATAGATGCACGCACACACACGCACGCACACACACACACACACACACACACACCAAACTGGCTCTAAATTTTCTTAGAGAGTGATTTAATATCTAGTGATGTAATTTCACAACCTGAAGTCCTTCTCCACGTATTACTTCAACGGTAAATTTGTCTCTCGGGAGTCTTCGGAGTAACATCAAAGCCCTGAATAATTTCAAGTGCACACACGCGCGGAGATAAGAGCACCTGTTAATGACCGAAATGTAGCGAGGAACAAGCGCTGGTTTCCAAGATGACAGCGTGTGAAATGAGTCACTGCGAGGCAGCGTGTGTGCATGTGTGCAAATCATCCCTTGTATAATATTACAGCCTCCTGCCAGACTGGCTGCGTCTCCGTCTCATCCAGATGGCTTCTGAAACCAACAGACAGCTGGGAGTCCCCGACCAGGCCGCTCCCGCTTCATCCATTTACCCGTCTTCAAGGCCGAGACAAATGCACCAGAACAATCCATGAAATTATCAGGACATGCTCCCCTTTGTGCCGATCCCTAAGTGTTACTGTTAGACAACACTGAGGAGAAAAACTACACCACAGACGGATGAAGCAAAGCAAACGTAAAGGAATGAGGTTTTGAGCTGAAGGTAATTTCCTACTTGGATTTCCTAAATGTCCACGTCCTGAATTCGCTGCAGTGACAATGAAACGAACCCAAACTTGGCCACAATATTTGCTTTTGACACACTGATCCTTTCATCACTGTCCATTTGTTACAGGTTTTGAAAGTGATTCACACACACAGGTGCATACACGCATACAGATGCCTCTTTCCTACCTGTGTTTCCTCCTGCACCACTCTGTACTGCTCCTTCCACACGGCCATCTTCGTGGCTTCGTCCTTCCTCAGCGCCCTCTCTTTCTTCAGCTCCGGACTCCAAAACGTCTTTATGGAGTTCATAGAGGAGCTCAACTTGGACTCTTTGGCCTCCAGCTGAAAGAAATTAACAACAAACATCGGGACTTTGTTGTGATAAATGTCAGGGCATTAAACATCCTTGATCACTGACGACAAATCAACTCGCCTAATTAGTTTGTCCTTAAAGCTATAATCTTTGTTTAAAGTTCAAGACATCAGAATTCCCAGAGTGACACAAGTAAATAAACAAGAAGCACAAGATACCATAAATTGTAAAATAAATGGACCTAACGTCAGGGGACTCCCTAAAAACTTGGTATTTCACCAGCAGAGTGTTGTTTGCCTGATTAACATCCTCAGCTTGTCCTCTCGTCTTTTTTTTGGATAAGCTAGCAAAACCATAACCTGAAACGTAATTTTTTAACCTTACTTTTGCTTTAACTTTGAGATTAAGCCTTCAGGTTAGCTCATATCTAAGTGCAACTTTAAAAAGAGATGATTTTTTTAACCTTTTTTTGATCAAAAGCCCTTTTTAGATAGGAATTGTGCAAATTTGCAGGAAAGCCCAATCAGTCTTTTGTCAGCATTGGCAGTATAAAAACAAAATCGGGGAGTGCAGCAAAATGCCGCCTACCTACTTTTGTTTATACAGAATGCGCCTTTTTCGGGGCAATGGGGGGCGTGAGCAAGTAACAAAACGTGTAGCTCACTGTGTGACGTAAACAGTGACGTGGGAGGGAAGCCGCGGCTGGTCAGTCTTTCTGCGATTCTCTTGTAAGTCAGCCCATCCTTCACGGTCCCCGTCATCTGACGGTTAATGGCCTCTTCACTTGCGAGGACAAGGAGGGCGCGCAATTCCTTGTCTCCCCAGTTGCTCATCTTTACGGTGTCTGTCAGGTTTGCGTTTCCCTCTTGCTACTAGCTGCTCACTAATTCCTGCTATCAGCTGTTTCCTGTTTATCCACCACCAGTGGCTCGCACGTGCGGCGTCATCAACAGCTCCTCGCACAAGTCTTCAACAGCCCCTCCTGTTGTGGAAGGCCGCCTCGGTCTGTTTAAACTAAAAGGGTTCCGCCAATATGACTACCCTACGAGGCGGAAAATTGGGCACCTCGGATCAACTCGCCAATCCGGCTCTGTATGTATAAGCGCTCGCAGCTTGCCGGCAAAACGGCCCAACATTCGCGGAAAATTAATTTAAGTTACTAGCAGTTTTATACAAATTTTCAAACCATCATAATCTTATACTGGAGAATGTGTACAACTAAATAGCTTTAAAATATATTGATATTTAGATGGACTAAATTATGTCCAACAACAAAAATCTTTACAAGGCAGACTGTTTCCATGCACATAGATGTGAAACTAAAAATACAAATTCTAGAAAACATGAACAGCATATTCTGAATGCCTTCATACTTGATACAAGCATCAAATAAACTGATTTCATATTGTACTCATGCATACCATTCAGACCAGTGTTCTGCGCTCTATCAAAGGTGCATGTAGGTTATCATATAAAATATGAACCTGCATTCAGAGCACAGTCTGACGCTGCTCGTCGGAACATGTGCTGCTGCGTCCAGCCAAACCACACCCTTCCAGGTGGAACACCAAGTTTTTAAAGAGTCCCCTATCTTCAGAGAAGTGTGTGTGTATATGTGCAGGTGTCCTTACTTCTCTGCGTAGCAGCTCGTTCTCTCTCAGCACTTCTCTTAGCTGTGTCTGCAGATCTGACATTGCGCCGTCTCTCACCTGATAATACACACAAACACACAGTATCCATCATTAACATCCACATTTATGTTCCTGTCTTACATTATAAACATGTTATGTATCTGCAGCTGTCACTGCTACTGATGACTCTGCCGAGACACAAATATTACTAATCAAATATGGAAATAAGGACTTAAATATTGTATGTGAAGCACTTTGAGACTGTTATGGTGATTAAAACTTATTAAAACTACAAATATGGATGCTGATATTTATGATAATGGAGAGTATTTTACAAGTTGTAAGCACAATTTCGTCATACAGTACACACCTTACTGCAGTATTAATGAGGAAGTGCACCACATGAAAATGTTTAATTCATCTTGACACCAGGACACCAGTGCACCGAAGAATTAAAAATATCTTGGATTAATTTTTAAACGACGACCAGACTCTGCTTTGCTTTTGAAAAACTTTGCTTTTGAGTGTCTTTCAGTTCTGCAAGGTAGAGTAAGTTAACATTTTAACATCATTACATGGATGTAACATACAAAAGAGAAAGGCTATAAGGAAATAGGAGTTAAGGAGAGATGAAGAGAGGGTTTGTGTTTGAGAAATAATTAGAAGTTGAGCGGGGAGATATGGGAGAGGAAGGAGAGATGCATCTTGGAGAGATGAGCTCTCAGGTTATGACTAATGGTGAAGAGGGAGTAGGAGGGCAGACCTTAGTCTATTTAAACTTACCGTATGAAAACCCACACAGCTCTTACATTATTTAGTTGAAGCGTGACTTCAGAGGAATATTTTAACCCTTCAACAGTTAGCTGAGTTTTGGTTTAATACCTTGAACCACCCAGCTCCACTGCTACATGGAACAGGAGGGTAATTCATGTGTGACAAAACATTTGGCCTGCTAAGTGCAGCTGATTTAATCTTTTATCTCTTTATGTTTCTCTTCTGTGCTCTCAAAAAAATGAGACAAAGATTATCTACACCCTTAATCAGTTTGATATTTCAATTTTATAGTACTTTATACTTCTACGCCGCTGCAGTTTAGATGTAATTATTGTACTTTTTACTTAACTACATCTTTTATTAAAATACAGTCAGTATTAGTAAAGGTTAAGATACCCAGCAGTATATAAAGTTATTCAGCATAGCTCCATCTTTACCAGCTGCAACATGATCAAAGTGATGTACACATTACTGCATCAATAACTGAGTCATTTAATATATATTATTCTGAAATGGGTTGTTCTGCATGATGAGTACTTTTACTTTTGGTACTTTAGGTATATTTTGGTGCTAACACTTTTACTGGAGTAAGACTTTGAATTACTTATAACAAAGGTTATCAATTAACTAAAACAAAAGGTTATCAATTACTAAAATGCAACTAAAAACTTAAACTAAGTCTAGGTGTGAAAAAACACTAGTTTACTCGAGTAAAAACAAAAACTGACCTAAACAATATTGCGTGCTGATGGAACTCACTAAAGTAAAAGAAAATATACAGGTAATGTCTTTCACTTTAGTATTTGTCAATTTGGTCAAATCTGTCAACACGACAAGCATGAGGAGACACTGGTGCATGTGTTTATTGAGACTGGGATGTCTCTGTGTAACAGGGTCAATTACACAGTAGTTACATGTGGAACAGAGTCAAATGTACATTTGTAATATTATGTATGTTACTTACACAAAATTTGTTTCAGTTGTTATTACCTGACACGCTCAGGCCTCTGTGGTCAATATGTGGAACGTTTGATACTCAGTTTCTGTACCCTCACCTATGAGGGTACCCCACCTATAAAGGGTTGTATCCTGCCTTATCTCTCCCCTTTAGCTGTTGTACTCCATGGGAGAGGTAAGTGACATTGCTGTCGTGGTAATTTCCATGTTTTAGCGCTGTTGCGCTGTTTATAAGTTCATTTTATTTTATTTTATAATCCTGTGTCACTTAATTTGTGTTGGGGCTCAAGTTATATTGTTGTAATTGACAGAGGATTTGGTTTTTTACCCCATTTTTAAATAATAAAAACTCAACTGAAATAAGCAAACCCTCCCTGAAAACAAAAACTATAAACGAAATAAAATCAAAAACTAATTAAAACCACAACTCGTAATGTCTCTGCTTGTAACAGAGTGTGTCTACACTGCAGTATTACTACTTTACTTAAGTAAAAGATCTGAATACTTGATCCACCACTGTGTAAGAGTGGTATTGATTTTCTGATCTAACGCTCAGCAATGAAGTGCATGAGCCAATTTCCCAAAACTATTCCTTTAATGCTATTTTAATCTGGGTCACTTCCAGAAACAAAATCACCAGGTTATTTTGTGTCGTAGTGTTGACTCAACACAGCAGCTTTTTAAATGTTTGTTCCTGTGGCATTAATTTGAAGGCTAAGAGTAGACAGACACTGCCCAGATAGTCTGCAGAGGAACAAACAAAGTGACTACATTTAAAACTGTGTTCAGTTCACAAAATGCTGCCTTCAGGTTGCAGAAATAAAAGAGGAAAATGATGTGATGCCTCACCTGTCTCATGGAGTGGGGGACAGTAGCTGCCTGTGCGATCTGGTTTTGCAGCTCCCCACCAAATGCTATTGCATCACTGGGAATGGCAGCACCTCCCACTCCTCCTCCAGTGTTTATATTCGGACTGCTCCCCATGACAGCCGCTCTGACCCCATAGGGGACCCTGGCCCCAGCCCTGCCAAGGGTCATGGTGCTTTTGGGCAGCTGTGGATTCAGCCCACTGCCCAGGCTCCCGATGCCGATCGGGTCATCAATTGTGTCAGCAAAGTACATGGGACCGCCTGTAGCGTAGGCAGCATTTAGAGACTGAATATTCTCCATGGACAGGGTTTTACCGGAGCCAGTGAGTCCGCCGGTGGAGCTGCTGCTGCTGTTTCGCCTGTGTCCGAGGCGTGGGGAGCGGGGGAGGCGTGGAGAGCGACCGGGGCTCCCAGACGCTGAGCCGTTACCATTGGATCCAACAACGTCCAGCTTTGAGACGGAACGGGAGCTACCGTACATGGTAACTGAATATGGTGTGTGTACTATAGTGATGAAAGAGGGTCTGATTCAAATGAATAAATCAGGCAAATCAAAAATACATGCTCAAAAGTACACAAAAGATCAGTATAAGCAAAAAATGTAGGATGGAACAAACTGCGGTCACTCTTCTACAGTAGTCCTTCTTGACTTTCTGAATTATCCTGACGCAGTGTTGACATAGCTATGATCAAGGCCTTTCCGGCACCCTCGCTGTAATCAATGGGCTTTGTTAGAAAGCAGGAATCAATAGGGCATCCCTTTTAGATGAAGGCAGAGAGTAAATCCACAAGGCCTGAGATGAAGGGATCACCTAAAAAGAAAGGAAGGAAGAGACAAAGACTTAGTGATCAGTGGAACAAAGATACACTGCATTAAGGTACAAAGGAACACACTGGATTTTTACCAGATTACAGTTTTGATTAATCTACTTTGGAGCAACAGACTGAATTCATCTCTTTGTGGACGGTATTTACTGTACACAAAATGCCAGTATTGGACAGTTATATCAGGTATCGGCGACTGGCTGAGGACATCACCAGCTTTTTTTAAATTGGATTTTTGTCATTTTATATTGCTAATTTAGTGGTCTGTCTCCGAAGAATGATTGAGAGGTGCAAACGGGTAAAAACAGCATGTAGAGCCAGCACACACCCGCGCTAATACATCAGCAATCGCCAGTTGGTGAGCTAACAGTGGCCGCTTGGAAGATTTTAACATAGTGCCCAACCCTAGAACTGCATGTATGTTACTAATGCATGTACTGTTGTCTCGTATCACATGGCACTGGCCTTTCCAGGAAAGAAAATAGGACAGAGCAAGACTAAGACCTTTGCACAGTGAGTCAGATGGGTGTCTTTAATCTGTCACCCTAAATAAATTGTTACACACAGAAACCTTGCACGCTGATTTCGATGCGTTTTATTGTTCTAGTCGTTGGGAAAATTCGCAATACTTGACAAAATAAAAGGACATTTCCTCCTTTGCCTCTCTCCACTGGAGTTACCTATCTGTCACAGCTCCCTCTCTGTCTTTCATTTGACAAGACTCTGTCCTGTTGCGACTGTGTCCCACCGCCACATTTCCTTCACTGATTCTTGGTCAAACGTCTCTAAAGGCTTCAGACGGTTGCGAAAAACACAGGAAATTGAACCTGTTCTGAAAATGTAATAATTGAAAATGATTGACACAATGTGAAGTCGTATATATTTTTAGACGTGCGACAATTCTGGACCAAAAAAAAGGACTCGGTGCCTTATGGCTCTACAAGGTTGTAATGCTCATTCTTAAGAAAATCAATCTGATTGAAATTTTGACCTAATGATGGTCAACAGATGAAAAGATAGCAGATCAGAGAGACCAGGAATGTCTTCACCAAATTGCTTGATGATCCATAATAGTTGTCCATCAAATAGTTGTCAAGACATTCGACTCAGAGCTACAAGTGTCAATGCCTTATTGCGCTAAATTGAAGGGACAGTTTACCCCAAAATCAAAAATACATATTTTTACTCTTACCTGTAGTCCTATACAAAATACAAATAATATTTACATCTTGTGCTGTCACAAGCACAAGCCATGAGTAGATGCACGCTTCCTTCTGGTGATACAGGTGGCGGATGCAGTTTGGTAGAAAGTTTGGTTTCTACATGAAACTGCTCATAACAAGGTCTGCAGATTATCTTGAGTAACCAATATCGTTAACACTCTGCAACTCACACCAAAACAATCTACACTGATAAATGGCTCCACAGGTAAGAGGTAAAATATGCAATTTTTATTTTGGGATGAACTGTCCGTTTAAGAGTCAGAGGATTATCCAATAATCCAATAATCCAATAATCGCTCATTAAAGATGCCCCAAAACTCCTTCTTCTGCCACCACTATGACTTGTACAGAGATATGAGAGGCTGATACACTCAGTCCACAGAATACAGTCAAAACAGTGCTTTGGCTTTATGCACAAACTCTGCCACAGGCACAAGCATCAGCTGATGTGTCGGTTCATATGATCACACAGGCCGCTTTGTCTCCCCGCCATCCATTACACCTTCTTCAGATCATCATCACACTATGTCCTAACACTTCTGGGCATCACATCAGAGTTACTGTCCTGCAGCTGTAACAAACTGTGTGATAGCAGATAACATTCAATCAGCTGATCTGATGGAACATTCATGACGGTAAATAATTAGTTTGTCTCCTGGAAGAATTACAGGCACGAAAATAGAATATTCCAGTCAATTAAATCTTGTTATTAATCCATTTTATTTTGCAATAAAAATGTGGGAAGAAAACATAAAGCAAAAAAACAAAAAAGACTGGAAAAATGTCCTATTCCTGTTAATCATATGAGTCACACTGGATAGACATTTTATGGGCTTTTAATCGGATGTAGAGTAGATGCCAAAAATGTAAACTACTACGTTTCACATGAAGCAAAAACACCATGAAATAGTATTTTGTCATGCTGTACAGCCTGGTATTAGAGTATGTGTGTGTGATGAAATAAATAACTTAAATATTAGAGTGGATTCAGTCAATCAGGTCAAAGAAACCTTGTAATTAATACAGCTGTAAAAATAATGAAGAATGTCATTCCTACTGAACTCAATTTAAAGGTGTAATCCGTGGCATTTTACTGACATAACTCACGAGCACTGGCTCACACATGTCGCTGATAAATGCCTCAGAGGGTGCTGAAAATCCAAGACTTCTGTTGTGAATGCTCTAATCTCCCAGGCCCCCTGAACTACCCACCATGTGCTATGTAAAAATTTGTCTGCATGAAGAATAAGGAAGCATTTACAACCAACAGTCATCTTTCAGTCATTCCGGTATCCTTGGAGACAGTGATGTCATCCTCAGGTCAGTGGACACATGACCCATTGGACACACCATCTGATCCTCACTCTCGCCTTACAAGTATGACCTAAAGTGAACTGAGCCGCCTCATAAATAGTCAGCACCCTCCAAGAATGAAAACTTCTGCCGTTTTTATCTGGCTTGTTTCTTCTCTATAATAACACATGGTAATTCTTAGAGTGCAGAAATATTCGCCCTCGAGTCCAGTACTTACATACCGTGGCTTTGACTTTAAAACCACTTACTGTCTGCAACATTAAAGATCTAGGAACTTGAGCTGGTAACATTTACTCTGGAGCTTCAAAGTCTAATACTGAACAATAGGACATTAAGGTACTTTTTAATTTGAATTTAGTCTTGAATGCAGACAACACTAAATACAAGTTCTCAAAAGCCAGAGAAATATGGACAATAGTTTACACACTGTGAACGGTCACAGCAGTATGGTCTGAGCAGGGCTCAGAGTATAAATAATGTGGTATCTGACTGGATCAAAAAGTTACATTTAAATTTCACAGACACACTTTGCAATGAGCTACAACAGAAAAACTGGATATCAGTGCAGAAACAGAGCTAATTTATATCCTCAGTAGGAAGCGTATGATCTGTATGTGTAATCATTTAAAAAAGGTAATATATTAATCTGCAATAAGTTAAAATCCTGTTGAAGTTAAAAAGCTCATATAGGTAAAAAGAAACAATTCATAAAAAGAAGGACTGAGATGTTAAAAAGACCATAAAGTCACTACAAATATGAGTTTAAAAACAGTAAATGTGAAGAGTTATAAAATGGTTTAAAACTGTAAACTCATCAGATGTTTAAGAAGGGGTTAAAATGTTACATAATCTCTTATTCATTTCATTGTTTGTTTTATTTGTTACAGTTAAAACCTAAGCTATAATAATCTCTGTCTTCCACTAAGGAGGTCTAGATATGTCAGAATCGGGGATCGATTATTTTGGTCTGAGCCCTCATACAGGGGATATCAATGTTTTCCTCACTTCACTAAGGCCTTGTTCAGACTGCCAGCCAAAATCCGAATTTTAGCCAATCTAGATTGGAACCAGATGGCTCGTATGAAGTCTGAACAGTTATAAATGACATGAAATCCGATTTTTGCAAACCAGATCGAAACCACCTTTGGGAGGTAGTTTCAAATCGCATTTGGACAGATGTGTCTGAGTCTGAACAGCTCCTTATATGACTTCACACAATACACGCTAGATGACGCCTCCGCTCCGACGTCGTTGCCACAGCAACCTGTCAGACTGGTCAGTAATGTGGCCCAGTCTGAACAGAACAAAAATCGGATTTGAGAAGGAATCAGATTTGAATCAGATTCGCCTGCAGTCTGAACGCAGCCTAAAGCTCTGGTTGAGGAAACACTGCATCACTTGTGTGATTCTTTATTCCCTGTTTTCCAGGTATGTGGTCGATAATGTGAACTGTGAAAAGGTTTCTGATAATTCTGTAAGACGTTTTGACTGTGAGAAGAACATTTATATGATGCTTGAGTAAGTTAAAACAATGTCTACTGGGTATTTAAAAGTAAGTACAAGCAAGCGAGACTGCCGCCATCTTGTATAAATGCAGCAAGTGTCTTCAGTGTTTACGTGTGTATATGCACATAAGTGAATGTATTTTGCACAGTTTATATCCTGTTTATGTAGTTACTTTATTTGTTCATGTTTACTTGTTTAATTAGCAACTTTTGTATAAGAAAAGGGTGTGAGTTCACTGAGCTACTTTTCATCAGATTTACTGAGGAGACTGAACTAATAAGGAAAATGTGACTTACGTTTGAGGAATGCTGTATTTTATTTTATTAATAATTTAGATTAAGTTGTTCTATAATGCAATTTGTGTATTAAAAGACTGCAAGTTAAGATTGTTAAATTAATGTGCAGTTTAAAGATAAGTGGCATTGAATCACACTATTTGAGCTGTAAACATACTTATACAGTATATGCAAATGTATTTTTGTGCAGATGTACTCTGTTTCAACGAACATGTTGTTGTAAAATATGATTTGCTTACTTCACTAAAGCTCTGGTTGAGGAAACACTGCATCACTTGTGTGATTCTTTATCCCTGTTTTCCAGAGTGCAACATATGATCTCTGACTCACTCTAAAACTCCTAGATTTAGTTCATCACCCTGCCATAAGATTTATCACCTATAACCATTACTCTACTCATCATTGCATCTTGTATGAAAAGGTTGGGTACCCATCTCTAACAGTACGACATGAAAGGCACTGGTTTCTTTTTATTAAACTTACACATCACATCCTATGGTCATTATTTAGCTTATTCAAATGATTCGGAAACTGCTTTTTGTGCTGCACACACTTTACAACAATTTACACCGCACATTAAAACTTAAAAACAATGTTAAGACTCATGCAGAAGTCATTACAAGCATCAGGCAACCAAGAGACACAGTGCCAAAAAACACAAATATAGCAAAGCAAAATGCAAAATGAGGACTACGCTGGCCGACGCAAAAATGCAAATGGTTCTATCTAGAGCCAGTGTTTGTTTTGTCTGTTCTGGGCTACTGTAGAAATAAGAGGACTTAGCTAATTTTAATATCCCTTTTCTACCAAAATTAGCACATGTATGTTGGTTTTTTAAAGACAAGAAAACCTGCTAAAAATAGGCGATAGACTAGTTTCACATTGCCAATACAGGTGTTGTGTTCCCATCAATGCAGATCACAGCCAGAGCCGATCATGTTCGACGTCACAGCCGGCCAAAGAACGGGTCAGTGAACAGCAGCAGCGTAGAGGCCTGTGGAAACTTTATGATGGTCTCTGCTTTTTATATATCCCATATATAGTAGTCTCTTTTTCAAACTTGGTGCAGACTAAGGCTCCGATCACACTGAAAGTGTTTTGCAGGTTGGGTTGCACTGCCTTTTTTTAATTGAATGCCACTCGTAAGAAAATCGGTTGCTGCTCCTTTTTATTGTTGCCAGGCAACCACCCCATCACGTCCTTACACTAACCTTCCCATGCAATCAATCTGTTTTTTTGTTTTTTCACAGTAATCAGCATCTAGTTCCTAAAATGTTGAGGCAGAGGGTACCTGCTGTAGCTCTGGTTGAGGGTGAGAGGCTGTCAGTAAATAGTTTGTTGGTCACAGGGAAACAGAGATCTGTGTGGGTACATGAGACCCTAAAAAAGAGGGTGGATCACAGGGAGCCCCACCAGTTCGTCCAGGAGCTTCGCCTCCATGATGGACGTTTCTAGGTGTATTTTAGGATGACTCAGGGGCAGTTTGACAACCTGCTGTCTAGTGTCGTGCCGTATAGCTCTGCGTATCCAGCAACTGCTACCACCAGTTTCTCCTCCATTGTTTACCAACTGTAAACTTGTTGTTGTGACCACCACAGAAGGCCCGCCTCTAAAAAGATCTGACTGGAAAATGGGGGAAAAGATGAAGAAAAAAGACATGACGTGAGGCGCTTTTCCACTCTGAGGTTAAGTTTTTTCAACATGAGGAGTTCAGAGCTCTCCGGCAAAAACGGCAGGCGCCTAGAGTGAAGAAACACGAGGCACGTCCAACACAAAAAACGCAAGTAAAAAGCTTCATTCTCATTAAAAGCAATTACAAAGAGCCGCCTCAAGCTGCTAAAACGCTTTCTGTGCGATCAGGGACTAATTTGGATTGATGCTTGAGTGCTAGTTGGGTTGAGACGGACGGTATTTGTGGTGGCGCGTCATTGCATCTCGTCTGTAGCAAGCATGTTCATCCGGGTGTACCCATCAATGCCGATCAGAGCTGGAGCCGATAAATGCCTGTGACTAAAGCAGAGTCGGCCCCTTTTAATGTTTCCTGCACCCCTACTTTGCGTCCCGTCCCGGGCCTTTGACAGCCTGGCAGTAGTGTATTTTTCCAACTGATGTTCTGCTAGGCTTAGATCTTTGGCCAAGGAGATATTACTGACAGCCAGTCAGTTACAGCTACACACACACACACACACACACACTCAAACGCAAAGAGTAACCATCTGCTGTGTCTCCCCTAAGGCCAAAAACACACACCTGGAGAGAAACAGGCCAGGACCCTGCCTTTAGCACAAGCACACACCCACACACACACTTACATTCGCTTAATGCACTTACAACATGCATGAGTGAAAACTGTGCACATGTGCAGATCTACACAATCAGTCAATCTAAATACACACATACAGATAAATCAGTCGACACATGAAGACAAACATGGGAATAGACGCCACATTCACAGATGAACACACATGCACATTGGCTCAGTGGCCTTGAGTGATCATGTCACTAACAACACACACATCAAATGCTTCACTTGAGGCCAATGAGATAGCAGAGACAGAGAATGTGTGTGTGTGTGTATGTGTGTGTGTGTGTTTAGGGCTTTCCTCCTCCTCCCCTCCAGACCTGCTGACCTGTACATAATGTATATGCTCATGTCCCAATTCCCCCTATAATACAAAACATGCAGACGATGTATGAACCTTTATTTAAGCATTTATTTGACACACAAATGGCTCTCTGCTTGTATATGTTGGACACTGGGTGGTTGGAGGGTTAAGAGTATTGCTCAAAAGCACCTCGGACTTGGCTGTGGAAACAACTGTTTTCATGGTGGAGATCCACAAGCTCCCAGAGTCCAACTGTTAGGCAGCAACAATCCAGATATCACAATTTTAGCCATAACGTTATTTTCCTTGGTCGCTGATTTCATGTGAAGGAGGTACAGGACAATAAATACACATATCCTTCCACTTCTGAACTGCTTACCTTGTTTGGGGTTGCAGGGAGCTGGAGCCTATCCCAGCATGCACTGGGCACCACTCTGTCACACAGCTAAACACTTCTTTTTATTTTTATTTTTACTGGCTTCAGGCCCTCATGGAAACCACAACACACACCATGTTGTGTTTTCTACAGTTCAAGTCTAAGGGTCACATGAATAAACCGCCAGTGTGTCCCACAGGTTGGGGATTTATTTGTGGTGGCTTCAGACTCGGGCTTGGACGGCAAATGAAAACAATAATAACCTTGAGTTTGTAATTTCACATGAGCCTACCACTCTGGCGAACGCCACTGTAAACAAGCACACAAATAAAAGACACTTGTGACACAGCTGGCACCACAAGATTGAGAGAGCACGAGCATATGACCGTCCAAGACCCATCTGTCAGCAGCAGGCTTACCATCCCTCTTGCCCTTTCACACGAATGTGAGAAAGCAATGCAGCGCTGCCGTAAGAAACATCTGTTGAACAGCGCTACACTGAGAGTTCATCAAAGTTCACCTTTCATCTTGGAAACAGTAGTTTCACAAAAAAAATCTTCACCCCAGGTACACTTACTAGCTTTTTTTCAGAGCTCTCAAACCCATGACACAGTCTTAATCAGCAGACGGAATATGCTGCGGTTTAAAGTAGAGCTGCAATGATCAATCAATCAATTATTAGACGGACAGAAGATTAACTGACAACTATTTTGCTAATCTATTAATAGTTCTCAGTAAATGTTCAAGCCCAAAATATGATATTTCCTGGTTCTCAAGTGTGACGATTTGTTGCTTTCCTTAGTTTCCTTAGTTTGAAATGTTGGTTGGACCAAATGAGAAATTTGATGAAGTCATGTATATATAGGATATAATAAAAGGTTGTTCTCACTGTTTTCTAATGTATTTCAGTACAAACTGCTAATTGATTCATCCTGAAAATAATCTGCAGATCAATCAGCAATGAACATAACACTAGTTGCAGCATGCCAAGCCCTTGAGTTAAGACTTTTTTGGACGTGCCACTGTGCAAAGGATATCCTGGTTAATAATGTTAGGGCAGTTGTGACCATAAAAAGAGCTGCAGCAAATGTTTATTTACGTTATGGATTAATCTTCAGATTGTTTTCTCAATTAATCTTTTAATTACAAAATAACCACACCAAGTCCAAGATAACATCATCTATGTCTTGTTTTGTCCAACAGTCCAAGGCCCAAAGATATTCAGTAAAAGATGACATAGGCAGAAATCTCGAAAAGGCAGAATTTAAAAATCCATTTCCTCTATCCTCTCTGTCCTAAGTCCCTCCAACCAAACAACCACAGGCGTACGCATGTTCTTTCACTCTGCACCCCTAGCCCCACTCTCCCACACTCTCTCTGTTTACTAGACCACAAATGAGACTAGCGACTAACATTAGCGACCCCACAGTACCTGCACTTTGCTACCTGATTACCCGATTACACGCCACTCAGCAACAGTTACTATACTAGATGTTTATCAGATAGTGCTGTCGCNTGGGCTTTATAAATAAAATTGATTGATTGATTGACCTGCCGCTGTGGACTGCTTTCCCGAAAGGAGAGCCGCCAGCAGCTTGAGGAGACAGACCTTCAGTCAGCAGCTGTAGTGGCTCGAATTCAGACAGCACAAACCCCTCCCCCAGCGCCATGTACACAGCAGGCTGTTGGCCAGCGGCACCGTGGGGGGGGGGCTAACCTGTGTAATGGCAGCAACAGAAAGTTTATAGATCTGGCAGGGAGTCAGGACTCTCCGGGGTTTGCATTGGCTGGATTCTGGCTGCTTCAGGTGCTGCTGACCAGGGGCCGTCTCCAGAGCTGCTGTACGCACTCCTGTCAATGAGGTGGTCTAAAGCGGCAGGGAGTGAGGCAGAGGAAACACTGTGATTTGAGGATCTAGCTAATGTTAGCTTCATAAATATGAACTTGAAGCTGCAGCTGTGAGCCTTTGCCTCTGGTTGGCAAAAGGCTAAACTATTATTTTCTGTCCATCTCTGAAATGTTTTGCCAGTACTGTCTCATGTTTTGTTTCTATTATCATCAGACTCTTTTTAGACTCTCTTTTTGATAAGTTAGTCTTCCTTTTTTGGGTTGCTTTGCAGCGTAGGCAGTTGTGGTCAATGCTAGTGTAGCAACTTTCTCTGCAGGATTCTCTGCCATTGAATTACGGTTTAACTGAAGGGACATGCACGCACATCTGCATTTGAAGAACAGCCAATAGGAATGCCCTCTCTCTCTGAAATGACCCATTATTGGCCAAAATCTCCAGTCACAGCCTGAAAACAGAGCCAAAAAGAGGACTTGAATTTCAATATGGTGTTTATTATGGGATTTCTGGCCCAAACGAAGCCAAAACTAAACTGCCTACCCAAACTTTCATATCATAGAGGACTAAGAAAATCAGCAAATATTCGCAGTATATTAATATTCTGTCAACCAAGTAATTGATTAGTAATTTTAGCTCCACTCTGATAAGTCTTCACAAGCTAATATGCCTGTTGCAAAATCAGGATTATTAGTCAAAATCTGACTGGAGAATATATAATTACAATTAACTTCAAATACAGCATTGCTCCCACTGTTCATATTATACTATAAACATCCAATCACAAAATGCCCGACTACAACCACAATACCTACTGGAACGTATCCTGATTCAGGCCCTGGAGTGAACTTAAGAACCAAAATAACCTCATCCCCTTCACGTCTACAAAACACTCAACAGGAAACGCCAGCACACACAACGCCCTGGTAACTAAAAGCCATGCTGTATGTCTCATCTTTCCTCCACACACTCCTTCCTCACACACATGATGTTGTCTTAGGCCTCGCTAAATCCTAGAATATCACACTGGGATACCAAGAAAGTCTGCGTGGTTGAGTGCCACGTACTGTACTTGTACTTTTGTGGATGATCAGTATGTGCAGGAACAGGAGAGAACAGACTTCGAATTTGGAGTCGATTTCACAACACGGCAACCGATACAGAAGCAACTCAAATCTTAGATAGACATATTGTCACCTGACGTTAATATGGCAAACTTTTCGCAAACAGAAGCCTGTTTATACATCCATTTACTACCTCTAATCCCTCCTTTGCCTCCTGACTCTCACTTGTCTCCCTGATGCTTTCACTTCCTCTCACTGCCTGTCTCTTTCTCCATCAGCATTCCTGAAGGTGTTCAGCATGTTCTATTTATGTGACAACCACACATCCATCTGTCACACTGCACAATGCAACACACACACACACACCACTCAACCTATACTTAGCCAGCTGGTGTTTCAGCGTGGGAGCCGATTTTTACAAAGTTCGTGTCTCGCCTGGGGATCGGGGCTCATGAAAACACACTACACTCATCTTGAATATTATTATTCTCCATTACGCTCTGTTCCTGTCAGGCTCGCTGTGATATGATGGGGCTAGAAAGGACTCACTGGTGCTGTCTGGGGTAACACATCTCACTGAAAGCCAACTTGACAGCCCAGCTGAAGGGGAGTGCCGTACTCGCTCTGCACCTAATCTGTCTGAAGATTTAAGGGGATGACCCGCCGCTCACCAGAGTCAGCTCTTTTAACCTTCACAGCTGCTTTATCGCCACGATAATAACATTGTCTCTCTGCAAATCCAATTGTTTGTCCACAGAGCGTAAGAGTGAGGTGGATTATTTCAACCCAAATAGCATTACTATTACTTCATAGTAAATACAACATAAAAGCAAGACTGTGTAGCAGCTCATGTGTCGTCCAGGGCCAGTATTTATTTAATTAACTTCTAAGTATTACATGTTTTTTTCCTGCAAAACCATGATGTCATTTTAATCTTTAAAGAATTTATTGGTGTGAACATCTCTGGTGGCCGTTACCATGTTAAATTAATAACGACATAGGTATAAATAAATAAGAAACTAGCTGACACAGAAACGAAAATAAACTGGACTAGTAATGAAACTCTGCTGGTGTATGAGTTACATCAGATAAATCATATGAAGAATTTAGTACCAAAATGCCACATGCAGACAATGAAGATGCATGCGAGTGGTTCTGTTTATTATCTGCATTATTTGACTGCATTATTTTTTATAGTCACATCCAAAAATATCTCAGATCTATGCTCTCTTCTGTTTCTGTAATCTACGATCTACTCTAAACAACTTTAGAGACCTCTTGAGTTATCCGAATTTTAAGAGTGTTTTTAAAGTTGCAAGAAATGAGCTGGCAGTTCACCCCCAACATCAGACTTAGATATATTTCCTCTTACCTGTAGTGCAATTAACCAGTCTAAATTGTTTTGGCATAAGTTGCAGAATCGGCAGTAGAGATGTCTGCCTTTTCTCCAGCATAATGGACCTAGATGGCACTCAGTTTGTGGTGCTCCAAGCACCATAAATACATTTAAAAAACACTCGACAGCAATGTCACTTTCCAGAAATCATGACCCGGTTACTCAAGATAAATCACAGACCTTGTTGTGAGAAGTTTCATGTAGGAATGTTTTATTTTTTACTGAACTACACTTGCCAATGTCTTCAAGAAACGCAAGGAAGTCCAATTGCCTACGCTATAGCAGTTACGATTACCATGACCTGGATGACTGAGAATCTTCACCGACAACTACACTTGCCAATCATATCACCGTGCAGAAGGATGTATGCATCCAATACCTTGAAGATATCTACAGTAAGACCCCAGTACCAAGTAAAATCGAAACGTCTCCAGTCAGACAATACCTGTATTCAATCCTTTGTGCACCAGGGGTGTGATCCCGGACCGTCTCCTAACACCAGATCAGCACACTTTCTGTTGCTGCCATCTCCGGAGCCGCCCTCCTCTGTTAACAGTCAGTTCAACATCTACACAGTTAGCACGAGCTAACATAGGCAGGAGCAGCAGGCATCCAACACCTAGCCAATGAACGGTCCCAACAAACTCACACTGAAACCAAAAAAAGGCGTGACTTTGTTTTAAAACCAGTTAATAACCGTTTAGTAACGTCAGCCGTGTGATGCTAACAGTTAGCCCTGTCACTGTGTGTGTGCAGCTGGGCGGACTCTCATAACTGTCCCCAGCGCAGAGCTAACACACCTGCAACAAGAACTACAACCCATACAGTCTGTGGTGTGGTGAAGTCGAATGCAGTGTGTGTGTTCGGCTTGACATGGTGCCACCAAAACATTCACCAACATGGGTAACGAGGTACTCTGTTGGCATCAGTATCATTTTAAGGGCACTAGTATTGTTACTGGTATTGTAGTCTTTTAAACAATACTCGGCCCTAGATGAGAGGCTGGCGCTTGTAACAGCATGAGATGTAAACTTTAAAGGCGTCCTCCTCTGCTGAGCTATAAGGTTAGCTAGCTCAGTGGTGCTAGGTGAGCTAGCAGTAGATGCACGCTTCCTTCTGCGCTGTGATTCGGTTGGCAGGTGTCTCACAATAAGGTCTGTGGATTATCTTGAGTAACTGGGTCATGGTTTCTGGAAAGAGACATTGCTGTTGAGTTTTTCAAATGGATTTTCTGGCGCTTTGAGCACCACAAGCCGAGTGTCATCTAGTTTTATTATGCTGGAGAGAAGGCAGACATCTATCTACAACACTCCACAACACAACCCAGACTGAAAATAGCACCAGAGGAAACACATATATGTTTAATTTTGGGGTGAACTGTCCCTTTAGAAAGTGCACGCACAAGTCAAAGTGAATGGTTTCTACTTCTTTTTATTCTTCCACATCCCAGAGTCCAAAATTTCATGTTTAGCGGTTTGATAAATAAAGGCAACAGGTCACCCGCAGTGCAGCTTCTCACTGCTTCATGATGTATTTCACGAGGACCCATTTAGCACTGCTGCGTAATGCGTAGCTCATGCAATGCTGCTGTTTGCTTTTGAGTAGCATAGTATTAGTGGTTTGGCTTTGTTCCGCATACAGAAACAAGATATTGTCTCCATGTTGGGGCATGTTATTGATGACAAATCATAATTATAGCTTTGTGCTGATTTATGCAGTTGTAACTGAATTGCAACACATCTATAGTCATTTCTACAGGATTTATGTGGAATTAAAAGACTTCATAAATGAAACTTTTTTTTGTCAGAGATAGAGAGGAGAGAGAAAAGTCAACTAATCTGGTAAAAAGGATATTGGAATAGCCAAAACTGCAAGGGTTTGTTTTTCAATTAACAGAGCAGCCCAATTACACATGGGAGAAAATATCAGGCAGAAGATGTCTGGAAAAGATACAGATTTTGGCTCACCAGAGTGTGTGTGTTACTTGTAACTTCACTCTGTGCCACCAGTCCTATCAGCGATAAGACATATAATATGGTTCAGACACTGGAAAGCACAACCCTGATAAGAGACAGATAGCATCAGTTCCAGTCTATTGTGTACCACAGGAAATTAATCTGAGATGCAGGCTGGGCAAACAAAAACGAGCATACAATCAGACACTCACACACACACTGTGACTCACACACACACATCCATGTACATGAATACACTGCTGCAGAAGAAGTACACCGATGCCATGCAAACACGGCGCACTTATCTAATCTTGGCTGCTGCCTACATGGCAAATATGGAAAATGTACCGTTGAGACTCGACAATTAACACAAAGGCAGGGAAGCACAAAACTAATTCGGGGAGTGTGTAGTAGTTAATGGAAGAGAAATTGAGAGTGAAACTCCCCCCAAGGCTCGTCCTGTGAAGAGGAATGTGCTCGTACCGTCAACTTGCCAGGTTAAATAAGGATGAAGTGAGCTGGGAAGGTGATTCAAACACCCCCTGAAAATCAATCTATCTGAGGTGATAGAAATAAATCCTACCCCTGGCAAAGTGATAAAGCAAGTTGAATAAATAAACAGCACACAAGGCGTCAAAGATTTTGGTCTTGTGATAAAATTGAGTTCTGGAAAGCAATCTGAAAGAGCTACTGTCTTTGTGAGATTAAAGGGATAATTCACCCACACAGTGACCATTTGTAGATCAATTAGTCATTCCATATTACCTTGAATTTGTCAAGTAAACGTTTTCTCACATGCCTCCACAGGAAACTGCAAGCATATTGATTTACTAGTTGACTGGGGACCACGAAACTATATCAAAACATCCATTTTCAAACTCTCACACAACCTCTGCAGTATAATCCACGTCTCATTTATCCAGTCGTATGATCAGTAGTTCACTAACATCTTCTATTCCACCTTTAATAAGTCTGTTCTTTCTTTTAACATTTTCCATTGGTTTGGTAATCTGAGCCTTAAAAACAAGAATAAGCAGGACAAAGTGGTCAAGTTGTGCTGTAAGATCACTGGTGTTACCTTTAATAAGCTACACCATCTGTAGGTTGAGGGTCACATCTAAAGCTTGGTCTAGTGTCTCAGACGCTCAACATCCCCTCCATGTTTCAGATGCCTCCATCGGGGCGGACGCTTTGCCTCCCTAAACGCAGCACTAAGCCTTACAGATCGCCCTTTGTCCCATGTGTTATCCCTTATCTTAACCAGAAGTGACCACTGATGTGCATGATTTACCCCTGACAGTGTGTGATACTGGATACTGTACTGTCTGTTTTGTTGCACTCATGACTTCTGTCTGTGTCTCAAATTGCCCCTCTGGGACATTAAAGTTTGCCTTAACGTAAAACAAACCTTAGTATTGGAGTCTTGGTTTGAAGAGGGCATTGATAAGTTTCACTTTAGGTTCAGTTTTAAACACTAGGGATTTTAGCAAAAATGTTTGCTCGACTGCATACGACTGGATAAACTAGACTTGGATTACATCAGACGAGTTGTGTGAGAGTTTGTAAACGGATGTTTTAATATAGTTTGTTAAATGTGTTCCTCAATCAATTAATCAATCAATACGTTCACCATTTTCCATGGAGGCATGTGAGAAAAACATTTTCTTCACAAGTTCGAGGTAACACAGCGTGACTTATTGATTTACAAATTGGTGAAGTATTCCCTTAAGTTCCTCATGTTGTTGCAAACCCTTGAGTATTTCACTGCTGGAGAGATGATCTTTTCATCAAACTGGGCTGTCTATGCAGCAGAAAGACGTAAATACTTTTGTAATTGGTGCTACACGACCAGAGAAGACAGAGGAAAAGGTCTGTGGCACTTGCTTTTGCTCAACCTACAACTACCAGAATGAACTGCAATAAACGCACTGGTGGGTGACGTAATGCGAGCTTGACTTTTTGTCACAGGAAACAATATGGCGGCCTATTATGAATTATAGTTAAACAGTAAGCTAAACTATGTTTCTGAAGACATTTAAGGAAAGAGAAACGCAACGCAGTAGCAGAATCTTGGTTCGTATTTGATCAGCACTGCTTAGTTTTACCATTTTATCTCAGTTTTTTCAGTCTCCATTATTACAGTGCAGGAAACAGTATGGCGCCCACTTCCTGTTCACAAATTCTTATATTACAGCCTAACAGTGCACCAAAATGTAGGGCTGGGAGATAAAACGACCATGTATAATATATATTTTCACACAAGATATAAATTTAGACAACACCGTTTATATCGATAAAGGGTCCAGTTGCGTTACATAACGCATACCACACTCTACGCACAGCTCCACCCCACTCACACACTCACAAGTTCTCCAACAACACTAAGAGAAACACGTAGCTGCTACTCTGTTTAATCTGTTAATTAGTCTACAGTGCGACATCGGTCTATATGTTGCACATGAGGTGCTAAATCAGTCTGTGAGATGAATGAAATGACCGCAGCACGGATTTAGGCCGACTTGATACCTTTATACTCATGTTTTAGTTTTGTGCCCTGTGCTGCAAACCTTGTATTTTCAAGCAGGGAATAAAATCAGTCTTTGCATTTCAGTTTGGTCACAGTCTAAAAAAAGAGCGTGTGACATCTCAAATGTGGCTTTGACTTTCAACTGAAAACGTGGCCCATTTAATAGAAATACCGAGATATATATCGTGTGTCACCAGTCAGCCTGTACGTATCATCCAGCCCTACTGAATTGTGTTTCTGAAATCTTTTCAGGCAAGAAATAAGCAACACAGTAACATAATCTTGGTTTATATTTGATCAGCACTTCCTACAGTTTGATGTGAGTTTGCAAGAGGAAGAGGGGCAGGTCTCTCTTCTATCTGCTTCTTTTGTGTACCTGGTGGCGGGCATACGAAAATACAGAACAACAATCCATAGCTCGAGCAACAGCCCTAGAGCCAGCGAAAATCGACTGGAAATGGACGCGAGCTGAAAGATGAGCAGGGAGATCTGCGTGCTGGTTACATGGAGAGAAGTTCACCACAGTTCATTTACACATACTACCCACACTGTCATAGTACAAAGCTGGTTGAAAGTCAGCAAAGTATCCCTTTAAGCCAAAGGTTTTTACCTTTGATGTTGAGGAGTCAGGAGGCTCTCAGGCTGTGCACAAGGTTCATTAGATAAATATATCTATGAGCCAAGCCATGCTAAATTTAGATTATTAAAACTGACTCTACAACAAAATAAAAAACCCCAACGTATGAATAGTATAGGAGCAACGTTTCCGTAAAGGCAGGCTGAGGTATGCAGAGCCTGGGCATTTAAAAATGTCCAGTGTTTACAACAATCTCAGTGGAAGGAAGCGGCTCAGTTCCCTGACTCGGTGTTCCCGGAGGAGGGGCGGTGCAAAGAAACAGAGCTGTGGGCGGAACACGAAGGAAATCACGGCGTCCCCTCGTATACCCACCCCTCGCTTCTCCCTCTCCCTCTCCCCCCCGGGGACATTGCAAAACACACGCAGCAGATTTAACCACGGTCATATGTCGAGTCCAAGTTTTGCTCAGATTGATTTGGCTTTGCAGAAATGTTTTGACATGTTGCTTAGGACGTGGCTGCTGTGCAACTGTGGCTGCATTAAAACACACTTTTAAGAGAAATGCACATAGTTGTGCAGCTGGATGTTGATTGAGACTATCACAGCACAACTAAAAGTCACCATGGGAGATGAAACTTAATATTGACTCCCACAGGCACACTTAAAGTCCCCAAGGGAATATCAGTGACACCACAGGAGATACAGCCGCTGTATGGTCACTAAACTGGCGCTGTTGGAGAATATTACAGGATTATGATAGCAATTATGTGGCTTTGAGGGACTGTCAGCAGCACTACTTCTGCAGCCTGCAACACACTGAACAGACTGATAATCGCATTTAAGACGTACAGAGACGAGACATAGTGTTATTAGCTCGTTATTCCAGGGGGAAGCCTCTGGCTGTACAAGCTGCAACTGGTTTACTGGGCAAAAAATAGGAAGTCACTGTCGTCTAGTAACAATACAAAATGTATCAAGATGACAAGTGTGGCCCGACACACGTAGCGACACTGCTCCCCTCCCGGCGGAGATATAACAGACCTACCTCTCTGTGGGTCTCACAGCTGACCTGGAAACTGCTGCACCTCAGAGCAGCCATCAAATTTTAACCATGTTATCGCGGGGGTTGCTTTTGAGTCCACAGACGTGACAACACAGACATGTGAGGCTGACCGAGAAGTGGCCAACATGTCTACAACACACACACACACGCACACACACACGTAGGCCTGTGTAATAAAACATGCACACACTCACAAAGACTGCCAGCTAACTTCCAATACTCACTGCGGCTGTGTTCACACTGCTGCCCCTCGGTTGTGAAATTAGCTCCGTGTGAGGAGGAGAAGAAGAAGAAAGGCCAGTCACATCTCCTCCTCAGTTATTCCGCTGCTGTCAGACCTCAAAGTGACGTTTGGTAACGTCACAGACGGTCAGCCGAGGTCAGACGCTCTGTCTCTTTCGGGGCTTGTCCTCCTGTCTCGTGCTGTGTGTCTCCTGTCTCCTGTCTGTCTCTCGCCTATCTGTCTTTCCCTCCTTTCCGTCTTTTTGCCAGCTCTACCACTGGTGGCTTCCCTACTGCTCGGGCGCTCCCGTGACGTCACCACGGTGGAGCGCGCGCCCCCGAGACGTACCCCCCCCCACCCCCCCCCACCCCCCCCCCCCCGTCTCTCCCAGCTGAGTCGCGTGCATGATAATCCATAATAAAGACGCAATTAAATAACATCTAATTTCTATTATTATTATTATTATTATTATCATTATTATTATTATATTTATTGTTATTATTATTTTTTTTTATTTTTATTATTATTATTATCATTATTAAAATAAAATCCAACAGCCCATATTAGGTAATTTATCTTACTAGCTTTTTGAATAAATTAATAATTATTTATATTATACTATATTGTTATTATTATTATTATTATATTTATTATTTTGTCATATATTTTCTATCCTTTTTTCATATCCCGTGAAACAATTTTTTAGCATATCGTGAACTGATGATAAAATTCAACAGCCCATATTAAATAATTTATCTTATTAGCTTTTTGAAAATATCAATAATTATTTAAATTATGTCATATCATATATTTTATTCTCTATTTTCATATCCCATAAAGAAATTTTTTAGCATATCGTGGAAAACTGATGCTAAATTCAACAGCCAATATTAAATAATCTATCTTACTAGCTTTTTAAATTAATTAATAATTAATTATTTTGGTTACATTTATCTGGAGAAACTAATTTATCATTCCACAAAAATTTTCTCACACTCAATAACCAAAAAAGGGACAGGCTGAAGCCCCAGGTTTATTTTTGCCTATCCAATATCCTCCAAAGGATAACCCCAGAATATCAACTATACCAAAGAAAGGAAGTCAATTAATTAATAATTAAACCTTTGAAACCTGAATGAACCGGTTTGATTTTTTTTTTCCTAAACATGAGCAGGAAATTGGCAAAAGCTGACAAGAACATAAACTGAAAGGCAACTATTAAAAATAGATAAAGACAAAAAAAATTGAGAAAATTCTTTCTTTTTAAATAGCAAAAAATGTACAGAAAACCAGGGTACCTGATACAGAAAATGAATGACTGAATGAATGTCCAGACAAATATATATTCAAACTTCTGTTATTGAATAAAATAAATTCCAGCACAGTAGGACAAATATGGCATTACAAGTGAACAATACAATATATACATTTTACTATTAACAGTGATAGAGGAAGTACTCAGATTCTATATTTAATAAGTAAAATGAGTCAATACCTGTGCGAAAAATATTCCATTACAAGTAAAAGTCCTCCATTAAAAAAGGTGCTAATGTCATTACTGGAGAGGGCACCCTCTCAAGGAATCCACCATGTTGTTTCTACAGTAGCCCTGATCGGACAAATCAAACACTGGCTCTATAGGGCCATTCGCATTTTGTTTGCCACCATAGTTCTCTTACAAGCTTGGCACTAGGCTCCCAGGGACATAGCTAAGCCTTGCTTCCAAATTCTCCCAGTGGTCAAAAGTCCCCTGCAGATCAATAAGCGTTTTCCCCATAGACCACCATTTTAAAAGAGACAGGACAGGACACCTCGAACTGCAAACAAGGTAAATCATGACTATTTCCGTTATGAACTTTTGATCCATGGAGGTTTTATATATGTTAAACTGTCCTCCAGCTGAGAAATACAATTAAAAATCCATGACCTCATCACAATGTGAAGTCGATGAGCCGAGTGGGAACCTGTGGCCAACTGGAGAAACACTACTGCACATATTCAGTGGGCTGCATACCACGGAAGTAAACATGGAAGCTAGAAACTTTTTTGGTGCATGCGCCAGGCAAGCAGCTCCATTGGATAAATAAGCGCCATGTTGGGGTTCAGTATAAGCTTCAGTTCTGCAACCTCAAAAATAAAAGTACACATTATTAGCAAATCCTACTTTAAGTATCAAAAGCAAAAATACTCAATGCAGAAAAATGGCTCCTGTGCCTGTTAAACTATTATATATTATATTATTATATTATTCATACTAATGGGTTAATGTGTAAGCAGTATTTTACTCTCATAGCTGGTTAAGGGGGAGCTTATTGTCAGCCATTTTCATCTGATATTTCTGATCCACACAAACACATCTTTACTGATTTTTGTTGTTATTCTGCTGATTGAGGCTGCTTGTAAGATAGGCCACTGGGAGGAAATGAGTACTGGGGTTGAATTCAAACTGGGGTCCTAGATCAGCGACAGTGAGCTGTGTGGGTCAGTAGAAACTGTAAGATTATATAGATCATTAAAATACATCTCAAGTGCAGGAATGTCATGGCCTTGAGTCATTTCTAACCATAAACCTGCATCAAATGTAGCACATTTGATTTGTAACAATGTTAAATTATTATTCAATCATTCATTTCATTTCCTCACTCTCATCTTTTTAGTGTGATGCTAAAAAGTTCCCCCTGCATCTGCGCATTGGACCAATGGCATGTTTACACTTCAGTCTGTGTTTGATGTGTAAATGACCTACATACAGTATCTGACCACAGTAGGTGGCATATTTCATATCTGGTCACCCTGGCCTCCCAGGTCTTTCTCTCTGCCCGTCTCCCTCACACACAACTACACATCATCCTAAAGAAATCTTTCCAGCGAGACACACACACTCACACACAGTGTCCCAGTTCCCAGGGCGCCAGTCAGTCAGACAGCTGAGGTATAAATAGTCTGCTGGCTAAAGTTCCCCTTGAGAGGAAAACTCCAGGAGTGGTGGACCAGCGCTCCCTTCTGAAATGTCTCTGTTAACCTGATCAGTGAAAACCTTTACTGGTGGCTTTTATGTATTTTATCACAATTAAGAAAGACTAAAGTTGTCCGCTTTTCTAATCATAACAGCAAGACACCCGTCACCCTAACAAAACTCAATCAGCTTAATCTGAGTACAAAGGGAAAAAAAACAAAGATCAGAGAAGTTCATCTTTAAGAAATGCACTTTAATTCAGCTGTATAATACACATCAGATGCACACATGTGCATACATAAACACCTGGTTTTGAAGTTCATTCATCAGATATGTTTTGGACAAGTGTGCCAGATGTCTTAGCCTTAAAAAAAAGCTTACTAAAAAAAAAAGCAGTGATCAGAACAAAAAAGCAGATTAACAACAGTTGCTCACAATTGTGTACTCAAATTCAAAGAAGTCACTGATGAACAAAAATACTAATTCTTACCATAAAGCAGGTATTCAGCTATGTCACCTGGGTATTTGGTGCATCCTCACAGACCACAATCGAGAAAAACAAAAAAAAAAGAAAGAGATATTTCATTTCATTATCACACAAGCCTGAGGAAACCAGCACATATTTAAATTTGAGATGCTACAACCAGATATTTTTGCATTACAAATGATAGAAATAACAGTAACAGCCCAGAGAAACAAACCAGAACACTGGTTGAACAATGTTGCCATCTCCTGGTCAAATTTAGGTATTGCAACATGAACTTAAATACAGTTCTTGACCAATGTACCTTCTACCTTTCTGAGCCTCACCAACAAGTGACAGGTGTAAGAGATCTAACCTGCTTTGTTCAGTTAAAATCTCTGACTTTTATACAATGAGGCTGGAAAAACAAAAAGCTCAGAATTCAATCAAAGAATTGATATATTGCAGTGAGTTGTACTAACAAACAGAGCGGATATATGAATCAAGAAAGTGACCGCTCTTGACTTTCATGCTCCTCTTTGGTACAGAGCAGAGGAGGAGAAACTTTGCACCCAAAGGCTTCAAAACAACATTATCTTCTCTTTTCTGCTTGGAAGTGGTGAATTTACAGCTCACAGATAATTCATATGACACAGTCTCTGGCAACGGCAGCACTGGATCTAACTTGTGTAACACCAGCAATAGAGTCGGGGACTCGGAGCAGTCCAGTCCCCCATCACTGGCTGAGCTCAAGTTGCTGCAGCCACTGGCTGGGGTCTGTCTCTGGGGCCACTGCAGCTCTCCTCCCGGCAAGGTGGTCTGTAGCGGTGAGGAGCGAGGCGGAGGTCACACTGTGATTTAAGGCTCTAGCTAACATTAGCTACTTAAACATGAATTTGAAGTAGCCTTTGGCTACTGTCAGCAGAAGGCTGAACTATTAGCAACATCTTCTTGCCACAATTGACACATGGTTTGTTTCATTTAATTTTAGAATCTTTTCCTCTTTTTGATGCCATCTTCCCTTTTTTGGCATTGCTTTGCAGTGTAGGCACTGCTGCCAATGCTGGAATAGCAACTTCCTCCGCAGAACTAAATGCACTGAATCAGGCTTTTGCCATCTGAAGGGACATAGAAACGCATCTGCATTTGTAGAACAGCCCATATAAATGCCCTCTCTCTGAAATGACCTGTGATTGAAGTCTCCTGTCACAACCTAGATTATCTAAAGTCTAACAACAGAGCCAAGAGGAGGTGCAGAAGTCTAATTTCCTCTCAGTTCACTTAAATTAAAACATGCTCTAAGTTTATCGTGGGATTTTTGCCCAGTGATGTCAAATTAAAGTGCCTTCCCCCGCTTTAAGTTGCACAGACTACAGGAGTGATTTTGAGCATGTTGTCAGAGTCATCATTAGCGAAACCAAAAACAGGGTAGAGCTTTGGTCTGTTATTTGAGGATGTGCCAGTCATGTAATGGAGAAAAGCTTTGAAAGCTGATGGGTTCTCAATGAAGGCACATCCTGTTTGGGAGTGGATCAGAGTCCTGGCGTCCACGTCGTAGAAAGAGATCTCTCCTTTCTCATAATCAACAAACACACCAACTGTCTGGGGCCTTTGCCCCAGGTACACGAGAGAGGACCTATCAGAGTTAGCAAAACACTCCTCTTTGAATTCATTGTACACGCCACAAAGTGTCCAGCCTCCATCTTTCAAGATGGGAGTGAAACCCCTCTCCTTGATAATGGGCTCTTTAACCACTCCCAGTACCCAGCCTTTACTCCCACTGACTTGAACCTCATAGTAGAACCTGCCTGAGCTAAAACCCTCTTTCCCAAGAACTAAAGGTTGGCCTGCAGGTCTTGCCCAAAATAAAGATGTAAAAAAATGCAGTAGGCCTTCACCAAATCTCAGTTGTTTCCCATCCTTAGACACCACGAGGCTGGAATGGGCCATGTAGGAGTCCAGAGTCACATCCACTGCATTGCACTGCTGGATCATCATCAGCTTGTCCTGAGGTGGAGTCCACACTTCTCTGACAAACTCATCTGTTGTACGTTCTTCAACTGCATCAGGCTGCTCAGTGGCCTCACAACCATCAGATAACCTGACCTCATGAATGAGCATCTCCATCTCATTACTGGCTATCTTTTCTGTCTGAGCCACTGCTTTTTTCACCATCCCCACATAACTCTGCTGATTCATGTCAGAGAGGTCTGGTGTAGATGGAGGGATGGAGTGGGACAGAGGGTCAAATATGCCCTCATTGTGTGAGAGAGACAGCCAGCTCTGCAGGAGGCTGAAGTGGTCGTCTGTTTGTAAGAGTAGTTCCACTTCAAATCTTTTCCCCCTCAACTCAGAGACTTCTTGCTCCAGCTTTGTCAGGTGGTCTTCAGCCTCCTTCAGTGCTGCTTTCTGCTTCTCCTGGATCACCTCAATCAGCTCAGCCTGGCTTTGTTGCAGAGAGACCAGCAGAGCAGTGAAAACCTCAGCAATGTCTGCTATGTCTTTCTCTGACCTTCTTTTGCTCTGTTCAACTAAGTATTCGATTTCCTTAATACTCCTGGATTTTGTGTTTTCCATCACTTTTATCTCTGACATCATGTAGTCCACCTGGGCTTTCCTCTCTCTGAACGCATGCTCTAATGGGACGGCTTCATGTGTTGCGTGGCCGTCTTTCAGGCACATGGAACAAATACACGCCTGGTCTGTGTAACAGAAGAATTCAAACATCTTGTCGTGCTTCTTACACACCCTGTCCTCCAGGTTTGACACAGGATTAATCAGCTGGTGCTTTTTAAGGGTTGTGACTCTCTGATGAGGCTCCAGGTGAGTCTGGCAGTACGAGGCCAAACACACCAGGCACGTCTTCTGGGCTTTGCGCTTCGGCTCAAGGCAGATGTCACAGGGCACCTCCCCTGGTTTGGCAGGGATGTCGTCTTCACCCCTCACCTTCATGTTGTTGAATTGCTCCACCATATCTCTGAACTCTGTGTTGACCTGAAGCTGAGGTCTCTTGCGGAACTTCTTGTTACAGAGTGGACAATGTATCAGGTCAGTGCTGGCCCAGTACCCTGTGATACAAGACTTGCAGTAGTTGTGTCCACATGGAGTGGAGACAGGTTCATTGAACGCATCTAGACAGATTGAACACAGGAGTTGTTCTTCACATGGGAGGCTGCTGGCGGAGGCCATGTCTACATGAGAGGAAAGGATTTGACAATTATAATTTCAATTTCAACCTGCAAAATGTGTAAATATGTAAATATGTAACTTATTTTTTTTTTTTTTTTTTACCATTTCCCTGTTTAGGAGGTCAATTTTCAAGTGATACTTGTTTTGGGTGCTCAAAGTTCGTAACACCTGCCTGTCATATCCTGCAATAGGAGGTTGGTTTTCAAGTGATACTTGTTTCTGGTGTTCAAATAGCCTTCTTCTTTAGCTAAAAGCATCCAAATACAATATGCAGGTCAGAGCATGATAGCAGCACACTGTGCAGAGATGTTACCACTATGGAAAATATGGTTTTCTGTCAAGATCTGAATTAAATACTGCTGTAGATATACACTAGGTTGGATTCAATCTTCAAGAGAATGTTGCCAGAACACCATGTTGAGTTTTTTGCAGTAAATAAAATAGAATAAAATAAAATAAAATCCCTTAGTGAACTCCAACAAAACACTTTCTGGAAACCTTGGAAGTTATGGTGAAAGGAATAGGCTTCACTTCATCAAGAACATACCAAACTACAAAGTACAATGTGAGATTTCAGGTTAAATGCAACTTAAATGACCATAAAATGACCAAAACATAAGAACTACATTTTTAAGTCCATCAGGGGTGTTGTGGTATAACAACGGGAAATAGGGAGGTGGAGAGGAGAGAGGGGTGTCAGAAACAAGAAAAATGTATTTGTATGTATTGTATTTGTTTTGTATGTATTGTAAATTTATGTATAGATATATTTTTACCAGTTAGGGTAACACAATTCTTAAGTTTAACTTTTATTTCTTCTTATTTATTGATTGAATTTAAATATGAAAACATTTTCTATCTATTTTTTGATCTGCTATGGTCTATTTTGGTCTTCCTCAGCCACCGTCGTGCGCATGTATCTGAGTGTGCACGTCTTGAAGAGACTGCTTGGCTGCAGCTGGACTCTCTCTCCCCCTTTCCATGTTCGCTGATCATGACGACGCAAAGTCGGAGTGACTTTAGTGGAGCATAGGAGTATCTCTTAATAAATTGTCCCTCTTATAACAGATAGACTCATGGTTACAGTATATGTCACATCCGGTTTGATCACTAACGTTACTGCAAAAACTGTAAGAATTGAAACGTATGCTGGAAATGCGCCAGTGTCAGAAGGCAAATAAACACAACGAAAGAAAGCATCCTTTGAGCTCAACAATAAACATGTAACAAAATCATGTTATTTGTAATCAGTGACCCTGGTTACAGGAAACACCGGAGCCACTGTCAAAACGCTGCCTATTGCGGTGTAATTTCGATGTTTACCATCATGGACACGGGCTACAAGATTCTTAAAGGTTATGTTTAGCTTAGAGTATCAGAGCACGTGAACTTTACCTGCTGAGAAGTCCGTGTTATCCGTGGAAATGGTGGAAACTGACAGGTGGTGTTCACTTCAGGCGCGTAGGATACTTTCATTTCTTGAGAAACAGTAGTTACAGATATAGCCCTAGCTCTATGACTACATGTTCCGCCCTCGTACCTTCGCTATCCACCTTATTTTTCACGGAAACACGGAGGCAAAACAGAACGCAGCCAGCTTCCGTTTTTTTGTGCGACACTTCCGGTCCAGCACTCTTACCACTGTGTAAATGGGAATCGCCTTGTTGTTTAGCTTGCTGAGTTTAGCTATATATATGTATATATCACATTTTTCACGTCACTATATCACCGTTTAGACTAATCTGATGTTTGTAAAATCTATAAACACAATGAACAAACATTACTATTTCTGTGTGTGTAATTAATAACATGGTTATCGTAGATTAGCTGGGCTAACCGTTAGCTGTTAACCGTTAGCGGTGTCTGTAATAACTCACTAAACTCACAAAGTGGCCCATGAAAAACATATTTTTTCCAGCGGATGTCTTAGTTACAACATGATTGAGCTAACTGGAGTAGTTTCATGTCGTATCCGACAACGGGAGGCTTTTAACAGATGACGTCCTGTGTCGAGGGTGCGAGCCGCAGCTTCAGCTGCTCAGATAGAGAGGCTGTGTAGCCCGGTTTGTTTTTTCGCTGATTCGGTTCTGCAGGTTCTCTGCTGGTACACTGGAGACGGGATCAAGCAGTTTGTCTCACTCGGGATAGATTGTGCTTTTTTGGTTCATAGTTTATGATTGACGTGCGATTTATTCACGTTTAAAGGGAATACATTTCCGCTATAACAGAAACGTGGGCACAGTTATCTATATAAAATACACAGACTAACTAACTAACTGATTGACTAACATAAACAACTGAAAATTTAAAAAAATTAGCTTGCACTATTAGCTCCGGTAAAGGAAAGCATGAGGGAAAGCGGCTGACCGGAAGTCACACACAAAAAAACGGAAGTTGATCACTATTTACTTCCGTGTTTGAAAAATAAGGTGGATTGGGCAATCCCTAGTCTGGGGCCGTTTAGTGGCTGTTTTGGTAAGGAACCGGAACCAGGGCGAGAAGTGGCTGTTTTGGTAAGGAACCGGAACCAGGGCGAGAGAGACAGGATCCGGAATTCGATGGATGCACCTTTCCGTCAAAATAAAAGCACCAAGGGGCGAAAGAGAGAGGAAAACTGCGTGATGCTCGCCATGTAGCATGCTCTATCAACCACCACAACAACAACAACAATATGGCACTAAAACAGAGATGGAAATTGATGGTGCGCCAGAATTTAAAGTTTTACTTTGGTGAACAACTTTTACTTTGGTGAATTTGGTGAATTCTGGATCCACTCTCTGGGCCGGAACCAGAATCCAGACAAAATTCAGAGTGAATGGAAACCAGGCTCTTCGCTGTATGTGAAGAGCCTGGTGACGCGAGGCTAGGTAATCCCAGAGTCAGGCGGGTAAATATAGACAGTGTAGGCGGTGCGGTTGCACTGGGGTCGGTGGGGTGGGTGGGGGCACCTTGGACCTACACCTGTGTTCAAAGAAGAACTCACATTAAATTCAAAATGGTGCCATTCGCTACCACCTTATTCCTAGCCCCCATGTTAACTTGTGTGAATAATGGGCGTGGCGTCCGGCTTTGAACCAAACCGGTGATTTCCAATGGTAAGTTTGTTTACAGTACTCTATTCTTCTTTCCAAGAGCAATTGGGAAATAAAACATGGAACACACCACCTGTTATAGCTCAATGGGGATTATTATGTGATCATACCTCTGCCATCTCTGGCAGCCATCTCAAAGCACTGTTTTTTCCTTCTCAACTGAGCACGCTAGCAATTAGCTTGCCTTGCTCCGTTAAAATATTGTTAACTTTAACCTGGCCCAAGCTAGCTTAAGGTAAACATCTGCTCCTTCTAAAAATGATTTTTGATTTCTGATAACTTATTAAGATATACTAACATATTCAGCAAACATGTAGCATAATTCAGTATTAACTGTAGCTCAATGTAAAGTGAACAAATGTGATGTTTCCCAGCTAATCCTCCGCTAGTCTGTGTTAACGATGAGTGAAAAATGATGCTGAATTTAGCAACAGACTTCCGTAATAGTAATATAAAGTAGTAGTAAAATAAATAACTTTTGGCATTCATTTTTTATATGACATAAAGGAAATACGGTAAATCAGTAACACATTCTCAGCCCTAATGACTAAATACTTATTTCAATGTATGTTGCTGAGTTTATTTAATAACGAGCAATTTTCTAATGTAGGTTGAGAATGAAGTCAGACAGGGAAAGACAGGGATATCATGTACTGTCTGTCTAGGTCTCATTCTCTTCTGCAAATTCTGATTAAATACTTTTTCGCTATGTCTGGTAAAACTCTTGTGGTTTTATTTCTCTTAGCAGTGGTACCTTTGGCAACGGGAACAATCCCTTTTTGTTCTGGTTACATGTTCAACACACAGTTGCTGGAGACAAAAATTTAGCTTAGACTGGTTGTTAGTCGTTACAGACACGGACAGTGCAACAGGTACCAGAGCTCCGCAAAGACATTTTCAAAATTCTAAGTTAACATTAGTTAAAAATTTGTTAAAAAAAGGTATTAGTATTTGCTGAACTGAAGGCAAATTACTTTGGAAAAGAACCAGCGTTGGCGGTTAAGGCACAAAATCTGTCAAGACTGACAAGCTGAGCACATCTGTGAGTCCAGCGACCAGTCATGCCTTTTAGACATAAAAGCAGCAGTAAGAAAGGACAAGAGAGAGGTCAAGGTCAAGAATGAAGGCAAAAAGTTCACTGTATGTACTGTATGTTATGGGCTAAGGTAAGTATGTCTGTGTGTAGGCTATGTAGCTATGATCTGTAATAATGTAAAGGTCAAAATACCTCTGCTAACCTGATCAGTGAAAACATTTAACATTTTATCCTTACAAAGAAAGACTAAATTGGCCACCTTTTCTAATTATAACAGGACACATTGCCCATGAGCAAGACTCTTGACACCCCGACAGAACTCAATTAATGTAAACTGAAGAAAGAGACAAAAAGATCAGATAAGTTTAAATGCACTTTTATTAAGCAATACAATACATTTCAGATGCATAGCACATACATAACAAACACCTGGTTTTGAAGCTTGTTTTAATCAGATATGTTTCAGCCAAGCATGCCAGATGTCTTGGCCTTCAAAAAAAACTTGCGTAAAAAAATGTTTCATATGTACCGTTTCAAGCATAAAAGCACATTTATCATACACTCACAATAGTGTACTCAAATTCAAAGAAGTAACTAATGAACAAAATGATTCATACTTTGCATAAAGTAAGTGTTCACTGATGTCAGCTGTAAATTTGGTGCCTTCCGACAGACTATGTAAGTCAATTAACTGATTTATTGTTTGGTCGCTAAAATGAGATACATTACGCCATGGAGACCAAATTAACACATTCGCGTCACCTGTTTTGTTTGACCATTTGGCCATTTTTTGACAATTGTGCATTGATTTTAATATATTTTTTACTTTTGAGCTCTTTTGTTGTCATTAAATGTAAAATCATTTCTATTTCTTCCACCAAGATTTTGATTTCTGCACCCTTTTTGGATTTTACGACCTTGTCAAAAAGTAGAACTGCAGAACGAGCCTTACTCTCATTATATTCAAAGTGCCTTAATGTGTTTTGTTTGCCTTTATGTATTATGTAAAGTGCATGTTTTTATTTGTTACGTAGAAAATTCAGTAAATATATTTGTCAAAAAAAGACTTAAACAGTTCATTTATTATAAAGATGATTATAAAGGTTACATTTCTGTAGATTAACTAATCTATAAATCCAATATGGATATCAAAAGGTGCAATATACTTTCTATGTGCAATAATGTGAATTCAGCCTGTCTGTTTATTACATTTCGCTTACTATTTATTGATTTTATTGCTCTGTTTTCACTAATACATACATATTACATTGCTCTGCATTTTTACTGATGTGTCTTTTTTTGCTTACCTTACCTTACCTTACCTGACCTTGACTTACCTTGCCTTACTTTACCTTATCTTAAAACCATGTTTGAACGTGACAAAAATGAAATAAGGTTTCTATGACGCTATTGTCCACTTCCTCTTGTTTCCTCCTACAGTAGCATCTTGGTGAAACAGATTAGAACACTGGTTAAACAATGGTGTCATCTTCTGGTCAGATGCAGGTATTACGGCATATGTGTAACTATAGTACTTGACTGATCTACATTTTTCTGCCTTTCTGAACCTCATCACCAAGTGTCAGGTATAAGTGATCTAATCTGGAAAAAAAAATCTGACACAAAAAGCTCAGAATTAAATCAAAGACAATATATATAATATATTGAGTATTTGTCCTTTTGTAATGTGTGATGAGACCACTACCACCTTTTGGCAGGGTCATTTCCCCTGGTGTAGTGAGTGGCACTTTGCTCAAGCTACAGGGGTGATTTCAAGTATGTTGTCAGGATCACGTTCGATGAAACCAAAAATAGGGTAGAGCTTTTGTCTGCCACTTAAAGATGTGCCAGCCATAGAATAGAGAAAAGCTTTTAAAGCTGGTGGGGTCTCAATGAAGTCACATCCTGTGTAGGAGTAGATCAGAGCCCTGGCTTCCACGTCATAGAAGGAGACCTCTCCCTTCTCATAATCAACAGACACACCAACTGTCTGGGGCCTTTGCTTCAGGTACAGGCGAGCAGAGCAACTAGAGTTAACAAAACATTCCTCTCTGAATTCATTGTACACTGCCCCAAGTGTCCAGCCTCCATCCTCTGGGGTGGGAAAATAAAACCTGTCCCAGTTAATAGGCTCTTTCATCACTCCCAACAACCAATCTTGACTCCTACTGACCCGAACCTCATAGTAGAACCTGCCTGAGGAAAAACCCTCTTTCCCAAGGACCAAGGATAAATGTTCAAATCTTCTCCTGAATAAAGTCGGCGCAGACGGTGGACCGTAATGAGATCTCAGTTGTTTCTCATCCTCAGACACCACAAGCTTAGAATAGGCTGTGCAGGAGTCCAGAGTCACATCCACTGCATTGCACTGCTGGATCATCATCAGCTTGTCCTGAGGTGGAGTCCACACTTCTTTGACAAACTCATCTGTCGTACGTTCTTCAGCTGCATCGGGCTGCTCAGTGGCCTCACAACCATCAGATAACCTGACCTCATGAATGAGCATCTCCATCTCATTACTGAGCATCTTTTCCATCTGAGCCACTGCTTTTTTCACCATCCCCACATAACTCTGCTGATTCATGTCAGAGAGGTCTGGTGTAAATGGAGGGATGGAGTGGGACAGAGGGTCAAATATGCCCTCATTGTGTGAGAGAGACAGCCAGGTCGACAGGAAGAGGAGGTAGTCCTCTGAGAGATCTATCGGCTTGGTATATTGGGTCAGAGCGTCAAATACGACAGTGTGTGCAGGGATGAAGAGAGATGAACAGCTCTGAAGAAAGCGGAGGTGGTCCTCTGTTTGTAAATGTTTCTCCATTTCAGATCTTCTCCTCTTCATCTCAGCAATTTCTTGTTCCAGCTGTGTCACACAATCTTTAGCCTTCTTCTGTGCTGCTTTCTGCTTCTCCTGGATCACCTCAATCAGCTTAGCCTGGCTTTTTTGCAGAGAGACCAACTGAGCAATGAAAACCTCAGCAACGTCTGCGATCTCCTTCTCTGACCTTGTTTTGCTCTTTTCAACTGAGTCTTTGAGTTCGTTAATACTCCTGGATTTTGCGTTTTCCATCACTCTTATTCCTGACATGACGTCGTCCACCTGGGCTTTCCTCTCTCTGAATGCATACTCTAATGGGACAGCTTCATGCATTACATGGTCGTCTTTCAAGCACATGAAACAAACACACATCTGGTCCTCTTGACAGAATAGCTCAAACATCTTGTCATGCTTCTTACACACCCTGTCCTCAAGGTTTGACACAGGATCAATCAGCTGGTGCTTTTTAAGGGTTGTGACTCTCTGATGAGGCTCCAGGTGAGTCTGGCAGTACGAGGCCAAACACACCAGGCACGTCTTCTGGGCTTTGCGCTTCGGCTCAAGGCAGATGTCACAGGGCACCTCCCCTGGTTTGGCATGGATGTCATCTTCCCCCCTCACCTTCATGTTGTTGAAATGCTCCACCATGTCTCTGAACTCTGTGTTGACCTGAAGCTGAGGTCTCTTGCGAAACTTCTTCTTACAGAGGGGACACTGGATCTGGTTACTGCTGGCCCAGTACCCTGTGATACAAGACTTGCAGTAGTTGTGTCCACATGGAGTAGTGACAGGTTCATTGAACGCATCCAGACAGATTGAACACAGGAGCTGTTCTTCATATAGGAGGCTGCTGGCAGCGGCCATGTCTACCTAAGGGAAAAGGATTTGACAATTATAATTTCAATTTCAAACCCCTAAAATCTGTAAATCAAGCAGATAAGTTACTTTTTTTTTGACTACCATTAACCCCCTTGTAAGGGTTGATTCTTCAAGTACTACTTCTTATTATCTGTCTATTTGATATTTGGATTTTGTAGCTAATATCACCCAGCACAATATGAAGATTAGAGCATAAATGTAACATGTTGTGCAGAAATGTTGCTTTAAATTGGGGGTAGGTCATACCAAAACATTTGGTTTGGATCCAAGTAATATAGGGCCATAATCTCCAATATCAATGCCAATATGCTTATGAAAGTGGCTTATTAACTTTCATGTAGGGTAAAGCAGCGTGTCACGATTTATGAGGTTAATAATCAGTCTGCTAAAGCTAATAATGATAAAAGCTAATGATTACTAACTGTAGTTTGAAAATGTAACAGTAACCAATGCTGAGGATCTGATCTTACTAAAATATCAATTTCATTATTATATACTTGGATATGCCTTGCCTGAGCCTCTCTGAACAGACTCTGCTAGTGAACTCTGTCTCTGTTTCAGGGCTTTGGATCAAGCAGCAAACATCAGGGCTGAAAAATGAAGCCAACATCGAAGTACCAAAAACTGCAGTTCATTGAATGGCCACCTGAGGCTTTTTACTAAATTACGTTTAGTCAAGGGTGAGCTGTTTTGAGCGACACACTCTTCTGCTGATAGTGTCCTCAACTTCTCAGTCAGTATGTTTACATGCACAGTTAAGTTGAGCTATGGCTATAGCTCGACTTCGCCATTTAATTGGACTACTGTTCTTGTCCCAGTATACCAGCATGGTAGGTGAATCGATGTATTGACCGAACTATGTTCAACTCTGCTACAGTAGTTGGAGATATGCCCCCTTTCAGTATGTTAGTATTGGACCTTCTTCTGGTTGACCTATTGCGTCAAAGACCAAACAATCGACAGCTAGGGGCAAACTGGTACTATGGTGGACAAATTTACAGCTCTGTACATTTTATCCTCCCAAAAAATGCACAGTTCTGGATGTAGATTTCACCATGTTGTTACCAGTTCTTCGTCAGTTACGCCTTTAATACTTTCGACTTCCAGGTCAAAGTCCGGCACTGTGGAGCATTTCATGAGCACCTCGGCCAATTTGGGTCCAGTTGACTGTATACATGCAGTCAATCCCAATTTGAATCACAATCACATCATCTGGGTGTGTTAGTCAGACTTTGAGAAATTTCGTTCAGTACGATTTCAGTCGGACTAACATGTTTACATGTGTTTTAAAAGTCCAGTTTTAGTTGGTCTAACACAAAAAATCAATTTTTTTCTAATGTCATGTAAATGTACAGAGTCAGTTCCACCCCTCACTCCTCCTCAGCGCCAGCCTCTTGCCCAAATATGGTCACTGTGGCTCAAAAATAACAAGATGGTGATGGCCAAAATGCCAAACTCGAGGCTTCAAAACGGGAGTCCACAAACCTATTGGTGACGTTATGATAGCGACGACTATTAGTTGCACAGTCTATGGTCTGGATGCTCAGGCATTTCCCTCCTCCTCCCTTCTTTTCAGTAGCAGGACATTAGAGTAAAAGAGTTCATCTTTCAAGGCTCACTATGTTTCACTGATGAAAACGGTAACACAGGGAGAACTAAAAAAAGGAAAATCTTTGGATATTGCAACATACACTAGTACCCCTTTGACACTTGAAGAAGACAACATTTGGGTGATCCTGCCACTGTCAAACACCGCCCAGATAGTTAAGCATTGGGATCTGTGGTAACCTATAGTAACCTTTATCGTCATTGTGAAGTTTTTCATCTGGACACAGGCTGTTAGATTCTTTGAAGTCATATTTTAGCTCAAAGTATTAACTAAATCAATTACACAGCCTGCCCCTCTATAATTACAGGGAACCAGGAAATGTCATTGTACATTTTAATAAGATCAAAAAGGTAATCAGAGTACTTAAACTTTACCTGCTGAGATGTTTGTGTTGTCTGTGGATAATAACGGTCGGGGAAAGTCTCCCTTTAGGCGTGCAGTTTCATTTCTTGGGAATGACACATGATCCCTCTCTTCCTCCTCCTCCTCTTCCTGGAAAAAGTTAGTAAAGCTGACTTGAACAGCATTGCGCTCTCCCCTCAGACTTTTTTCCAGAAATATTCGGTCACAACAAACAGTCAGCAATACCACTGCCAGCTCCAAGCCTCATTTCTTTGAGCTACCATGAGGTATTGTAAATGAAGAAGACATCTTAAACAATTACATGTTTGAAAAACAAAACTGTAGGTCTAATTCTGAAAATGTTTAAACCAAGATTATTCCAATATGAAAGCAGGAAATCATCTGCAGTGTGTGCACAAACAAAGAGTGCTATGCCTTGTATCAGAAAACAGGCAAAACAATAAGCATGTCCTTATTGCCTTAGCTAATACCATCTCACTATAATGTTAAAACTCATCTGTGCCAATTTACTTTATTTAGAGGGATGTACACTGGCCCTCCCTAATCCATGTTAACCATTTTTATGTCAGTCGGCTGCTTTTTCAGAACTGATCAGCTCCCAGAGTTCCATCAGGTCTTGACTTTGTTCTTCATGTGGTCTGCCTGTGTGTGGAAAATTACATCAAAACTAATATCACAGGGCAGAGACAAAGTGCAGATAGATCAAGGGCATATATGAAAGAAAACTAACTACCTAATCTATAACTATAAAGTAGATGAGCATGTTGGTATAGATCTCCAACTTTACTGTGATGAGGCAAGCAAAAAAACGTCCTTCATATGATTGAGTCATGATAATTATTGTATTACTTGCATTTCATTTGTTGATTTGACCAGTTTATATATGAAGCTGATGAGGGATGCTTTTTTGATCCTGACCTCTCTTGAACACTAGATGCCTCTGTTACCTAATGAAAGTGAGGAAAAGGAGGGTATACAGTTAAGTAGAAGGGCTGTTTTAAACACATTACATTTTGCCATAGATGTAGTGTTCCTAGCATTCAGAGGCAAATGTGTTACCCTTTAGAAAAATGTATTTTACACTAATTACTTTATTATTTATAAGCCATAAAGCAATGTAATCAAAACTAACATACTAACATATGGGATGGGATGGGATGGGATGGGATGGGATGGGATGGGATGGGAGGGGCGGCACGGTGGTTAGCACTGTTGCCTCACAGCAAGAGGGTTCCTGGTTCGATCCCAGGTGTGGGAGCCCTTCTGTGCGGAGTTTGCATGTTCTCCCCGTGTCAGCCTGGGTTTTCTCTGGGTTTTCTCCGGGTTTTCTCCGGACATGCAGATTGGGGACAGGTTAATTGGTGACTCTAAATTATCCGTGAATGTGATTGTGAATGGTTGTCTGTCTCTATGTGTCAGCCCTGCGATACTCTGGCGACCTGTCAGCTGGGATAGGCTCCAGCTCCCCTGCGACCCCCAAGAGGATAAGCGGTTAGAAAATGGATGGATGGATGTGGGATGGGTAGATAGGCCAAGAATGAAGGCAAAACGTCCCCTGTATGTATGCTTGGTTTGAGCTATAATGAGCATGTCTGTGTGGTAGTGCATATTCTGAAGTAGTTGAGGACTGAGGCGATGAAGACTATAATGGCTGTTATGTTGGGCAGGTATTCCATACGTCTCTGCAGGGGGGAGTTAATCAGGCCCCAACGCCCTGTGACTTACACACACATTCTTGTTTTTATCAGCTGTGGGGCCCACAGGCATTTTGGTCACTTGTGAGGACCACCCTTTGCAGTGGTCAGACATGCCTGAAAAAATCAGGTCTGATTAAGAGTGATTGCCAAAGACAAATATAATCTAAAATGAGCAATTGAAAAACACAAACACGCACTAGAGAAAGAGTGTTCAAAACTATGCCTGATTCTAACACACTGAGAGACATCTAGTTTGGTATGGAAGGACTAGATTTTGTTTCAGTATAAGATGCAGGATTTATATAGTTCAATGATACACCTCTCAGGTGTCAAAATGTCATGGCCTTCAGTCATTTTTAACTACAAACCTGTATCACACTGCATTTTTATTTGATGTGATGTAATATAAAGTTCTGAAAAGCCTCCGTAACCTGATCAGTGAAAACTACTGGTGGCTTTTATGTATTTTTATCATGATAGAGAAAGACTATAAGGGTCCCCTTTTCTGACTATACCAGAACACAATGCCCACGAGGCACTCAACACCCCAACAGACCTCAATGAATGTAATCTGAGGAAACAGAAAAAAACCCAAGCTCTGAAAAGGTACTTTTAAACAAATGCACTTTTATTAAGCAGCATTATACATATCAGATGCATAGTACATACAAAACAAACACCTGCTTTTTAAGCTTATTCATTAGATATGTCTTGGCTTTCCAAAAAAGTTTGCTTAAAACAATAGTGGAACCCTGTCTTCAATGGGTGTCAAATGGAGTGATCAAAACATAAAAGGAAACATGTCATTTGCAGACTATTGTCTACTAAATTTTCAAGAACTCACTGATAAACAAAATTATTGATACTCAGCATAAAGCAGGTGTTCAGTAATCTTAACTGAAAAATTTCTGCATGACTATGTCAGCCCAGTTGATTAATTGGGACTATAAAATGATAGAAGACCTTGAAAAATGTCCATCACAATTTCAAAAAGCCCAAATTAACACAATAAAGTTGTTTGGTTTGTCCAACCACCAGTTTAAAACCAACAGTTAAGTAGCTGACGATCATATGTGCCAGAGAAAATAAGCAAATATTGAAATTTCAGAAGCTAAAAAACAGAATTTGAAGCATTTTTGCATTAAAAATGACTTAAATGATTATTCCATTATTAAAATGATTATAAAGGTCACTTATCTGTAGATTGACTAATTGATAAATGTTAAAACTATACAACAAAAGCATTTCTAAAAGTGCCAAAGAAGAAATTGGGTACCTATGAAGCAATTGTCCACTCCTCATGGTTGTTTCCTCCTACATTGAGGTCTCTAAAGAAACCGACCATTGATGTAAATATAGTATATGACTGATCTACCTTTCTACCTGATCTGAAATTAACCTCATCATCACCAGCAGTCATCTAAGTAATCTTACCTGCTTTGTTCAGTCCAATTTCTGACTAATTGCACTATGGCGAGTAAAACAAAAAGCTAAGAATAAAATCAAGGAATATATATATATTACTCTTTTAAGTTTTCAAGTTTTTAGTCTTTTGTAATGTGTAATACCACTACAATAACCTTTAGGTAGGTTCATGTACCCTGATATGTATGGCACTTTAGGTTACCCAAGTCACTGGAGTGATTTCAAGCATGTTGTCAGGATCATCATCGATGATACCAAAAATAGGGTAGAGCTTTTGTCTGCCACTTAAAGATGTGCCAGCCATAGAATAAAGAAGGGCTTTTAAAACTGGTGGGGTCTCAATGAAGTCACAGCCTGTGTGGGAGTGGATCACACTTCTGTCATCCACGTCATAGAAGGAGACCTCTCCCTTCTGATAATCAACAAACACACCAACTTTCTGGAGCCTTTGCCTCACGTATGGAGATGCAGAGCAATCAGAGTTCGCAAAACATGTCTCTTGGATTTGATCGTGGAATCCACCAAGTGTCCAGCCTCCGTCCCCTGGGGTGGGATAGTGAAATATCTCCCTGTTTAAGGACTCTTTGACCACTCCCAAGAGCCAGCCTTTACTCCCACTGACCTGAACCTCATAGTAGAACCTGCCTGAGGAAAAACCCTCTTTCCCAAGGATGAAGGCATGATGCTGAAATCTTCTCCCAAAAAAAGCAGACAGTGGACCTTCATGAAATCTCAACTGTTTCCCATCCGCAGACACCAGGAGTCTGGAATTAGCTGAGTAGGTGTCCAGAGTCACATCCATTGCATTGCACTGCTGGATCATCATCAGCTTGTCCTCAGGTGGTGACCACACTTCTTTGAGAGTCCGTTCAGCAGCCTCACAACCATCAGATAACCTGACCTNATCCATTGCATTGCACTGCTGGATCATCATCAGCTTGTCCTCAGGTGGTGACCACACTTCTTTGAGAGTCCGTTCAGCAGCCTCACAACCATCAGATAACCTGACCTCATGAATAATCATCTCTGTCTTATTATTGAGCATCTTTTCCACCTGAGCCCCTGCTTTTTTCACCTTCTCCACAAAGCTCTGCTGACTGATGTCAGTGAGGTCTATTGGCTTGGTGGCTTGGGTCAGAGCATCGGATACGACAGTGTGTGCAGGGACGGAGAGAGATGGACAGCTCTGCAGAAGGCTGAAGTGGTCGTCTGTTTGTAAAAGTTGTTCCATTTCAGATCTTTTCCTCCTCAACTCAGCGACTTCTTGCTCCAGCTTTGTCAGGTGGTCTTCAGCCTCCTTCCGTGCTGCTTTCTGCTTCTCCTGGATCACCTCAAACAGCTTAGTCTGGCTTCTTTGCAGAGAGACCAGCAGAGCAGTGAAAACCTCAGCAATGTCTGCTATCTCTTTCTCTGACCTTCTTTTGTTTCTTTCAAGGAAGCTTTTAATTTCCTTAATATTCCTAGATTTAATGTTTTCCATATTTTTTAACTCTGATGTCACAGAGCCCACCTGGGCTTTCCTGTCTCTGAACGCATGCTCTAATGGCACAGCGCCATGTGTTGCATGATTGTCTTTCAGGCACATGGAACAAATACACGCCTGGTCTGTGTAACAGAAGAACTCAAACATCTTGTCGTGCTTCTTACACACCCTGTCCTCAAGGTTTGACACAGGATTAATCAGCTGGTGTTTTTTAAGGGTTGTGACTCTCTGATGAGGCTCCAGGTGAGTCTGGCAGTATGAGGCCAAACACACCAGGCACGTCTTCTGTGCTTTGCGCTTCGGCTCAAGGCAGATGTCACAGGGCACCTCCCCTGGTTTGGCAGGGATGTCATCTTCACCCCTCACCTTCATGTTGTTGAATTGCTCCACCATGTCTCTGAACTCTGTGTTGACCTGAAGCTGAGGTCTCTTGCGGAACTTCCTCTTACAAAGGGGACACTGGATCTGGTTACTGCTGGCCCAGTACCCTGTGATACAAGACTTGCAGTAGTTGTGTCCACATGGAGTAGTGACAGGTTCATTGAACGCATCCAGACAGATTGAACACAGGAGCTGTTCTTCATATAGGAGGCTGCTGGCGGAGGCCATGTCTACATGAGAGGAAAAGGATTTGACAATTAATTTCAATTTCAACCCCCAAAATGTGTAAATTATACATGTAACTTACATTTTTTTGCCATTTCCCTGTCTAGGAGGTCAATTTTCAAGTGATACTTGTTTTGGGTGCTCAAAGTTCGTAACGCCTGCCTTTTGTAGCCAATAGCATCCAACACAGTGTGCAGGTCTGAACACGAAGACAATATGTGTAGCAGCATGACAAGTTGGATTTAAAGGTTTGTCACCAAAACACCTGTGCATATTGTGTTGTTCGCAGTAATTTTCCAAATACTTTATGCCCCCTTTTTAATGATGTAAGAGCTGAAGAGTTCATTTTTCCAGGCTCACCAATTTTTATTGAGGATCATACAAGGAGACCTCCCTGTGGTAAATCACCAGCTGAAATGGGTGTAGTCTATTAGACTTAATTGGCACTTCATGACGATGCAGAATTTCCAGCCAGTTCTCATTCCCATGGAGTCAAATACCACCACTTTGTCATGTCCCTGGGTGTGTGACATTGGCACCAAAGGCACCCTTTTGCACTGGGCTCTTAAGTGACTTCAATGTAAACCTATCCATGGCATTACTTGATGCTGAGAGCAAATGACACAAAGAGTGAGAAAGTCTGCATACGGTGGGAGGAAGGGGAGGTGGATGCATCAAGCAAATTTGGTCTTTCAGGCATGAGACCACAGCTTGTGTCCTGTGTAAAACCATAGGTCAGTGTCGTTTATGATACAATGCGATATAATACGATGCAATGCAATACGATACGTGCGTATGGTACATTATACTTTATCGACCACGAAGGGGAATTCGTCTTGGACTCAGTAGCTGCACAAGTATTGCTGCCTTACAATAACAGTCCAGAAGAAATGAAAAACAAACACCATAACAACGTAAAAATGCGTACTACACATAACAGTATTACACATCAGCCATTCATGTATTGCACATGACACCAGCACACAACAGAGCACGATAAGCAAGCACAACCAAACCCCTAATTCATCAAGTAACATTATTTAAAATCTCAAATAATGTAACGACAATGTTACATAATCTACAAACAGTTATCGTGCACAGTTGTCATGTTAATATGTCACGTTATGTTACGGAACAAACATACTTATTTTAACCCAAAACACGATTTGTTTTTTAGTATAGAGGTTTTTCTTTTGTCTGAAAAAAGAAAAACGTCTATACTATTTAATTGAGTAGACAAAATGAACCTAATCGAGTTATGATTTGTCATTGTCTAAACCTAACCAAAACTGTGTCACAACACACACCACTTGTCAGAGGCTGTTTTAGCTGTGTGTCACATAGATGTGCTAAAGGGTGCCCTGTGTGTTGCTACGAGACGCCTGACAATTTTTGGATATTTAACGATCTGGGAATGAGAACAAGTTTAGTGCGGAGGTCTTGGAGAAGCAGCCAATATTTGAATCTCAGAAGGATTATTCCCTTTTACAGTGACGACGGTGAAGAAGTTCGGTTCAGTTTGGTCAGTGAAACAAAAGCTTTGGGAATTGTAGCACACGCTGGCAATGTGTTACCAGGGAAATACTCCCTACAGTGACACCTGTGGAAAACAACATTTGAGCTCAACTGCGAACATGTCAATTAAATGCATTTAACATAGAAATTAGTAATAAAGTCATGAAATTTGTAATTAGCAGACCTGATTAAATACAGGAAATACCGGAGATCCTGCCACCTTCAAACACAGCCCAAATAGTTTTAGTAGTAATAGTCTCTAGTAGCCTGTATTAACCTTATCATTTTTTAAATTATGATACATTAGATCATAGTATCAGAACACTGCAACTTTACCTGCAGAGGTGTCTCTGTTGTCTGTGGAAACTGATTGAAGTGCAGGGGAGAGGTCTACTTTAGGCGTTTACTTTCATTTCTTGGGAAATAATAGTCACTGGATAGACCAGTAACTCCAGTTCTATGTGCTGTGCCCACTTACAGGCTTCCCTATTGGTTAACCCCACCAAGGCTCTGGTACACCACACTGACACAGATCTTTCCTCTCGCTGCCCTTTTTGAACTAGAAACCACACATTATAAAAGAGTACATCCACACCATTAGCCTGGAATAATTTACAGCACTTTATCTGCTGTGAAGTTGTCACACATGGAGTCATCAGCACACTATTAAAACGAATCTAAAAGAAGACAGGAGACAAGCAAGTTGGTCTTGGACTCTCACCGTACTGTGATGAAGCAGCGAAAAGAAACTTTCTCCGACTCAACAACGTACCAAATATTCAGAACAACACTGTAATAATGATTCATGCTCTTTTTTAACCTGTTTTATTTGTTGATATTGTTGGCTGAAGTGAGCACCTGTTAGATGACGCTGATGTTGGACAGCATTACCACATGAGAGTGTGGAAAAGGAGGGTGTACAGTATAGTAGAAAGGTTATCCCATTCACATTACATTTACCATGTATGTATTGTGCATATAGATTTCAAAAGCAACTGTGTTACCCCTTTTTTCATTATCATTTTTAAACTTTGAGGTTATGTTACTATGAAATAAGCTAGTATTAACATATAAGACTTGTACAACAGTTAGATAGACATGAAATGTTAAGGTCAAGAATGAAGGCAAAAGGTCCACTGTACTGATCAGCCAAAACATTAAAACCGTTGGCTGGTGAAGTGATGAATATTGATCATTTCATTAGAACGCAATGTTTTGTTGGGAAACCTTGGGTCCTGGCACTCATGTGGATGCCACCTGACATGCTCCTCCCACCCCACAGCAGGACAGTGCACCATGCCAAACCCCAAGAACTGCTCAGGAATGGCCTGACGAATGTGACAAAGAACTCAAGGTGTTGACCTGGCCCCCAAATTCCCTAGATCCCAATGTGATCAAGCATCTACTGGACGTGCAGGTACCTCAGTGGCACACCCAATCCACGGTTTGGCCTCCTTGATTCGGACTTGGTCCTCACCTCTTGAGGCATGGACACAGGACCTCTGGGGTGTCCTGTGGTGGATCCTTTGAGTCCTGTGGGTTATGACGTGGGGTACCAGCACGTTCCTTGGATGCCCGATCAGATTGGGATTTTGGAATTTTGAGGCCAGCTTGATGCCTTGAGCTCTTTGTCACGTTCCTCCGGCCATTCCTGGACAGTTTTTGCAGTGTGGCATGGTGCACTGTCTTGGCTGGAGGACTACCTGCCATCAGGGAGCGCCATTGCCATGTGGGTGGGTACCTGGTCTGCAATGATGTTTGGATGGATGGAGCATGTCAGGTGGCAGTTACATGAGTGCCCGGACTCAAGGTTTCCCAGCAGAAAAGTGCACTGAAACAAAATGACCAATATTATCCACTTCACCAGCCAGTGGTTTTAATGCTTTGGCTGATGCGTGCATTTTGTGAGCTATGGTGAGAGTGTCTGTGTGGTAGTGCAGTCTAAATGTGCCATAATAAGCAGAAGTGTGTGCATGTCAGTGAATGCGCATCATAAGCCATGGAAAGTGTCCAGTGCGCTGCATGCCGAAGGTGCTGATGAAGAAGTTGAGGACTGTGGTGACGAAGACTATGATGGTCGTTACGTTGTTCAGGTAATCCAGACGTTTCTGCAGGGTGGAGTTATTCAGGTCTCGACGGCCTGTGGCACACACACATACACAAACACACAGAATAGAGAAAGAGAGGGTTCAAACTACACTTGGCTCTGACACTGCGAGAGACTTCTAATTTGGCCTAGATGCACGACATATAAATGGACAAGCTTAACTTGTCTCCACACACTATCGCCTGAGATATCATTATCGTGTGCACCCTGTCTGTTTGCATTCACTTTATTTTACTCCAGCTGACCATTACCAGACATGTATCAACCAATCTTCAGCAAAAACCACAACAAACAAACCACAGGCTTCTGTTAAATCACTACATTTATTCAGCTTTCTGAAGGAGAGGGTGTACGTACATATTAAAGGCATGTCTTTTATTTATATTACCTTGATTTTTGTCTGGTACCGAACCTTAAATTTCAATTTCAAACAAGTTTTTAAAATAAATCATATTTTTAAAAAGACAGTTTTCATCATTTTACCAATTTCCAAACAAGGGGGAAACACATGTAAAATGTAAAACAGTTTGAAATACATGTAATGGAACACAAACACAATTTTGCACAAGCAGGTTATTTTAAGCAAATTAAATAATGCATATTTACAAAGATATTCAGTTGGTTAAGGTGAAAATATTTTAGTTGGATTACAGAGTGAACCACATTTTTAAAAGCCTGAATAATAAATAAGATTTGATGTTTGAACATATGCAAACTGTATGTGAATTGTCAGCAGTGAATTTCAACTTTGAATCAACATGTTTACGTGTGTATACAGAGGAAATACATTGAGTATGTATGTGGTGTGTGTGTGTCAGAAGTGGAGTCGAGCGAGCAGCCAGCGGAAGAAGCCAGTCCTCTTGGATCCGAAGAAGCTGATGAAGAAGTTAATCACCGTGGTGACGAAGATGACGCCTGTAGCAAGGTTGTTCAGGTAGTCGAGTCGTTTCTGATTGGACACCACGTTCAGGTCCCTGCGGGCTACAACACACACACAAACACACAGACAGACACACATACACACAATTTCAAACATTTCAAACACCCATACACACCCATACATTTGATGCATGCATATTCACACACACTCACATTATTCCATACAGGCACACTATAATGCATCCATACATGCAGCAATAGAGTTCACTCACCCTCCAGCCTCTGTCTCGTTTACACGACAATTTGACCTGACTATGGTAACAAAGTTGATGTTTGTGTTGTGTTTTGGGGTGTACTGAATGCTTTCTCGCTGAGACTTGGACAAGAAGATAAGATACCACTCTCATATCTGTACTGTAAAAGTGGAGATGAAGCCAGCAGCTGGTTGGCTCACCTTAAGCTTTTAACCAGAACCAAGAGACTTGATCACACCATTCCAGTTTTAGCCTCCTTACACTGGCTACCAGTGTGTTTTAGAATAGATTTTAAGATTTTACTGGTTACTATTAAGGCTCTCCATGGCCTCTCTCCCAGCTATATCTCTGACCTCTTAGTGCCGCACACGCCAGGACATACTTTGACGTCCTAGGGCAGAGGTCTTTTGTCTGTTCCAGGGGTCCAGCTGAAAACTGGCCCCGAGGCTCAGGTCTTCCAAGTCAGCGATCTCTTTTAAGTCCCTTCTTAAAACATACTTTTATCAGAAAGCCTTTCCTGATTTTACTTGAGTTTTAAGATCATTAAACTGTCTTTTATTTCCTCAGTTTTTATACACCAAAGTGTTTTTATTAGTTCCTTTAAAAGTTGTTGCTTTCATGTCTCGTCTGTTCTAATTACTGACATGTAAAGCACTTTGTAACTCTGCTTTGAAAAGTGCTTTATAAATATAGATAATAATTATTATTATAATTACAATCAATTAGAGAGCTTTAGAGTGCTTATAGGTGGATTTTGACTCCTTTGGACATTGGACAGAGTCTGTCCTTGTGCTAAGCTAAGCAAAGCAGCATCTGACGTTAGCTTCATATTTACCCCACAGACATAATAGTGCACGTTTGCCTCCACGTGAAGCCTTATAGGAATAAGTCACCACAAATGACCATTTGAATAACAGTTACTCACCACGTGTTACTTTGAAGTCTTGAACAAAACATTGTTTTTCTCGCATGCCTCCACAGTGAATAGAGAATCCATAAAAGGCAAACATTCCTCATGAATTAAAGTAAACGGGGACCATGTTTAACAACAGCAAAATTACATCAAAGCAGCCTTTTAAAAACTCTCACACAACTCGTGCAGTATAATCCAAGTCTCATTTATCTGGTCACATGCTCAGTACTTCCCAAACACATGCATTTTGGCATTAACATTACTATCTAAAACAGGTGAGTACAGTCTCCGGCATGGCAAAGTAGTGTGCACAGCTACTAGTAGTCGGAAATGTTCTATATTGTAACGTTTAAGCGAAAATGCATGTTTGATAAGTACAGAGCTTCCAACTAGGTCTTGGAAACTTGGATTATACTGCACGAGCTGTAAGTAATGAACCACAATTTCTACATGTCCCACGTAATGATGAGCCAGTAATTCCCGTGTAATTTGGAAGGCTGTGATCACCTGACCAATGCACTGACATGGGTAAAGAATAAAGTGGGAATCAGTCTCGGAAGGAGGGCGGCACAGTGGTGCAGTGGTTAGCATTGTCACCTCACAGCAAGAGGGTTACTAGTTAAAACCAGGCACCATGTCAGTGTGGGTTTTCTCGAGGTACTCCGGCTTCCTCCCACAGCCCAAAGACATGCAGGTTAATTGGTGACTCTAAATTGTCCGTAGGTGTGAATGTGAGTGTGAATGGTTGTCTGTCTCTATGTGTCAGCCCTGTGATAGTCTGGTAACCTGTCCAGGGTGCACCCTGCCTCTCACCCAACGTCAGCTGGGGTAGGCTCCAGCTCCCCCGTGACCCCCAACAGGATAAGCAGCTGAGGAAAAGTGTCGTAAGGAGGTAGGCTGAGGTGTTGGTTGGATCACAAAACACAGGACTTTCACCCAGGAGAGCAGTGTTCAGAACCAGTTTTAAGATACGTATTTACCATGTTTCCTTTCCTAAACCTAATGACAGAAACTTAACTTGCCTAAACCTAACCTCTGTAACTTAATCATAAGTGTGTAACTTTGCCTTAAGTATGTAATGTCATTCGTGGGGCGCCAGTTTGTAAGATATCATATGAACCATTGTATGAGGATACACCGGTGAGAGTTTGTAGAGAAATGTTTCATATAGTTTTGTTGTTGTTAAATCTTAAAGGATTTTCTCCACGTTTGAATATTTTGTTCACCATTTAGGCATGGTAAAAAAAATACAACAAAGTTTTCTTCACAAATTCAACATAACACACGGTGAGTAATTGACATACAAATGATAATTTTGCGGATTAAGTGTTCTTTTAAGGTTGAATGCTGAAAGAAATTCCTAATATGAATGTGTGTGTTTATAAGTTTAAATGTGTGTCACGTTGTAGTAATACAATTTGGTTAGTATGTGCATGAATGGGTAAGGATTGAAGCTGGCTCTGTATGTTTTTACAGATTTATGATTTAAAACATCTGTGCTTTGGCACCATCTGGTGGTTGTATGAGGAATAACAGTGTGGCCAACAGCAGTGCACATTTAACATGCTAGTTTATGCTCAGTTTTTGTGTACAAATGTACGTACAGTGTATGAATGTGCCTGCTGAGGGTGTTTCATAGAATGAAACGCTGAAGCAGCCACCGCAGGAAGCAGCTGCGTTGTGTGCCGAAGGCGGCTTTGATGATGTTGACGATGAGGGTGAGGAAGAAGATGCCAGTGGTCAGATTGTTCAGGAAGTTTAACAACCTCTGATAAGAGGAGAGGAGGGTCAGTTCACAACGAGCTGCACACATACACACATATATATGCACACACAGACAACAAGAACACACAGACAGAGACACACAGACAGACACACACACACACACACACACACACACACACACATTTGGTTGGTCCCTTGGCCCAGTCCATTCACACTGACCACAATCACATGAATACATCAGAGTACAGTAATACTGTAGTTGATTAGTACTTTAAGTACAATAAGTTGCACTCCTCTGTGTGTGTCCGTGTGTGTGTGTGTGTGTGTGTGGTCCTATGTTCATTCCCTACATCAGAGGGTCAGAAATGCATCCTGGCAAAGAGGCCGGTGCGCTCCATCCCGAAGACGGAGATGAAGATGTTGGTGACGAAGATGAGGAAGATGATGATGGTCGTGGTGTTGTTCAGGCTGTCCAGGCGCTTCTGGTTAGTCTCTTCGGTGACGTCTCGCCGAGCTGCAACAAGCACACACATGTACACACACACACCCAACATAACAAACTACACACAGAGGGAAGTATTCCAGTACATATATTTTACAGTCATCATCCTTGTACAAAGAATATTTGGTCGCTCTAAGAAAGTGACGGGGCTTCAACCTGCACTGCCTGTATTCTCACAACAAACCAATGTGTCAGTGTATTAGTATGTTAATATGATTGATTAAAAACATGGAGGATGGATTCCTGATTTCTGGTCTTTTAAGCCAAGTAATGCTGTAATGTGATTGGCTCACCAATGATGATGATCAGGACTCCAGCCACTATCTGCAGAGCCAGGGAGAAGGAGATGAGTGTCAGGACAGCAGCGTAGTACCTGAGGAGGAGAGAGAAATGATGAGGTAACAGTACAGGTGATAATTCAGGAGCTGGAGCTCAGATAAAACTCCGCTCTCACACAGACTGTACCTGTATCCAGCTCCCTGTTCGATGACAGTCTTCATGTGTGTGATGTTAGCCAGGAACAGAGCGATGTCCAACATGCCCTCTGCTGCTGTCTTCTTTGTGGCGTAAAGGTTCATGTTCAGATTTGAGGCTGAACCTCCCTGAAAGAGAGAGATACAGATTTCACTCTCACTCTGTTACTCTCAGCGCCAAAGACAAGTGAGACCCCCCCAAAAAATGTGAATGCAGAATAATGAAAGCACAGCCTCTTCATTATCTTTACTAACTACACCCATCCTGTCTGTATAATGATTTGTGTATCTGCCAAGGATGACTATCGTTGAAGAAAGCACAATACTAGAGAACCTTATTTGATACCCATCATGTGAATGGAAGCACTCAGTAACCCACTTTAAAGGTCCAGTGTGTAGGATTAAGTAGCATCTAGCGGTGAGGTTGCGGAACTGAAACTTCTTCCATGTGACAAGCATGTATAGGAGAACTATGGCGTCCAACACAAAAAAAGAAAAATTGCAAATGGCCCTATCTAGAGCCAGTGCTTGATTTGTCCGTTTTGGGCTACCGTAGAAACATGGCCGATTTCGTGGAAGGGGACCTGCTTCGCAAGTCGATATCAATGGCTCATTCTAAGGTGACAAAACACAATGATTTTTGGTAACGAAAACATAGGTATGAATATTACACCCCTTCTGCCAATAGATGCCACTGAATCCTACACACTGGACCTTTAATTTCTTTTAAACCTCGTTGCATAGAACTGCCAACGCGGCAATCAAAAGTCCCAATAAATCGAAGAATGCTTGTGGTGGTTGGCTGTGAGCAAAATCATACAAAAGTCTTTCATTTTGCATCTGGGTTTTGATACTACTTGGTACTGAGTTTTTTTTGGTTGCGACATAGAAATATCTTTAAATGTGGGGCCGTCATGCACAAGTCAGCAATAATAATGTAACGTTAGCTTGCTAGTTAGCTACCAAGACATCGGCATACTGCCATTTTCTTTTTGTGACACAAGAGAATTACCATGACACATTGAAACGACATTAAACTGAGATAATATGATGGTTGTTATAATATTTAAATCTTTAATAAGAATTTCTTGGTGGCTTTTGTTACTTGTACAATCATCGTGCTGATGATTTTGCTGATGAATAGGCCTGTATCAACCCTGGTACCCCTATAAAGTGCCATCCACATAAATGAGGCTTAGTCCTTCGTGTGAGAAACCCCTGCAACTGTAACTCTCTGACATCCTGGCTGTCACTGCAGCTGCATGCTTCCTTAAAAAGACAAAAGGCAGAGGACAACAGAGAGAACAACAGAAGATGGATGAAGACAAATAGGAGATAGAGAAGAACAAGTACAAGAGAAAATCTCCAAGTTACTCTGCTGGAGTCTGGCCAGTAGAGGGCAGCAAAGACCATGAATACTGTCACAGACTGCTGTCAGAGAAAAAGCATGGGCTGTCTGATAAGATAAAGTGTGGTCATTGTTTTATTTATTTATCCTTGCAACCGGATCCAAGCCAGAAAATGTGATAGAGTCACTGTCCAAGTCAACAAGATATTGATTTCATCTGACAGTACTTTTTGGGGATCTATCTCTCTTATCACTGAGTCATGGAGCTTTTTTCACAGCAGACATGGGAACAGCCCAGGTGAAACTGATAACATTAACGATGGCTGACTTCCATTAAGCTATTTCAGTTAGCCAGCAGCAATACCAGGCCTTCAATGCAGCTGTCATTAATGCTGTGCGGGGATCAGAGTCATCAGAGTATCCGAGTAGTACCAGGTGAGTTGATTGACACAGCTGCTGCTGCTTTGTTCTGATTACATCTCTCCCTTTGTCATGTAGTAGTGTGCTGGCCATCGGAGGACTGCTGCCACTCACATTCACACCTACAGACAATTTAGAGTCACCAATTAACTTGCGTGTCTTTGGACTGTGGGAGGAAGCCGGAGTACCCAGAGAAAACCCACAGACATGGGGAGGAGGAATTGCTTTTAGAATGATAATGAGTTTGTTGCACTTGAGGGATTTCAGAGTGTTCATATGTGTGCTCAGGTAAATATTCCAATTTCCCCAAAACAGAGGCAACGTTGGCCAAAAAAGAGGTGGTGTGTGTGTGTGTCTGTGTGTGCCTCGAGTAGAAATCCTTTAACATCATTATACAAAGCCTTAATTCATGACTCATAGCACATGTCAGGGACTAACATTTTCGAGATCCAATTATTGCTCTGCCATAGTGCCTGGACTGCAGATGCACATATTGGATTACTTAACTCTGAGCTATAGATTAAAGCATTCTGTCCAGAAATGGATCACTTTACTCGAGGCTGTGTCAGTGCAGTTTGAATCAGTGCAGTCTGTTTTCTTAAGGCTCCACCAAAACAGAGATGTATTGAGGGAGGACATAGATCACATATGTAAAGCTAATCATGCGGACACTAGGGACACATTGTACTTTATGACCTCACTCCGCTGTAATGTGCTGCACGGCTCCAAAATAAACACGCCGTTGACACCGTGCATGTACAGTAACCGGTAAACGCTGCAGCTTCTCTGTGTGTGCTGCCTCTGGTTTTATGTGGTACAGTGATAAAGGGACAGTTCACCCCAAAATCGAAAATTCATACTTTTCGCTCTTACCTGTAGCGCTGTTTATCAGTTGGCCTAGGATGTTAAGTGTTGGAAATAACAGCCGTAGTGATGTCTGCCTTGAATATCCTCCTGAGACCCTGTTTCCTCATACGTGGACATCACATTTTGGGTTGACTTGACCTTATACTTCATCCTACTTAAGTTAAACCTGTTGTCCTCATTTGTGGACACTTTATTGTGCCATCTAGTGGTAGTAACGGCACAATACACTAATCTATGTAAAAACAAGATGGCAGCCATCTCTGCCAAGTCAGTCTGCAGCCGATCCCGACACAAAAATGGACAAGGTTCAAAACCTGATCACATTTTATGGTTGAAACTTGTTTATTCATTATTAATAACGGATTCTTGAATAACTGGGTCATGGTTTCTGGAAAGAGACATTGCCACTGATTTCTTCAAAATTATTTTCTGGTACTTTGAGCACCACAAGCCAAGTAACATCTAGTTGCATTATATTGGAGAGAAGGCAGACATCTCTAAGGCGATATCTCCAGTGCTCAGCAACTCACGCCAAATCAATCTACACTGATAAATAGCACTACAGGTAAGAAAAAAAAAGTATTTTTGATTTTGGGGTGAACTTTAAGGGGCCTTTAAGTCACTTTTGCCTCTTTAAGTGTTTAGACGACACTTCATTTGACAGTTGCCTTGTGCGCACACTGGGAAGCACTGTAGTACTTACAGACAAGGCACATGTGCTCGGGGCTACACTGTGGTGCATGTAAACACAGTGTGGGCTGAGATCATGTGCCTTGGTTTCTCCCTTCTGCTCGGACAATGCTTGCTCTCGCAAACCTGCATGTAGCTAACCAACGGCGATAACCAACAGCACCACAAAACTACCGTACAGCTCAGCCAGTGTGTTTACATCCACTTCCCTCTCACCAGTAAGTACTGGCACAATTCCTTCCTTGGAAGCAGGCGTACTTTGCTCACAAATATTTTCCATACACAGAGTGTTCATATGAGGTCTATGGCTTATCATAACTCTGCCTGGATTTCTGGAACAAGATGTTTTCACATGTAGGTTTTGGACTCTTCAAGTGCCACAAAACCAAAACCACATAAACCCTCTGAAAAGTATGTTTAATTTTTGTATTTTTGGATAACCTGCACCTTGCATTTTATCCAAATGTTTACAAATCCCAGTGTTTAATTTGAAGTCTAAATAAGCATCCTTCTGTGGACGACAGTTTTACCTGTCCTGATGCTTCGATCCAGATCAAACTAGTACCCCTGTGATATATTTTTGTGCTGGAAATCTTGATTCCATCCCCCCATACAGCTTGTGTTACAGAACAGTTTGATCCAGGCTGGTTCAATCTCCCAGAAAGTATGAAGCAATTCCTAGAATTGCAAGACTGTCAAAACATTATGAACACGTGTACTGGGTTTTTTTTTTTTTGGTATGTTTTTTTTTTATTGAGTGTGTATGAGAGACAGAGAGGGACGCGAGGAAGTGATATAAAAAAGACTCAGGGAGTGAGTGAGAGAAAAAGTATGTGTATAAATACTGGCCTGTTTCCATCTTTTCTCCTTTGGGGACTCGTGCGGTCACACTTTATCAACATCAGCGTTGGGCACGCCGCCAAAATACACACACATACTCACATACACACTCACACACCACAACCAAAACATTGGAATGCCCTACATACAGTTTTATGGGCCATATGTGTTCACTTAGTGTAATGTCTCTCTAAATGTACAGACTGTGCATTTATCATGCTAAATCTGAACTTATCTTGATTTATTAAGTTATTATTTTTCCCTTTGTTTCACCGAACAGATAGGAGAGGAATAGATTCTTATTTACAGCAGAGGTGGTTGCAGGAGGTCAAAAGGGTTTCACACCATTATCCCCAGAAGCTGTGAATTACCAGTTGGCCTCGGTGCTGCTCCATCATGAACGTCCAGGGTCGACTGGCTGGCTCAGCGCTTGCTTTTGACAAACGAGAAAATGTTTCTTTCTCGTTTTCTTTGTGAGGACTCATCAGTTACATCTATTTTTCTGTAATAACTCAACACCTGTCTTCATTAGATGGGGTTAAACACATGAAGTAGCTACAGTGTATTAGTGTCTCAGTATTCTGGCCTTACTGGACATCGCCCAGTCATGTGGTCTCATGCAGATTTGGAGGTTCCTCTCTTAGGACTGATACTTAGCAGCAGCCCATAAAACTGCTATAAAACTTTAATTTCATTGCTCATTCCTTGAAGATTAAAAATAATTCACCCACCTAAGGTCAACCATGTGCACATCCAATAAAAGATGGATTGTGAATGAGAAACTGCTCCCCAGCACCTGCAAAGAATTTACAGATGTGCGTATGCACCATGCAATTGGTGGGAATAATGGACAATATATTATAGCCCGCTGTTTTTAAATTTGCCTCAGTTCCAAGGTTGGAATCTGACCCACTGTTGAGTAAAGGATAATCATCATGCGAACAAAAATCATTTCAGACTTCTCCAGTACTTCAGAGTACTAGACAAACCGAAAATTTTATCTGATAATAGCACTATATAAAAAGTCAAGGAATTACTAAAGTTACTACTGTTCATCTCCAAGAGAGACATTTAATGTCTCTACCATCATGGCATTCCATCCAATGTCAACCATAGTGACGCTAAGGATACTAAAGTCAGTAGGCAACTATGAATTTCTGTACATAATTTGGTGGCAATTGAAAAATGTTTGTTGGGATCAGTGATGTGATTCTAGATTGGTTTATCTTCTATCTGCCACTCAGGTCCCTCTCCATGTGCCTCTCTTTTCTGGGATCCCCCAGGGGTCTATCCTGGGTCCCCTCCTGTTTAATTGAGCAGAGCGTTAGTTCAGGTTCACATTCCAGCTACATCAGCTGATCTCAAACAGCCCAATCAACTGATAGAGCAGCTGATTGATGAAAGGGAGTCAGCTGATAGATCACATGATTCCTTTCTATGCATCCAATTGGCAAATTTCATGCAGGGCTCATTGTGTTTTCCAAACCAGAAACCACGGTGGGTCTTTTTTTCACTGTTATAATCATTAAAAAGCAAAAGCAGCATGTGTATACATTCAGTAGGCTATATCTTCAGTATCTTGCTAGCTAATCCTACACTTTTCAGGCTTTGATTTTGGTTTTGGAACAGGGAAGAAACGTATATCTTTTTCCAACCTCTCCAGGTAAAGAGTATCATTAATACATCAGCAGCCGGACCCGCAAATCCTAAAATAACCATGCTCTGTTCAAGTAATTTGGTCAGGCAGCACATTTAAAGTGATCATTCAGGACATTTCATACATGTGAAATGCAGACAATACATTTATAAAAAGGGTAATTTAGGAAATACAATTTAAATGAATATTTTTTGGTTTATTGTCATAATACTGAGCAGCACATTTTCACAGTTAACGTGCCTGTTTGTAACGCACCTAATTGAAGCAACTCATATTCCAGCTGGCGCAGAAGACAGAGCCCACACACAAAGTCAGCAGTTAGAGGATTAAAATGTTAATGCATAAAAATACTATAATTTTATTTCAATATATTTATCATCCAACACCAGGGATCTGACCTGCATGTTCTTTTTTCACCCAGAACCAAACCTGGGAATAAAATTAAGTCAACATACCACCTGCAAATCAACTTTATGGCGGTGTTTCTATATCCCATTTAGCACACTAACTCTTATTCAACAAAGGCAAGAACCACCTCGAGCAAACATGCTTTATTCTTGCTTTTGGTATTTATAAAGTTAACGCTTCCTAGGACTCTAGAGTCCTTGTAAAACTTCGATTCCTGCAGCTCACTGATCCACAACCCTAGGCCCAGGGCCGAATCAGCAACACCAGAGGGGCATACTGTAGGAGAATAAGTACAGGTATACACGTTTGTGCCACCAATGCACAAGTCTTTACACTCCTAACTGCACGTACACATACACATACACACACTCACATAAACCAGACCATTTGGGTGCCCCCCCTCGACCTCACAGGAAGTGCTCCTCCCCTGGACTCCCATTGGTTGCCATAATAGCCAATAGGGGGGGGAAACCCAACAAGGAGTGGAGCTCTGCTTTTCTTTTAATATCTTATTTTCGCTGTCAGTCTGTCTCTTTATCCCACTGTCTGTCTGTCTGTCTGTCTTTCTGTCTCAGTGCTCGCCTCTTTGACTGGTTATTTTTTCTTCAGCATTTTTCCAAGGCTCTGTCTGCCCGAAGGCATCATCATCATCTTCTGTTTGGTTTTTATGTAACTGCCATTTAGGGTGAGGGAGCAGAAAGAAAGTGGGAACGCAGATGAAGAGAAGCAGATAGCGACACAAAGAAGAGGAGTCAGCATGAAGGCAGGAGGAGAGGCAGTGGCAAAGAGATGAGTTGTGTTTTCTCTTGCTGGCTTACTGGCAGCAGAACAGGGTCTGAGTTACTATACACTTAAATGATTTTGGCTCTGAAAAGAGTTTTCACATGAAGCTTCTCATTGCGGCAACTAAGATCCACGGTTTGTTGCTAATACACAATGTCCATTTCAAAGGATTTTCAAAGGACAAAACACGGTTGGTCGACCATCTCTTTTTTCCAGAAGCTATCTGCAACTGCCTCTTCCTAGAGTAATCTTCATTGGTAATGGCATAGTCCGCCTCTCTGTGAAACTGCACACACATCCATAAAGGATTCAGAGGAAACAATGCACATATGGACATTTCACGATATGCAGTGCCATATGACATTGCTAACTGTCTTCTTCAGTCTTCTTTATTTAAACGAAGTAATGCCATGTACGTTAAAATAACCAGTGGTGTAATGTCACAAAATAATAATACTTTGTTACAATACTTAAAGGAACAGTGTGCAAGATTTAGGGGGATTCAGTGGCATCTAGTGGTGAGGATTGCTGATTGCAACCAGCTAAAAAAAATTTAAACCAGTAAAAACACTGAACCAAGTAGTTTCACATTGAAAAAAATCAGTGTTTTTCAGGCACTGCTCGTCATGGACAGTCTGGTAACCACAGTGGCCAATGCAAAAAGGCAAGTAGCCCCATCTAGAGCCAGTGTTTGGTGTGTCCGTTCTGGGCTACGGTAGAAACATGGCAGTGCAACATGGCGATTTCAGTGGACGAGGACTTGTTCCCAATGCAGATATACATGACTCATTCTAAGGTATGAAAGAAAATAAAGAAAATATACTTACTATATTACATTTCTGCCAATATATCCCCCTAAATTCTACACACTGAACATCTGGAACTGTATCATTAAAACTGTTAATACCAGGTCAAAATGTCTGTGCTGTGTTTCTTCAGAGTGAAAGATTTTAGGGTAAACAGTGTTAAAAACATTCATCCAGGATTCAACTGACCGCCAAGTATGAGCCAAACATCACCTCTTGGCATTTTCTTTGTTTGTTTTTGGGGGCACATGGGTCAGCACGTGAAATGCTGCACTTCAGGTTATTTGTTTGTCTGTTTATGTGTGTGCTGATGATAGGAGGGGCTGGTGGGCCCGTGGGTGAATAGACTCATTATGTTTAGAGACAAACACACAGTGGATACAACTCATGCACAAACTGGATTAGAGTCAAAACACCTATTAGGTGAACTTTGACATGGAAAAATAACAGGGAGGAGGCTGTTATCTCTAAACACATACACACACACACACACACACACACACACGCAGTAAGTTCACAACTGACCCTTGATCTCTGCCCCATGGCCAACTATCGTCCTGCTGACTGGCCTATAATTAGCAAAGCTGGCAGGAGAAAACTAGAATTACCGCCTTGCGCCTGTATGCCTCTGCAAACCAGTCAAGTTTAAGTTACAGTTTACATCCATGTCTGTCCAGACTAATATGTTGCCATGACAGCTGATGATGCTTCAAATCAGGATGTTGCTGCAAAGAAGCTACAAATTCTAAAACATAGATGCTTCACACATCTTCAGCCTGGCAGCACAGAAGATCTATGCAATCAGCACAGTTTCAAGGTGGACACCCAAGATTAGTGTTACCAGTTCAGTATCTGACCAAATGTCTGCCCTTCTGTTCCTGAGATATGAGGTTAACAGTATGCTGTCACAGTGTAGCTGACCTTTGACCTTTTAGATATAAAATATCACCACTATAGTACTATATCCTAATAGACATTTGAGTGACAATTTTGTCATAATTATTATATGAATTCCTAAGTTATGGCCAAAAACATGGTTGTGAGGTCACAGTGACCTTTGACCATCAAATTCTAGTCATTTCATCTTTGCATCCAAGTGGACGTTTGTGCCAAAGTTGAAGAAATTCCTTCAAGGGCTTCTTGAGGTATCATGTTCATGAGAATGAGACGGACGAGGTCACAGTGACTTTGACCTTTGACCACCAAAATCTGGTCAGATAATCGCTGAATCTGAGTAGACATTTGTGTCATATTTAAGGAAATTCCCTCAAGGCATTCTTGAGACATTGCGTTCACAAGAATGGGACGGACATATGGATGGACATACGGACAACCTGAAAACATAATGCTTCCAGCAACGGCTGTCACCGGCATGAAGACATTTAAAAAATCCCCTTACTATAGTGTGTGTCTCTCTGTTTATTAATTAAAGCCCATGCTGCATAATCTGATGATGATGCTGGTGTTTACATTTTGGTTGGGAATGCGTTTCCATGGTTACAGTGCCAATGAATAAACAAGCAAGTCCCACAGGCTTTGACATTACTGTGAGTCTCTCTGCCAAACCTGCTCCCTACTGAGTCCTCTATGTCACAACTGAACCCACATGTCATTTTAACACACCGCCTCATCCTTTTGATCCTTCCCCTCTTCCTCTTCTATTTACTATGACATAAATCATCGCTTTCATCTTGATTCCACTTCCTGCAGTCTGCTATGATAGACAGAAAGACTCAAAGAAAGACACAAATATGGACAAAGTTACATTCCAACCTCTTCTAGGATTGTAATTGGCTTGAGATAAAATAACTAGTGGGGAATTGTGTGTGTTTCACTACTGTGATTATACATGTACAACTTTAAACAATGGTTCTGCTTTCAATCAAAGGAAATAGGCCCAGTCATTAAAATGCATCTTACTTCACTGCAAAAATATTTTTAAACTAGCATTGTTCATTTAAAAGCTGCTGAGGAACTTTCCTAGTAGACCAATAGTCATCATTTAGGGCCAGCAGTCGACTTGTCGCCTGCATGTTTACAATATTAATTTGATTATTAAATGATATATTTTGGGCGGGGCAACACAACGGTTTGAGTTTTGATTATTAAATGATATATTTTGGGCGGGGCAACACAACGGTTTGAGTTGAAGGTGTGAGAAAGTATCAGTAACATTGTTAATACTGTGCTACATTACAGAGAAATACAAAACCGTACTAATGAACCTNTTTTCTGCGACTAAGTGACCAATGAAATCTTGTCGACTAATCAGAGGGGTAGCCCTAATCAGAACCACACAGTACTAACAGAAAAAGAAAATGAATCAAAATGAAATTGAACTGAAAAAAATTGCTCCTATCTCTAACAACTGCTCTTATGCTTTCTGTTTACTTCTTACATTTATCTATCCTCTGTCCTGGCTCTCTGTGATGACTGAAGTCTCAGCCTTTATTATCCAGTGGAGGGCAAGATGTTAAACAGCACAATGGACGCCTCAGTAATTGCTGGGCAGGATGTGCAGAGATCCTTAAGTGTGTGTGTGTGTGTGTGTAAGAGATAGAAGCACCTGGAGAATGAACAAACCACACAGCCTCAGTGACCTCTGACCTTTGATCTCTCACACCCAGTGGGGAGACAGTCGCCCGCACACTGACCCACCAGCACAGAAAATAACATGAAACAATTTAAATCTGATGATGATTTATCATGACACATACAGACACAAAGTCACTGCTACATCTGACCACATGAGTGTGCCTTTGTGTGTGTCTGTGAGTGTGTGTGTCTGCATGTGGACTTCAGTCTGCCATCTGGGAGTGGAAGTGACAGAGTGGCAGTGATCTAATATCAGTTGGCTCTCTGCATTCCTGACCGTAACCACATGGTGTAACAGAGTTTCCCATATCAATGACTCCGCCAGCTGGCCCTGCCGGCCCCTGCAGGGCCATCCTATGCAAACCTTACAAAAATGATATTATGAAGCTTTGCCTGCAATATTGCCAAACTGATGGTAAAACAAAAGGAAAAACTGAGTTTTGCTTTTGGCAAAATCACCTTTTCTTTATTCAGGAGTTTCAATGATGTTCGTTATCGAATACTACTGGACCAATCAGCCTAATATTTTGTATGCAAATTATGACTGTATGCTCAAGGAGCTCTCGTGGTTGCAGTGATTCACTACGGTTGAAAAATAGTTTTATTGACGGTCTTATACGCTACTGCCTGCTGATTTCTCACTCCTCTGAACCAGCCAGTAGGGGCTGCAAGTCCACAGCAAAATCATGTAGCAAAAGCAGAGAGCAAAAGGCTTTTCTGGAAATTGTCTCAGGCAAATCAAGAAGCTTTGTCATCTTTAGCAAGCCACATTTTGGCCTTCGCTGTGGCTCAAAAATGGACACCCATACAAAAGCATCTCCAGATTAATATCATACTTGATATGTTATGATCAATTAAAGTTAGTCATGTTGGGGAAAAAAAGTTCTGTCATCTTCGTCACCATCTTGACTGTAAGGCAACCAGAAGGGACAATTACCCCGAGCCTAGCTGCGCTGTGTGCCTTGTCTAGCAGCTAGAACGCAACTGCCTGGTGAAGATTAGTACTTTGATCAGGCCGGAAAAAAACAATAAGCCTGACCCACGCCTGAACCACTGCAGCATTTTTGGGCCTATGCTTGGTTAAAAACCTGAATTCCCACTAGAAAAAATATTTACAAGCTAAAGACCAGCTAAAGTATTTTCAGTGCAGTAACAGACCTTTGTGATATGTGATGTACATTTGTAAATAGTGACTTGAAACACTAGATCACACTCTCCAAAGTTCTTAAATTTGGAGCTCTGTTGGAACATACAGTTTAGTACTTCTGTTATTCAGAGCACCAGCAGCAGAGGCTCTGGGCACTGAGATGCTGAGACAAAGCAGCAGAACACAGTGAACGTTAAACTGTTTGTTCATTCATAAACAAATTGTGAAAATAGCACTGAGAATTAGCATTGAGAAATTACAGCCTGGCCTGAACTTGGCGGGTCTGGTCCACCTCAGTTGCGTTCAGGCAGAGAATCAGAGCTCTTGGGATATCTACACTTTAGTGAGTGCACTTTTCTAGTCCCAACCTGGGTCTTACATTTGTGGTTTTGGCCCTTACTGCAGCAGTAAATGGATTAAATGCTGTCTATATCATGAGACAGACTTTGCCAATAGCTACAGGTGCATGTCAGTAGTTACATACGTGTGTGTGTGTGTGTGTGTGTGTGTGTGTGTGTGTGTGTGCCCATAAACACCTGGTTCTCAACTGACGTCAGCCGTGTTGGAAGAGTCTGTTGCATAAGACGCTGACGTGTGTTGCGTACTATTATAGCATCCTTTGGCATGTGAAGTACCCTTGAAGAAATGTCTGCCAGATGTGTGTGTGTGTGTGTGTGGTTGTTAGAAGTGTGTGTGTGTGTGTGTGTGTGTGTGTGTGCGTGCGCGGGTGCCAGGTGGGTATAGGTGTATATCGCAAAGCCAGAATGTGTTAAACACACTGCATGCTGTCATGGCAACCTTGCGCAACACACACACATAAACAGTTATGTTCTTTCTGTTTGGAGGCTCGTTTCTCTGAAGTGGCGACTTCAGTGTTGACAAGTGGGAATGACAAGTATGACAGTGAGTTACCTCGCTGCTTCGTAGCATGTTTAAATCTGCTGAATGCACAGCTCAGTCAGACGAGCGTCAAGGAGACCTCCTATGGGTCTGATTATAATGACAGGAGATTTACAATAGTTTCAGTGTACGTATGACCTTGTGCTGTAGCCTGAATTTCACAGCACAAGTGCAAATGTAATATTCTTCCAACAAAAACATAAGGGTGAGGTTATGCACTTTACACACAACAAAGAATTTGTGCTGTAGCTTAGTTTGGCAAACATGTCTCAACTGCCTTCACTCATGGTTCAGTATCTCATTTGATTATATTCCACATTTTCCTTACTTCACCCAAGAAAGAAGCAAGCACACACTGGGGGTTGGGGGTTTTCCAAACATGTCAGCAGCTGATTTGATTTTCCCACACTTAAAAACACACAGAGACGTAATTTGAGGTTCAAAAAGTCAAATGCCATCACTGGCTTTTAGCCTGTAATTTGGGGAACAGAGCACGCCACACAAAAGATTTTAACAGGGAACAAAAGAGGAAGAAACCTTGACAAGAGACTCTTCCTCAAGGAGGGACGTACATGCAACATATATTTGTAATTTTTCTTGGTTATGTTTTCAAGGTCTGAAGGTCTTTGTGCTTAACTTCACATCTTGGACCATGAAAGCACATCAGGAAAGTAACACAGGAATAATTTTGGCATTATATCAAGGACTGAACACAAATGACAAACATTCAGCTAAATATACAAAGGTGAAATGGGAGAAAGAACTCAATGTATACATTTCAAACGAAGACGATACTGGGATATGATGTTCCTAACAGTTTGGTGCTTTATCTATGTACATTTTCTGAAGAAAATGTTATTGCTAGTGATAGATATTTGATCAAACATATTGCTAGTAGCAAGCAAGAAAGCTATCACCAGGAATTGGGGTAACGAAACACCACCAACAAAGGACCAATGGCTAACAACTGTGGAAGAAATCTTTTTAATGGAGAAACTGACACATACTGAGACTACAAGAAGCACAACTAGAACTAGAAAAGAGAATGGGAGAAATTGACTCTATACCAGACTCAAAAAGATGACACTGGACTGGAATAATCAACACGCTCACTCCGACCTCGTCACATATTGACGTTCTGGTCATGGACTTTCCATGTTCACATACAACATGCAAGGTACCCTGGTTGTGTTGGTTGTTGACATTCTGGGACACTGTGTCAAGTTCTCTCCTTTCAAGATACACCTCAGTTTACACAGGATATTTAATGTTTGCATACAGTCGCTTTCAAAATAAATGCATCATGTCAGTACAACACCGCAAATTTTTCCTACAACAAAAACATGTGGTTAGGTTTAGGCAACAAAAGGACGTGGTTAGGTTTAGGCAACAAAAACACTGGTTGGGTTTAGGCAACAAAAACACGTGGTTGGGTTTAGGCAACAAAAGGACGTGGTTGGGTTTAGGCAACAAAAACACGTGGTTGGGTTTAGGCAACAAAAACACGTGGTTGGGTTTAGGCAATAAAAACACGTGGTTAAGTTTTGGCAACAAAAACTGGTGGTTAGGTTTAGGCAACAAAAGGACGTGGTTAGGTTTTGGCAACAAAAACACGTGGTTGGGTGTAGGCAACAAAAACATGTGGTTAGGTTTTGGCAACAAAAACACGTGGTTGGGTTTTGGCAACAAAAACTGGTGGTTAGGTTTAGGCAACAAAAGGACGTGGTTAAGTTTTGGCAACAAAAACTGGTGGTTAAGTTTAGGCAACAAAAGGACGTGGTTAAGTTTAGGCAACAAAAACACTGGGTTAGGTTTTGGCAACAAAAACACGTGGTTGGGTTTTGGCAACAAAAACTGGTGGTCTGGTTTAGGCAACAAAAACAGGTGGTTAGGTTTAGGTAACAAAAACATGTGGTCAGGTTTAGGCAACAAAAGGACGTGGTTAAGTTTAGGCAACAAAAACACGTGGTTAAGTTTAGGTAACAAAAACACGTGGTTAGGTTTAGGCAACAAAAGGACGTGGTTAGGTTTTGGCAACAAAAACTGGTGGTTGGGTTTAGGCAACAAAAACACGTGGTTGGGTTTAGGCAACAAAAACAGGTGGTTAGGTTTAGGCAACAAAAGGACGCGGTTAAGTTTTGGCAACAAAAGGACGTAGTTAAGTTTTGGCAACAAAAACTGGTGGTTGGGTTTAGGCAACAAAAACAGGTGGTTGGGTTTAGGCAACAAAAACAGGTGGTTGGGTTTAGGCAACAAATACACATAGTTAGGTTTAGGCAACAAAAACTGGTGGCTAGGTTTAAGCAACAAAAACATGTGGTTGGGTTTTGGCAACAAAAACGTGGTTGGGTTTAGGCAACAAAAACATGTGGTTGGGTTTAGGCAACAAAAACACGTGGTTAGGTTTAGGCAACAAAAACACCTGGTTGGGTTTAGGCAACAATAAACAATAGGGTTTCTTACGGGATGTGAACACCGCTTTTTCGAGTGAAAGTTGGTGTTTTTTGGACCTATCCACCACCCCTCCCACCCAGCCCATTTGGACATTCGCCACCTTAACTTTCGTCCTTGTTCCGCAGCATATCCCCTGAAGCCGCTGGGTGGCCTAAAACTATAATGGCAACTAGCCACGTATCATGCTAACGTTAAAGGATGGGGTTTTTTTGTCGGTGTCTGACACTGCAAGTCACTGCCCAAGCATCAGATTTCGATGACTCCGGAGTGAGACCGGGCTCCAACAAGAAGCACAACTAGAAAGAAAATGGGGAAAATTGATTCTGTATGAGACTTACAAAGACTACACTGGACTGGAATAATAATCGATAGATACACTTATTTTTAAGTCTGCAAAAATGTGTATTTACCCACGCAGTTTTCGTTTTCATAGATCTTATTAGTTTTCAATTAATTTATTATTTTATCATGCTGTTGTAACTGACAAGTCAGTGTCACAAAATTGTTTTAATTTAATTCAATTTAATTTATGTAAAAAAAAAACAAAACGTCACGGTTCAATCTTTCTGCTGAAGCACAGATTTGATATTGATGTTTTTACCTAACTCCCACTAACTCAGCAAAGAAGCCTTTTCCCCAAATTTGACTGCTTTAAGTTTGTTTTGTTTTTTTTCAAGAAAGTATTTTTAGCTGTTGTTCCATTTCAGAGCTGTTTGACATTTTATTGCTACTGACAATATTATTTATGTACGCACACACACTCACAGGTTGAGAAACAATAAATCATGTGCTGTGCAATTACTAGAGGAAATCCAAGTCTTCTACACAGTGGCATGTAAAAGGATCCTCGGTCCCCTCTGGGATCATTTGTGGAGTGGTAAAAATATACTACTCATTGTTGAGTGTTTGCTTGAAGTCTTGAAGTTTTTATCACGGGTAAGGCATGTTTGTAAAGTGGACGGGCCGATGTCAAGGAGTCTTTGTGAGGACAAAGACAGCAGCAATAGCTGGAATTCCTTGTGTTTCTTTCTGGTGTTTGACCTGTCATAAAGGGTGCCTGTGGGTATGTGTGAAATAGAGCGTCACAGATACTGCAGATAACCTGTTGCTGAAATAAACTGATGCCAATTATTTTGCAAAAATGAATCTGACTTAATAATGCGGCAGTGTTAATATCAAGCTGTTCAACTGTTTTTGGTTTTTTTTTTTTGCTCATCACCGTCTTTCAGGAGATCAGAGGTCAGCTGTGAGTCACTTAAGGCTCCTTCAGGGGTGCAGATGTTTGCTCCCGTGGGAGCTGGTTGCAGACCTTCCCTTTGAAGGAATGTTGTCTCTAAATGCCGTGCCACTCCGCTGCAGCAGCACATAGGTCATTTTTTAAAGAGAAATACTGCATGAAACAAGGTTTAGACCATGAAATAGTTTTACTAAACAATATGCCTGGAATATTCTTAAAAAGGCCAGTTCAGTTCTTGTGAAATGAAAGCAATGCTGCAGTGCTGCATTCTACCAGGATGACAAAGGAGTGATGCTATCCAGCGTGTGAAAGGTTAAAAGTGCAGCAGGATCTGATTTGTTGTTGTGCAACTTTACCGTTAAGGGTTACATCATCATCCTCTTATCAACAATGTCCATCTCAAGCTGAAAAAATAAATGTGGTGTTTTTGTGATAACACCAACAAACTGCTGGAAATTTAAATAGAGATGACATCACTGGTCCGTCCTACAATGAACACCTACAATAACACTCCTGACATACAGTACTGCAACCGTTTTCATCCACTGTGCTTTTGCATATGCATTAACAGCCTTTACTGGCTCCCTGTTAAATATCATATCAATTTCAAGATTCTGCTTCTCAACTTTAAAAGAATACTTCACACCCCAAAATGATCATTTCTATGACATTTACCCATCCCATGTTATGCTGAATTCATAAAGAAAACTTTCTGTTGGTGAATTAAAGTCATAGGGGTCCATGTTTAACCCTTTGAAACCTTTTAAAAGCATTAAAACCTTTTAAACCAGAGCAAATTGAAGCAATTTCTTTCAACAACATGGAAAAAATGGCAATGAGCAACTTGGTAAGACATGTCCCACAAATTAATCTACAAATAGATTAAGAAAATTATTTAAAAAAAAAAAAAAACACTAGGGAAAAAATAAAATAAAATAAAATTTCTGATTATTATTTATTATTACATTTTAAAAATATGTTACAGAATTATTATATTTTTTTAAGCATTTTCTTATTTGATTGTTTTTTACTTTCTTTCTTTCTTTTTTTTATTACTAATTTTCTCTTTTTACTAATTTCTTGCTATAATTTGGGTCATTTCTTCTTTTGTTGTTCATTATTTTTCCCATGTTTTTAAAAGAAATCAAGCCAATTCGCTCAGGTTTCAAGGGTTAAAAACAGCTAACCTATACCAAAGCATTCGTTTATAAGCTCTGACACAACACAGCCTTGGTATTTAAAAGTGATTGAAAAGTGAAAGTTATAATGCTCTCTTTAATGCCAGACTCCATTGACAAAAACAGCAATTTTACCTCACTGAACATGGGAGTTGCTGGTCTACCACACCTTGATCAGTTAGTTTGTGACACTGCATGACTTTGTTTGACCCAAACTAACCTGTCAAAACACCAAAGTCACACAGTAACACAAACAAACTAACTGACAGAGGCAGGTAGACAAGCAGCTCCCGTGTTCAGTGAGGTAAAATTACTGTTTTTGTCAATGGAGTCTGTTTTGATAAGTTGTGTGTCATATCTACACACCCTCCCGTACTCTCTGATCCTCTTCTGTTGTCCAACTCACCTCACCATTGGCTAACATGGTGTCTAGAGCCTTCAGCCATTCAATACAGCTTCAAGATGTATGCAGTACAGACTCTCTCTTCACCTTCAAATCCTGTCTTGAAACACACCTTCTCAAGCCGGCATATTGTGATCCTGACTTAATGGTTACACCCACACTGCACTGATGATGACTTTATGGTGATGATTTTATACCTAGATATTTCATTAAGTTATTATTGTTCATTACTGCTTTGTTTGGTTTTATGTCTGGATACACTGCTGCTTTTTTTCCCCTCATTATCTTCTAAGGTGTGTTTGAGTGCAATGAAAGGCGCCTATAAATAAAACGCATCATTATAATTATTACTACTACTGTGCATATGAGGAAAAAACTCATTGAAGCATCAATAACAGCAACAAACCTGTTGAGCAGCTGAGTTTTGTGGAAGTAACAACCACTGTGATGACACAACGTGCCCTGACAGTGTTTGTAGTTTGGTGTAATTATAATTTATTGACCCGAAAAGTCAGTTTGCTTCTGTGTGATCGCGACTTACAGTAACACTGTAGTGGTTGTATCCAAAACAAACACATGGAGAAAGGTGAGGGAGGGGCACAACGCTGCAGGATGTGTGTACATATTGTATACTGTAAATATCCGTGCAGTGCTGCGCATGTGGTGGTGTTTAGGAGTTGCGCCTCAGGGGCCGAGGTGTGGTGTGAACAGGTGTAATGAAAAGAATGGAAAGATGGAGGAGTGACACTTTAACGTATTTTGTTTGTCGTGACAATCTCTCTCTGAAGTTTTTTTTATTTCTTATTTTTCCTTCCACAGATGAGCCAAAGCCTGTTTGGAGTTGAAAGTCCTCCCTCAGGCACACAAGCTTTTAGCCCATGTGTGTGACATCACAGGACATTCCTCCCAGCAGCTTCCTGGCTTTTAATGGCTCGGCCTTCATCGCCATCCACAGCACACGCTTCCTTCCTCGGTGTTTGTGTCCATTGTGGGCATTCCCGCTTCCCGAGTTCCACGAATGCTGCTGTTTTGTGCCAAAAGCTGCATCCCAAACTGTGAGACGTTTAAAGAGACAGACAGATATAGACACTGCCTGGGGTTTGAAATATTATTTTTAAAAAGACAAAAAGCCTAAAAACAAAACAGTGGGTTTGGAAAGTTTTACGTCTGTATTATCAAAAAATGAATTTAAGTGTCTTTAACTGTTTTTCAAAACCACAACTGTGTGTGTTTTGGAGAAGTTTGAGGATTTTCTGCCACTTAGGGGCACTATAACAAAACAATGTATTTTTAAAGGCCTTTATCAGTCATGAAGGGAGAGCACAGCACCTAAAAATCCCCCAGCAACAAACTTCACGTTTGCAAAGTGAAAAATACTTAACCTTTAAAACCTCACCTTTTAAATCTTACATATAGTAATGGGAGTACTACACAGCTTGCAACAGTAGCATAGTGTCCTCTGTGACACTGGAGGAGTCTGAGACAGTCTGAGAAAGCAATCTCAGCTTGAGCAAGAAGACCACAAACTTTTCAGAGGAAGGCAGCGTCACAAACTGGGGGTCTGGAGTTGAATAGAGTCCTATTTAAAGAAACCAGCTCAGCCTCTAGAGGCCATCATTACAGTTTCTTCTGATTGTTTAGGCACTATCTTTGAAACTGCAGGATATTTTTTGCAAAACTCGAGGCTACACACTGATCACAAAACCTCACACCACACCAGCAAAACATGATGCATTGACGAAACTCTTCAAACTCTCTAAAAAATGTGTTTTTGCATTGATACAATACACACCAACCATCGTTAAAATAATCACATGAAGCACCAACTACTTCAATAGGCACCTCCTATGGGTCCTTGAGTTACTGCAAGGGGGACGCCAAATTATTGTTTGAGTCTAAGTAAGAGCAGAATGGTCCTTTAAAGCTGGCAGCTATCATTTCCATCCCTGCCAAGATGTGACAGGCGGAAATCTACTGAGGCCAGAGCTTATACAAGTGTACGCCTCTGTACACAACAGTCACCTGAACCTGCTGCCTGCTCAACCAGTCAGATATGACCAATTACGCAGCAGTGTCACAGCCTCTTTCTTTCTGTTGATACATACACCTGAACCTGTACTTGACTTGTTGCTTTGTGTATGTCTCACAAAGTTAATGTCGTATGTGTGAAGAAAAACGACGTGTGCGAGTGTGACACGGGTAATTCATGTATGACAGGATGTAGGTAAATTTGTTTAAGGTAGGAACGTACCTAGAGGTAAAATTTTCAAGGCATACCGTCAAGCAGAAACTTCCAGGGGCTGAAAAATGAAGCCAACGTGGAAGGGCCTAAAACTGCAGTTACTTGAATGGCCACTTGAGGCTGGCTCCAAAACAAAATCAATCCCCATAGACCCCCATGTTAAAATGAACATGTTTACAGCCTGGTACAAAAAATAAGTGGTCTCTATAGCTAATGTCCCCCTTTATGACAAGTGTGCAACCGGTGAATTTTAATATATCTCACCCATTTAAATTTTATGAAGCCGTAAAGTTATGCATAATCATGCTGTCTGCAGGTAGTGTCCTTAGGTTCTCAATAAGCTCGACCCTTTTGCTCAAATATGGTCTCTTCTGGCTCCGAAAATCAAAAATGGCAATGGCCACAATGCCACGCTCAAAACTTCAAGATAGGAGCAGATGATGTCACACAGTCTGTGTTAGGTGGCATGATGGTTCAGTGGTTAGCATTACCACAGCAAGAGGGTTCCTGGTTCAAACCAAGGGCATGAATGTTTGTCTGTCTCAATGTGTCAGCCCTGTGATAGTCTGATGACCTGTCCAGGGTGTACCCCACCTCTCGGCCAATGTCAGCGAGGACAGGCTCCAGTGTGTTCACAGGAAATGTACAGTTTGCATACAGTCTCTTTCACAATAAACGGACTTCATTGATACAATGCCACAAATTGGCTTTTTCAACAACACTCACACATGGTTGGGTTTCAGAAAAAAGTACAGGGTTAGGCTTTGCAATCTCACAGGAAGCGAACACTAGCCTCCCGGGTGAAAGTTGGCTGTTGTTGGGAGTGAGAACGAGTTGTACACACACACACATGAACACGGTGTTAGTTCCTGTAACTTTATGACAGCAATCTGTCTATTGCCCCATTGTGTGCACATAAAATACAACACTCCATCATACTGCAATTCAGTAGCTTATGTACACACACACACACACAGGGAAGTTAATTTACCGTAGTAATAAAAGCCATGATGATATTCTTCACTGTGATAACTGTATGTCATTACAGTGACTCTAATCAACACTTGTCCAAAGAAACAGGGGAAAACAGGAAAAATCACAGTCTAGCTCCCTGGATACCACACGACTTATTATTGCTGTGGCAATGTGGTAATGATCAACATGGATCTAAGGCCTTTCTGATCAAAGCTACTTCAACAGCCACTCATGTAATTTCAGATAACCACAAGACTGTGATGTGCTTCCACTGTTGGAAATTAATGTGTTTAATGAAAAACGTCTCAACATTCAATGCTACATTTGCTTTTTGTACTTTCGGTTTACACAAACTCATTTAAATCCATTTGCAGTCAAGTTTCTTTACTGTGAGGCAGTTAATAGGGTAAGCAGCGTCATATAGGTAACAAAAGGAGTAGGATTCTTCCTCCGGGGACCATAAATGTCTACACAAATTTTCATGGCATTTCGTCAGTCTGGGCAAAAGCGGTTGGCTGCCAGTATTTCTACAAACACCATCTCATTTTGTTTCAGGGTGGACTGATGGAAGGGAGTCAGCTGATAGATCACATGATTCCCTTCTATGCAACCAATTGGTGAATCTCATTCAGGGCGCCCTATTTAAACTGCTCTGGCCCGCCTACTGTTGCTGCTTCCTCTACAAGCTGCTTCCACCCCAGCTCCTCCTTTTCATGCTGTGTCTGACTTATCAGTGTCATTTCTGTTTGTCACTGATGCTGCTCTGTTCTGTTCCTGGGGGGTCTTTGCTGCTGCTCTCCCTGCCTTAGGCTTTCCATGTAGGTGTATGGAAGGGCAGGGAGGTTTGCTCTCTCTGCCTTAGGCTTTCCATGTAGGTGTATGGAAGGGCAGGGAGGTTTGCTCTCCCTGCCTTATGCTTTCTATGTAGGCGCATGGAAGGGCAGGAAGGTTTGCCCCCCCTCTCTGCCTTAGGCTTTCCATGTAGGCACATGGAAGGGCAGAGAGGTGTGCTCTTTCTGCCTCAGGCTCTCCATGTAGTCACATGGAAGGGCAGAGAGGTTTGCTCTTTCTGCCTCAAGCTTTCCTCATGGTTCCTCAAAGTTTTCTTTGACTGAAGTACATGTGTTACAAACATAATGTAACGTCCCTTGCATTGTATGCTACACATTCGAGCAAACTACATTGTTATTGAAATAACGTCATTGACTTTTGGTTTCACATGGGAAACAAACAGCGGTCTCCTGGGTGCGAGTCTAGAGTTTGTTTGACCCATGGACCTCGCCTCCTGCCCACTCTATATGAACCTTCTTGCTCTGTATTTAACAACACATGGTGCATTTCACACCACTACAGCGTGAGTCGCTGCGGCACCAAGGGCCATTGAACATGCGAGAGTTCGAAGTTTGATGAGTTGGGAATTAGACCAGTTTGGTTACTCTGTTGTGAGGACATAAATCTGTTTACATGCTCACACTGTGTGGACTCACTTTCCTTTTGGGAACAAAATGCAAGTCCCTGTAACGTAAATCATTATATTTTAGGGCGAAGACTTTGGTTAAGGTCAGGGTACGATTAGGTTTAGGTTAAGGTTAAGGTTAGAGTAAGTCTCCAGGAAATGAACGTAAGTCAATGTAATGTCCTCTGAAGTGATGGAGACACAACTGTGTGTGTGTATGTGGGTCTGAGAAGAGGTGAATGACTATTTGTCAAAGAGAAGTTACTGCTGTTTATTTTCCCTGAAGGGGTCAAAAGGGTAGATGGATATTCCTGCACACACACACACTCACTCACATTAATGCACAAACATAAATGCAATAGATCAGTAGAGGTGACTAAACCTCAGGCGGGGCATATATTAAGGTCTCCAGAGGCTCCTAAACATGATGTATATGTTTGGACAGAGCAGGCTTATGCAGACAGAACACTGAGAAAAAATTGCTGTGAAACATTTTATGTGTCTGGTCATGCGGAAGCTTCAAAATACAACGTGTGGGATTAGGGCTACATGTTTGGTAAAGCAGTAGCCAAAGTGGTTAAAGCATAAAGTTTTGTTGAGTATAAAATGGAGATGCTAATATCTGCTAATTAGCAGCTTTATAGCCAACATTTCATCTAAGAATGCAGACCAAGAGCTGGCACTATTTCTTGTCTCACTGCCTTTTAAAAGTTCAAGCACGAATGACATTTTGGAAATTTTTTACAAGTATTGGCAGAATATCTTTTGTGTGAATATGCAATGATTTTCACATTAATTGAACACTAATGAAAATGGAAAGTGTATTCCCTTGAGACTTGGTAATGTGGCTTCACACAGAGGACAATCAATAACAGAGAGCCTTTGTTTCACTTTTAGCGTGATCTCATTGTGTTGAAATCAACAATAGTCCCATGAGCACAGCAGGCACCGGGGGACATCAGCGACGGAGACTGGATGAGGTAAGGCAGAACCTCACCCACCTCCCACACTCGCTCTTTCCCTCCATCACTCCTACCATGCTCCCACTTTTTCCCAGTAAAATCACAAATGACCTCACACAGCTACATCACTCTATTGCATTAACCCAAATACAATGGTTGTATACTTGTACACAAAGCATAAAGTGGTGCTGTTTTGTCCTTGACCCCTGCAAAGACAACAGGCTAACACATGCAGGCAGCCTCACACGCCACATATGTATATGTTCACAGACATATACTGTACATATGTCAGCCGGACAGACTTACACACATTTGTAAGCCCACGAGATTGACCAGAAACATAAACGTGCCGGATCTTTCTCACACACACACTTGGTCTTATTCGATGACCTAACACTGGCAGTGGAGGAAAAGAAAACATAGATACAGGGAGCTCTGTATTTACCTTTGGATTCACATAAACACTCATAAATACACATGCTCCAAATTGGCTGCATAGCGACACATTTTATCAATAAACACAGGAGGTCAGATTCTGTGTGTGTGTGTGTGTCTCAGTTTGCAGTCCAATTAACTTTTTTTCTTGATTTCTACATACCAAGTTACCTCTCTCTCTCTCTTCCCCTCTCTCTTTTAGCAATTCTCCACCCTTCCTCTCTTGTGTTTGATGCCTTTCTTAAGAAATACGTCACCCCCAAATGACCATTTGTAAATCAATTACTCAAACATTGTTTTTCTCACATGCCTCTGGTGAACAAAGAAACCAAAAGCAAAGGAAATTCTTGATGAATTAAAGTCGCAGGGGTCTGCAACAAACATATATCAAAACATACGTTAAACAAACTCTCACACAGCTGGTGCAGTTTAACCCAAGTGTCATTTATCCAGTAGTATACTCAGTACTTCCCCAACAGATGACCTTTCCAATGGGGAACTGAACAGAATGTAAAACGTAATCCATCATTTTACCTCACTGAACACCGGAGCTGTTAGTCTACTGCTGCCTCTATCATTTAGTCTCTTAGCGTTATTGTGTGACTTTGGTGTTTTAAGAGGTCAGTTAGAATTCACCAAAGTCACACAATAACACAGTGAAACCACAGACCGAGGCAGTGGTACACCAGCAGCTTTCACTTTTTTTCAGCTGAGTCTGGCTTTGAAGAGAGCAAAGATTAATTTCACCTTCAGTTCACTTTTGAAATACTGAGGTTTTAGTAAAAAAAATACAGGTGTTTGGGAAGAACTGAGCATAAGACTTGATAAAAGACACTTGGAATACATGACACAAGTTGAGTGAGAGTAAATATGTTTGATAGTTTTGCTGTTGTTAAATGCAGATCACTATGACTTTAATTGACCTTTCGCTAAGTCCCGCCGGCTCAGACCAGGGTCCAACAACGACACAGCTGTGCTCCATTGACTCTAATGCAGTCGTTTCAGATTTCCTTCATTTTCAGGCTGGTTTTGTGGATTTCGTTACCTGGAGAGGTTGGAAAAAGATATACATTTCTTCTCTGTTCCAAAACCAAAATCAAACCCTGAAAAGTGTAGGGTTAGCTAGCTAGCTACTGAAGATATAGCCTACTGAATGTATACACATGCTGCTTTTGCTTTTTAATGATTTTAACAGTGAAAAAAAGACCGACCCTGCTGTACAAGAACCAGTGAAGGGAAGCAGGGAGACTTTGCTGATATTCAACCAGCTGTGTGTCATCACAGTGTGCGCAGATGAATGTTGTTTGACTTCCCCTGGAGATCCCTGCTCGTCTGGCAGCAGCACGGGGGCGAAGCCAAACACCGTTCATCTGCACACACTGTGATGCCACACAGCTGGTTGAATATCAGCAAAGTTTCCCTTTATATTCATTGTCTTCTGTGGCGATCAGCAGTGATGTGGTGGTTGACTTTTACACTGTAATCTGTAGCCTATAGTTCGGCTTTAGCTTCTAACTATCTCTGTAGCCTATAGTTCGGCTTTAGCTTCTAACTATCTTTGTCTTTTTAACCTGCTGTTGCTGCTGTGTCAGTTTGACATCCTGGATATATCCTTCAAACACAGACTGTAGACCCCTCTGTCTGCTTCTCTCTGGAATCACTGTTTCATTTTTCCAAAAATATGATCATATTTCTTCAGGAAGTGCAGTTAGTTACAGTGTGGGCTCCATGCTAACTCCGACAGCTTGATGGACCATCACAAAGGGGCGGGGCTTAGCAAAAGGTCAAGAGTTTTCTTCAGTTTTGGATTCTTCGCTCACCAGGGAAAAACAAAATTTTCTTCACAAATTCAACATAACACAGGGTGAGTAATTATTATACCAATGATCTGAAGGGTGAACTACCCATTAAAGGATTAGTTTAACATTTTGACTTATTCGCTTCCTTTCCAAGACCGAATTGAGAAGACTGATATCTTTATTGCATCTGCACACACACGATGCATTATACCCCCACCACACAGAGCCTCTAAAGCATTGTCTGTGTTTATGACATTGTACATGTTTATGTCTATTTTTATAGTTATGCCTTTCCACAGATGGTCGACCGCCCGTGTGTGTCTCTATATGTGATTGGCTGTGATCCAAGCACAGCACATGTACAGTCGATCTCTATGAGCTACAGATTCAGACTAAATGAAATGTATGGCACCTCAAACCGCTGCAGTTAAATGCAGCTGTATTACAAGTGCAGTTGTTGGGCAACTCACAATTCTCCGCAAAATAAATACATCTTTATGAATTCTAAGAAAAACATTTAACAGCTACATGTGTTTTTACAAGAGGGGCGTGTACGTCATTGAAAAGACCTACAGTGAACTTGGATTTAGAAGTTTGGTGTGCATTTTTGATTTATGTGTATCTGTGTGTTTGTGTGAGTTATAGTGTTGTGAGTTATGGTGTCCCAGCAGGGGAGCCTCGGCACTCGAGAGGGGGTTTCCCGTTCTTTCTTGGCAAACACGGCTGGAACAAGTGGATGAGGAACAAAAGTGTGACACAACACTCTTGGCCTAAAGCTGCAGCTGGTGATTTATTTCATGCGTAATAATCAGCTCAGGGTTTAAAGGATGATCGTGTAGTCAGCCTGATAAATAACGTCTTTAGGAAATATATCATCATGCAGAGTCTTTCACAAAACATTCAAGAAGACGTTGGAGAGAAGATTTTAAATCCTGCTCAAGTGGAACAAAGGCTGGTCTATGACGAGAATACTTGAGCTAGATATCTGCTGTGTCTCACTCTGTGACACAGTAATTGTGGGTTTGTGTGAGAGAGAGCAGGAGACACAGAGACTGGTATGTGTGTGTGTGTGTCTGATAATCTAATTGTTTATATCTGGTGGGATCTAAAGTTTCGTGTGGTATCACTCGTTGTTACTCTCTTTGCGCACGCTGTCTGTCTCCAAACCTTTTAAAAATCTGTTCCCGTTTCTGCACACACACACAAATGGCAGTGCATTGGGCTCTGTTCCCATAAAGCTGTTTCAGATTCAAACGGCCGAGTGGGCTGTCATTTCCCTCCTAAAAATGAAAAGAAAACACACCCTCCCCCCCTTAGACAGAGGAGGAAGAGGGACAGGGGGATATGGTAAGAGGAATGTGTCAATAAAGAAAAAAGAGAGGAGAAGATGATGAGAAATGCTGGCTTTGAGGAAGGAAGAGGGACAGACTTGGAAAAAGGATGTAAAACAAAGCAGAAAGAAAGAAAGATATTAAGTACAGTAGGTGTATAGTCATCTCAATACACAAACACACACTGGGTGAAACACTACAACATGTTAGTATGATCTTTATCCTCCTTTCTACCGCTCTAGAAATATATTTTCAAAACTACAAGTAAAAGTAGATACACTTGACATGAAAGCTTTTTAAAAACACAGATGTATGGTTGTCAGTATCTCAGAAAGACAGCTTGAATTCTTCTGGCTTGCAATAATGTTAGAGTGGAAACAGACGACAGCTTTTTACCCCCCTGACATGGTATTATTGTTGGCACCGCTGATGCAAAGACAACCGGATGGCTTTCCCTTTTGTTCAGAGCATAACAGCTACAGATTACCTTTAATTTACCTGGTGGCAACTTCAAATATTTAGTCACCCGTCTGCGTATCAATTTCTGATCATACCAGAATATATTAACACTGCAGTACGTTGACTGGTCGATAGTGGACAGTCACTCTGCTCAGGGCTGAGCTGTGGCTGATTTAGAGGCTCATGTAACCACTGTTCATACTGTGGAGAGTTATATTAGTAAACTGTAACTATAAAATGAAAGGATGTTTTGCTGCCTCTCACAGCAGCTGGAGTCTGAGAAAAAATAACTTAATTCACTGGGCCGACTGCTGGTGACTTTTAAGGTGGAACGTTAACTTGTAATGTTACTCAATGTGTGAGGTGAAGATGTGAATCCATCAACACACCTTAAATTTCATGTGACAACTTTGACACCTCTGTTCATTTTTATTGTCTCTCTTGGATCACATACACTTTAGTAATGAGTGGATCTTCAAGCGTTTAAAAATACATATTAATTTCAATTGGATTATGTGAACTGTATATATCCCAATCTCTACTCAGAGAAAAAAAAGCACCGCGGAGCATCGTTCCTGTGGGCTCCAGCAACACTAAACCCCTGAGCTTGCCTGAGAAGGACTAAATGCACAAACCCGCTATTTTTAAATATCCCATGGAGAGAGACTCTCACTGCAGCCTGTTTTATTTTGTTCTGAAAATGTCGGCGTGCAGCCCCGTTCTGTGGACGATAAACGAGGTGCAGACTGATAAAGGAGGAAATACATTGAGTGCTGGACGGAGCAGTGAGTGACAACAACCCTGCCCACATTTAAGGGTACTGTTTGCGGTGGGAATGCTAAGCGCACCTAGGTCTAAGTACATGTCTGAAGGGTTACTTTTGGTTCCACAGGTACCATACCAAAAGTGTTGGTGTTGGTGGAGATGGGGCTTTAGTGCTACCAGTGTAGCATGACTAATGCTAGCTATGCTAACTAACACTAGCAGCCAGACACAGACAGTTGTTTGTGTATCTTGAGCGTCGCTTTCTTGAAGCTCCTGGTTTGTTTTCTGGCTGTTAGCAGCAACCATGTTGCTAGCGCTACTGTCCAAAGCATAGGCTGTATATAAAGACAGACAACATGTCTCCACTTACTCCTACTGTACAAAAATTAAGTCAAAATATCCCAGATATAGCCGCTGCCATCTTGTGCTGATGACATAATTTGGAGCCAGAGCCTGCGCAGTAGTTTTCTCCGTGGTATCAAGTTCAACCCATCCAACAAATCGCAAGCACGCAGATCTAGCTGTCAATCATGACATCAAATCCCCTTTTTATAGCATCAGATAACTAATTATAACCAAACTTATATGAAAAATGATGTGTAATGAAATATACCTAAAATGACAAAAAACATCTTTAGGAAAAATGTATTCGACATGTACTTTGAATATTTAGTTTGGCCCATGTCTCATTCGTAACATGATGAGGGTGGGGTTTATAACCTATACTGCAGCCAGCCACCAGGGGGCAATTGAGATGTTTTGACGTTGTGTTTGGGGAGTTGTTATGTCGTTAATCTCAATTATGCAGTCTATGGTCCAAAGCAAGGAACAACTGTAAGAATCCAAATTTGAGCTAGAAACCCAGATTTAAGTGTTATGATAAAGGCACAGTACAACTCCGGGTAGTATTGATAAGTGGGCAGGTTTTATTGCTTAATGATGTAGTAGAAATGCGCAATGTTTGACGCACTTCCTTTGTGCCATAAATTGAACCTTCGTTTTGCCAAGAGATCGTACATGGCAGACAGAATTGCATAGTAGTGAAAACGAGGCTCATAGGGGACCAATCTAAAGCCATTACATTGTGCAATCTACATGTACTTCATGATGATAGGTTAATGCAAATAACTTGTCTGCTTCCACTTTAAGAAGCTAATATGTCAGTATAAGAGATTACACAGTCCAGGTGCTGACAGGGACATATGTTTCTGTTTCTGGTATCAGACAACTGCAGGAGTAACAACAGTGAAATGAGGAATGGTCCAGAAATCCAAATATGTTATTGGGTGTTTTATTGGGTGTGTTGGTTTATCATTTCAGCCACACTTTTGGAAAACTGGATCTTTCAACCATGTTTTAGTATTCCTACATTCATCAGAAAGAAATGGTTAGGGCCATTTCTCAGCCTTGAAAAATGCTCAGCTCAAGTTGCACACTGCATATGTTATGTCTAAACCTAAAACAATGGATGATTCATACATACACATGTAAGCACTAAAGTCTTTTCTGCTGCCGCTAATATGTCTTGCTGGTGTTGCAATGCTGTTCTGTATAGAAATATGTCACTACTGCTGCTACTAACACTTCTAGTGCCTTTAATAATTGTATGCACTTTTATATTGGATCAACTTTGCCTCAAGTTTTAGCACCGAATCACCAATTTGATAATCACTGAATTCTTGTGACTAAAAATCAAGTTTTTTGTTTGTTTGTTTTTTATGTGTTGGTTTGTTTGGGTTTTTTGGTGTGTGTTTTTGTGTGTGTGTATTTTAGGTAGCCTTGCGAAACATCTACAGATGAAAAATAGCCTTTTGGGTAATTCTGGCAAATTTTATACCATGTGTATTTATCAATTTTTGCCCTATCCCCTCTTAACTAAACTAAGCTAACCTAAGCTTAACTTAACTTAACCTAACTAAAAAAAGTAAGCTAAGCTAAGCTAAGCTAAGCTAAACTAAGCTAAGCTAAGCTAAGCTTAACTTAACTTAACTTAACTAAACTAAGCTAAGCTAAGCTAAACTAGGCTAAGCTTAACTTAACTTAACTAAACTAAGCTAAACTTAACTAAACTCAGCTAAGCTAAACTAAACTAAACTAAGCAAAGCTAAGCTAAACTTAACTTAAATTAACTTAACTAAACTTAACTAAACTCAGCTAAGCTAACCTTAACTTAACTTAACTTAACTAAACTAAACTAAGCTAAGCTAAGCTAAGTTAAACTAAACTAAATTAAACTAAACTAAGCTAAACTAAACTAAACTAAACTAAACTAAACTAAGCTATGCTAAGCTAAGATAAGCTAAGCTAAACTAAACTAAACTAAACTAAGCTGAGCTAAGCTAAGCTAAACTAAGCTAAGCTAAGCTAAGCTAAGCTAAACTAAACTAAACTAAACTAACTAAACTAAACATACAAAGACTGAAAGAGAGACACACACAGCCTAAACCATGTAATATATATTATACATTTTACATATTATGCCATAGTTTGGACAAAGAAAATATTACATGACGCACCTATTACACAACAACAGTCATTTAAAGAAGAGGCCCAGTTGGGTCTCGGATGAAAGTTCCCGGAAAACACACGCACACACACACACACACACACACACACACACACACACACACCTTCTCGTACTTCACACCCACACTCAGAATGTGGCATTTGCTGTGTAGGGGCCAAGAAGGGGTTACACACACACACACACACACACACACACACACACACACACACACACACATAATGTCAAAGAGAGGCAGCAATGTATTCTGGGAGGTGAGAGAAGTGGGAAGGAGATGAGAGGGACGGTGGTCATGGAGGGACATACAGCAGCAGACATTAAAGCAGACAAATAGAGCAGAAAAATATTCAGGTTAAAGTTGATGTTCAGAGAAAAATACAGGATGAACAACACCTGAGAATACAGTTACACACAGTTGCTGCCATTGTTGTGACACATGAAGACCTTGTTATTGTTGGCACGACTGACGTGTAAGCCCTGCCTTTAAGTGACACTGTCCTTGACCCTGAAAGGAACATGTAGTCACCACTAGCTGGCAGCCAAACATGATTATTTGTGTGGGTGAGGTAACACTTTAACAGGTGTTTGATGTTGCAAGCGGAGCACATTAACCGGTGACCTAATGTCTTGTTCTCTTACTTAACTGACTATGAGAAGGATTAAAGCTGTTGTACACAGACAAATATTACAGATAAGGGACCTCCTTCTTCTGAGAGTGTGACCACTCTGTCTCTGAAACATGGCCGCCATGCTTGGAGAGGCTGTGTGATTCCTATAAATTCTATGTGAGCACTCCACGCCCTGTTGCTGTGCTCTATACATAGAGAGTGACTTAGAGGTGTAAAGCCTTCACACCACAGAAATAGATTCATCATGGCAGCTTCACACAGACCCTGCTTGAAAACCTCATAAATCCAATTTCAGCAAATGACACGCTTTCCTTTGGACTTGATTCAGAGCTATGCCGAGTGCGACATGTCTGGATGTTGAGAAAATGATGTCATGAACTCAGAGACTCTAGAAACCTATTTGAAATCAAGCGGAAATCCAGCAGCACCAAAGTGTATTCAAAGTCTTCTGTGACTGTTTGACATACAGGGGTTTCATGTCAAAGCAGATTATACAAAGCCAGCTCATATCCCCATTGGACTTAAAGGGCAAATTCACACAGTTTGGGTCGAGTTAAATTTGTAACTAAAATCTCTTACAGACAAAACACCGTCTGCACTATGATTACTGGCCCATGGCACAATGTAACCACAAGGTGTTAATTGGTCTGTTGAATGACACCAATGGCACAGTTAGCCTGGGAACCAGATGAATCTACGAGCTCATGTTTTATTTGCTCTGGCAGATATGTCTGGTCTCCCCTTCCATTCAGACACATTTCCAGCTGACCTGCGTCTCAAGCCAATCACAACCATTTATCTAATATGGGGCAGGTTTGATATGATGACTGACAGTTTGCAGAGCCTTCACACTTAATACAAAATACACGGTGACATCATTTTTTGACTCTTGTATCCTCACACTACGGCAAGCATAAACCTAGCTTCGTAAAGAGGAGCACTGCTGAGGCATTTTTGAAGACAACCAAGATGGCTGCAGCTTATTTGGAACTTTCTGTTGAAGCACTATTGTCAAATTCTGATGGCTAAAATGGTAATTCACGTTCACAGCCATTGGTGCTACGCAATCAGATCATCTACTCACGCTGCAGACTGTTTAAATTTGTCCATCCCTTAGCACTCACACATCCTTCACAGCTCCGATTGGTTGTCGGTCTATCCCAGGGGTCGGCAGCCTTTACTTTTAAAAGAGCCATCATTGGCCAAAAAAAGAAATAAAGTATAAAGCCCAGTGAGTCTAAATTAGCCTATATCAATTAGCCTACAAATACTTCTCCATGAGCATTCTTTAATATGATTTACGACAAGGTGGCTACTCTGCAGTTGGCTATTTATAATTATTTACCACTTCAAATTTGCAGCGTCGGTGGTAAAAGCAAATTTATCTGTCCACAAGCTCTTAAATCCTCTATTTTCCTTCAAGACTCATGCTTTTTTGCATGTGGAATCCATCACTAGCCTTGCTAGAGAGATTCCAGGCTAGCCACCGCTATTGAAGTTCAGCAAAATTTAGAGGAAAAGCACCAGGTCATAGACATTTCACGCATATTTTAGTTGATGAAACGTTAAAACTTTTTTTAATTCGATGTATAGGCTACACATTGTTACAGCTGTAGAGTGCAATAATCACTGTAGGCATTTTGGTCAACAGCTGTTGGTAACACCCTTTGGAAATCAAAAACTGGAATGTTTGAATTTTCTGTCATTTGATAGCAACAACAAAATAACAAATGTCTTCAGGAATCTTGATAAATTATTTCATCCAAAGGGCAAGAAAAAACATCAACATGGTTGCGTTTCGGGTTGATTCTATGCCTTGGAAACAGCACATGATCCAGTCCGTTCTGCAGCTTTTGATCATATCAGTTATGGTGGTTGACAAGTGCATACAATGGCCCAAAACATTTCCATCAAGGGAAACGTGCTGCAGCTTAAGAAATAATGTTAATTCAAAAATACATTAAAAAAATACATGAAAAACTTGCTGCAGAAAGCCAAAAGGAAAACAAAACACTGACAGCAAAACATGATGCAAAGTCAAAAACACACAAAACCCAAAACAAAATTGAAGTTCTCCAGTCCTGAAGTAAGAGCCATGTGAATGTATTGCTTTTTATAATACTATCAAAGTCTAGAGCCAAATGTGAGAAAGAATACATTCCTTTTCATCAGCTCTTTTTAGGGATTTGTGTGTTTGTGACTTAGCATTTTTCTTGTGTCTGCTGAGTGTTTGCTGTGAATGTATTCTCTTTGGCTTTCCGCGGCATGTTTTTCATTTGCAGCACATTTCCATTGTTGTATTAGTTTTGGATTTTCATTCGTGTTTTTGAATTGGCATCATTTCTGAGGCTGCCGCACGTTTCCCCTAATGGAAAAGTTCTGGGCTGTTGTAGCGTGTTTGCGTTTGTCAGCAGACAGGATTTTCCATCTTAAGGGATTCTTGTGTGGCTTACAGTAAAATTTGACATTCATGACCTTGGAAGCAACAGTTGACAAAAAGACTAGAAACTCTAACTGCTGAGGATCATGTGATACAATCAAAAGCTCCGCAGCAGCTACAGAGTTGACCTTGTGGTATTTTTTTTTTATTAAATTTCAACCAACCTGGTTATCTCTTCCAATTACAAACTGAAATAACACCACATGTGATACCAGTGACCTTAAAGACTTGCCATAATGTATCAACAGTGGCTATAAATTACCAGTAATTGCTGCGCAGTACCAGTGGCAGGTTACAGATTGTAAGGAAAACCACATCTAATTATATAGCTGGTATTCTAAAGGAGAATATCCATTTCATATTGTACAGTAGCGCTGGCTCCTGCTCTCTCTAACATATACAACACCTGCTGCAGCTTAAACTCTAAGTGCAGTGGCAACCAGCCATCCATCTGTCTGTCAAAACAACATGGCAAACACATATGCGTCATGTAGTGATGATAACATCAATCATACACATGCAAACCACAAGCTTGATTTGGCATTGACATACAGGATGTGTATCATGCTGAGAGAGCGATTTCCTAAACACACATGCACACACTCATTTCCGCTTTTTTTCTGGAGGGATGACACATTTCTCTCTTCACATCTGCCGACATATCATTAAGCAACCAGGCTTGAAATGAATAGCCGTGGTAAGAACTGGATGTAAATATTTACATTCTGCGCCACATGATATGATCATTACTGCCATAGCTGGAGGCTGATGGTGGCCAAATGGTGCTTATCTGTGATCAAGAGTGCTATACTGCCTGACAGAAGCAGAGAGAAGAAACTGAATACAAGAGTAAAGTTAGAAAAAAAAAAATAGCCTAAAGTTTGAGGACTACTGATAAAAGAAAAGACATGCAGTAACTACAAACATCCTTTAGTTTTCTTGTCCATTTGCACTAATGAAAGTGTCAAATTAATTAATCTATGATTTTATACATTAAATCATATAAATGCTTCTATTTTCAGAAGCTGAGACAGCAGTTGCTTCTCTGCTAAGCTAGGTTTGTTAGCTTTTAGCAGGCCTAGCTTAGCTGGTGTTTAGCTAGGCCTGCTAACAGATTTAGCCACTCCTTTATTTATTATGTGCTGTAACACACTCATCTGCTAAGATTTTAAAGATTGAAAAAGCTGATTTTAAATGCAGGAAAACAAAGGTAAAGCTTTCACCAGCGAGCCTTAACTAGCTAGCGTGGAGTCAATTTGGTTTTACCAAGGCCCCCATGAAGTACACTGGGTTTTGGAGCCAATATTTGTCATGGCCAAACAGCATTACTGGAATTTCTGTGGTCTGTCATGTGATGCCATTCGGCCCAAAAAGACTTTTTCCCATAGACTTGAGTGTCACAAATGACTTGTTCCATTATCAAGATTTAATCCATTTGATGTGACAACATTTGGAAAGTCTACAAGAGCTGCAAGATTGAATAATTTTATACCCATTTAAGTTAGTGGAGTGCTGCGCTAGGCTGTGCTTGGTCATGCCCGGTGGTTGTAAGTCCCTGGTGTACCTGCTCTATGGGCCCAGTGATGTGGAAGCAGCACTGATCATCCAGGTAATTTCATACTGCAGATATAGTTCCATTTTGGCTTCATGCCGCACTGAGCATCTTTCATCTGTTGCCATCTGTTTTCCAATGAAAGTAGCCAACTCCAAAAATCGCTAAAAGTTGCCAGCTGATGTCACGTCATCAACTGCATATTGGTGACATCATTGTGCATTAATGGAGGCATTAAAACTTCCCAACACAACAGAAGAGCATGAGAGCTGCAGTGCTTGTACTAAAGTGCACCACGTTCTCATGCTTTTAATTCAGATTGTGAGAGCGTCAACATAACAATAGAACCTCACTACAACAGAACTCCCATGGCAACCAGTGACTCCTCTACTCCTCCCTGTTCCACATCTACTGTGTGGCACAAGAAGAGAGACGGGGAGAGATTTCTCAAATTTTCCCCAATGGTCTGAAAAGTTGCTGAAGTTGTTGCTTGTCACTACGTAGAAATAAAGAGGGTCTGAGGAGTTGTTAATACTAGCAAGACAGTCGCCAAGTTGGCAACACTGATTTGATCTGTTGTCTTTTGTAAGTTCTATGTTTTAATGATTTTATAGCTGGTAAAACAGTTTTCAGAAAGCCTAGGTGTAGCCTTAACTCCATTTCGGCCAATAATGTGTTTTGGATTTATTAGGCAGTAGAGATTGCTCCGGGGATGACGTTTCTCTGGAAGCTGACGTGGAAGTTAGCTTCACTGTCAGGGTTTGAATGTGATGTTCTGTTTCCTGTTTTATTTTGAAAGTCTCTTGTTTGTCTCCCCATGTTCTGTCAAGTTTCCTGCCGCCCTGACTGTCTGATTGCTTTCACCTGTGTCTCATTATCTCCCCTGCCAGAGTGTATATAAGTCCCTGTCTTCCTTTTGTTCTCTGCTAGATTGTCTTGTCCTTGGTGTGAGCTTTCCAGTGTTCTTCCTAGTGTGTATTGACCTTTTTTCGTATTCACACCAGTGAGTTTTTGCCTGTTGATTTGGTTACCTCTGCCTGCGCTGACTGCCTTTTGTGTTCTGACCCGGACTGCATAAAAACCCTGAACTTTGGATTTCGTCTCAGTCTGCATTTATGAGTCCACCATTGTGTCTGATAGTTGCTCTGGTTGCCTCGTCAAAAAGCCAATGGGATTTTTCCATTGGATTTGGGTTTAATGCAGAAAATAAGATCCATGACAAACAAACGTTCATGATACTTGCATATTGTTTTGTTTGGGTAAAAAAAATCTTCACAATTAAAGACTTTTTGAAGCCTAAATGCAGTTGCCACAAGTAAATAGCTAACATTACGCTTTAAACGAACTACACCATGATTTCATGACTCAACATCCTTCCACAAAGAGGCTGTAAAGCTGTGGTTGGCGTGATGACGTCCTTTAATCTCATTTAGCCACTTGTTAGCTACTGTCTACGTAAAAGCCTCAAAAATCACGAGTGGGCTATTTACAAAACCTGAAAGTCTCTTAAGCCTGCGTTAACCACAGACCTTATTTCAGATATCTAACCAAAAACTTTGAAACGAGGGAACCAGGAGTGCTAAAATGCTAACTTATTTCCGGCTCGTAGGACCCATTCTTGGAGCCCTCTATAGGCCTCTGTCTCTGCTAACAGTCATGGTGATCTTAATCACCATTCACATTGCATGTTAGTCATTTCAATTCTTGCTAACTGTTGCTAAAACCACCTAAAACACCAGCTGCTGTAACATCTTCCTGTGGTTGCAGTAACCACTGTGACAAATCACCCCCAACATAGATATACTGTATTTTAATGAATGGTAATATTGCTTGAGGTCTCACTGATGTGCAAGTGTGACTCATCAAAACACAAGAGGGAAATTCGCAGATTGAAAATGTGTGTGTGCGTGTATGTGTTCAGTTCAATGAATGAACAGAACCAGCATTCATGAGTGGTAAATCTGGACGCGGTTAGCAGGCAGCAACCTTATTTTTGCTGCTACATAAATTCATCCTGCTGACAGGAAGTGAAATTACAGATATGAGATTTTTACTAAATTGCTACTGATGAACTTTTTGTGTTGATTTTCTTATTAATGTTTTACAATACAATTAAATAAAGCCTAATTTAGACATAAAAGATGATTTAAGGAAAAACCACCGTTAGTTATGAAAAGAATTACCTAATTTTGCAAATTGCATGTGCTTCTTGACTGACAGCAGCAATATTAATGAACAAAAATCGCCAAAAGGCATCAAGAAGCTTTGTTGGTTTAGGTTTCATTTCACCTGCAACACTTTAAAATACTGCGATTAAGCGTATTGACTCTGGATGGCCCTGAAGAGAATGAGAATTACATATATACATACGCTACAACTTTTCTCCCACATCTGTCACTGTCTCACTCACACACACACACACACACACACACACACACACACACACACACATACACATGCAGCTTCTCTTGAGTAATAGCACTTTGTTCACCGGAGACTGTGCAGCTAAATATACCAGTAACTGATAGCCCTGTTGGTTGATGGGCAGGAACACTGCTGGCCCTGACACTGATACAGAGGATGAATTGCAAGTGCATGTGTGTGTGTGTGTGTGTGTGTGTGTGTCAAGGAGGCTGTCTGCATACCTATAACTGTAGTAAATGATGAGTTACAGGATTATTTGAAGAAAAAAAGATGCTGTTTTGAGTGATGCCAAATAAAAATACTACAAAATTTGATTCTTTAAACAAAAATAGGCCTTAAAATTGAGCACAAAGAGGAAAAAGAAAGACACGTCTTCAGGTCCCCAGCCCTACCCTGACCTTTTATTCTTGGCATTAGTGAGTACCTGCTCTGTTGACCAGTCGCTGCATTAGAGGGCTTTATTAGCCTTTGCACCCAGGCCCTAATTGATATTTGATGGATGTTGCGATCGTAACTTGGTCTCAGAATAGAGTACGGACACACAGCCGAACCCAGAGAGCCACACAGCAACCCTCTGATCCTCAGCTCTCACATAGGCAGGACATACCACAGCTCTGCGGCAAAGCTAAGACAGGAGCAGCGATTCAGGGTTGCAGATAGACCAGGAGTGAGAGGAAGGGAAGCGAAAGAGTGAAAGGAAGAAGGGTAGTGAAAGAGGGGGGTATCTGCTACACAGATACGTCTATTTTACAACTTCTGTCTAACTTTCTAAGTCTCCCCCGTCTGTCTCTACCTGTCTCTCCCTCCTCCTCACACAGTTTTCTTTCAGATTTTTTGGGTGCACTAACCTGCAGAGGGCCGCTGGCTGGCATGGTGGATCTCAGCGACGTCAGGTCGATGTCTCGGCCCTGCTCCCCTCTCTCTGTCTTCCCGAGTCCCTGCATAATAAGGCCCGAAGCGAGCAAGCGACCAAGCACACACACACTCGCGCACTCGAGTGTTGCCCCCACAGCGGTGAAAATGCTAATGCAAGGATGGCAGTGGTCGTTATGAAAGGAAATGACCCTGGACGCCAGGCACCAAGCACCAGGCAAGGCCAGGGAGGACAGCCGAGGGACAAACAAACGGCTTATTCACCCCCGTCTCTCTCTCTCTTTCCACTCTTTCAGCCTGTCTCTGTCTCCCTCTATTCTCACCCTGTACCAAATCCAGGTTGTTAAAACGCTGGAATACCAAATGAACCATCAAATTGAAAACCAGAGACAAATATTGTCACAGTGTTAGACTGTCACCATATTTAAAGTCACTCATGTCCCTGTATATGGCTCTGTTTGAACGACCAAACCAGTGCACACCAAGTTGGGTCTATTTGTGCTTGTTTGCTCAACAAAAACATTCTGCTGTATTTCTGTTAAGTTAACTGAGGTCAGACGTCTTCTCGTTAAAGTACTGAGGCTCCACTGTTAGGAGTTTACAGCTCTCTAAACCTGGGGACCCCATGGCTCTAACAGGGACCCAATGATACAGTGCCCACACAGTGGAGAGGCTGAGTGATATCAGGGATGTTAGAGTAGGTATCTCAAAACCTGGACAAATAAAATCTGTATGCTTCATACCACTACAGGTAAGTGAAATATATGGTTTGTACTTTGCTGAAACGATTAAGTGGCTCGGTAACATCCATGGATACAGTGCTATGTATCCACTGTAAAGTTTGCTAACACTAGCCACCGTAAGCAAATGGTCATACCAGATCAAGTAAAATGTGCATGGTTTATGCTCACTGAGGTGTCCCCAACACATGTTTTGTGCACTTGAAAATGATGTAACCATTTTTGCGTCAAGCTCAAAGACTCTGAAAGTTGTTGTAGCACTTGTGAATTTTTGTAACTAGGTGCCCACTGCACTGCACTTTTCGGTTCAGCAGGAAAGACTGGCTGAGCTGATTCGCCTGTACAGACATCTCTTCAACTCCTCAGTGGGAGACCACAGGGACAGTCTAATGGCCTTAAATAACTGGACAGAAATGGCCTGCCACACTTGGGGAAAGATGAGGCTTTTTGCTGCAGACTGTGGAAGAACATGAGCGATCGCTGTGAAAGCCAATAAACGGTCTCATGGAAAAAGTGGTGACACAGGGCAAATAAAGCAGTATAAGATAATTTCGACTTGGGGGTAAGCAACAGTTAAGCGGGATTTATACTTCTGCATCTGCTAATTAAGTTGACGCAGAGCCTACGCCGCAACCTACGCTGTAGCCTGACATACAAGTTGCGGTGACGCAGACCTCCTGTCTATTCTTGTAAGCTGAAACCATTTCCCTCAGTGGAAACGAAGCTTTAATTTCACAGATAAGAAACAATAAATTGTGAAGACAATAAAGCCTCCACAAAAATAGCATTTTAAATCCTGTGTGTGATTTATCCTGGATTCATATGAGCAGAAGAATCTCTGCTATTTGCTAGGCTAATTTATATAATGTAAAATGCCATGGGCTTGTGCTAATAACGTTAGCATGTTGTCTTTGTTTGGAAAACGTGTTAAGTATAAGACAGCTGTTTTGTCAGTGAACCTTGTGAGTTGTAATGGAGCCAAATTTTGTAACGTTACCTTTGATAAATGTTGCTGTTGTCCCTGGCTTCATATGAGTCTGCTAGCCTCTGAGCTAATTTATACAATGAAAAACGCCATAGGCTTGTGCTAATAACGTTAGCATGTTGTATTTGTCAAATCAAATCAAGTGCTTTGTCTGTGAATGCTGTGAGTTATAGTGAAGCTGATTTGTGTGGCCTACTTGTGTTTGAAATTGTCTCTATTAAACCATGTTTAATGTGTGTTTAATGTGTGTTTTGGGTGAGTTTTGAATCAACTAAACTTTACAGCACTTCACAGAAACCTCCACTGCCGACTAGTGTTTGGAGGTGTAACTGCAGAGGGACACAGGCACACAGTTGCAAAAGTATAAATGCTCACAACGGCGTAGGCCACGTGCATAGGCTACAAATCCGCCTTTATAATTAAAGCACACAAATACAATGTTTGGCACTACATTGGTGATACTACTGCTGCCAAACAACCTACTCTTCTGGTTTAACGTTCTTCCAGTAACACTCGATGACAGCTTGCTTATCCGCTGTATATTTTGTTTGTGTGGTACATTGCAACAAACAATGCAATAAGCAGAAATGTCTCTGTGCATGATTGTAGCTCATGCACCATCTACGGAGGCCCATGCCATGGTGTCTTGCGCAAGCATATAAACAAAGCTGAAGGCTGAATCAGCAAAACCTGAGGTGTACTGAATTGAGTAAGACTGCGTTTAAATTCCTTATGAGCTGAACTTTTTTATTTCCCAGAAGAGGAATGCGTTATCTCTTCAGAAAGTTACAGTCTTGCTTTAATGTAAAACAAGCAGGACAGAATAGCCTGCAGAGTGAAAATATGAGATGTTTTCAGAAGAAAATGAAGGGTGAATGGCTTTTTGTAAAACTGAGGAGACACAGGAATGTGCTGCTGTTGACTTTGAAGAGAAAATGGCATGGATAGGGAGAGACAGACGGACAAACAGGCAGACAGACAGAAATCCTCCAAACCCTGGAGTCACCTGTCAGCATCAGTGGAAAATAGAGGAACTTAAAAAAGCCTCATAGTGGACACACAAAAATAACACACCACAAACAAATACACATGCAGCATGCATTCACACACATACATAAGACCACCAACACTGGACAAGACATAAATAATAAAAAAAAAGCTTGTCTCTTTCTCTCTTGTTCAAATACACACACATTCAATGTGTCCTCAGGGGAATGGTGGTTGTCAACAGTGATTAAACTCATAATCCTCAAAAAAATGATCACCTGAATGGCAGGAATTTCATTAGGTTAAGTGTACCTGAACAGTACATGTCTCTCTCTCACACACACACACACACACACACACACACAAAACCTTTGACCCACTTTGTAAAGACTCATGCTCGGGGCGTCACACAGGGGTGTAAAAAAGGAGTGGTCTCAGTATTTGGCTAACGGCTAACTTTGTCTGCACTTTTCTTTTGAACCTATATTGTAAAAATATATATTTTTCAATGTTTTTGTGATTATAAAAATGTAATGCTCTCCCATGCCACATCTATTTCATCTAATGATACCACATCCAGGCTTGTGACCTTTAGCGATCATTAACTGTTGGCAGAATTAAAGAGCACTGTAAGGAGGTAAGCATTATATAGCTTAACATCCATCAACCCTGAAACCTGTTTGAGGCACTCTCCACTCTAATAGGCTCTGTATTAGTAGAATAACTAACACAGAGGATACATTTACACTGTAAAAATTAATTAGTTTAAAAAAGTTAGTGCACAGGCTGCCTTGAATTTTTGAGTTGTCTGAATTTGAGAAGACAAGTTGAGGTAATTTTGTAGTTAATCAGAACAAATACATTTTTAGTTACTTTTTTACTTAAAGCCTTGAGTTTACGTAGCTAACGGATATAAGTTTACTTTAGTTTAGAATCAGAATCAGCTGTATTCGCCAAGTACGTGTGTACATACAAGGAATTTGACTCCGGTAGACTTGCTCTCAATAAGTACTCAAAATTTAGGCAAGAAATCTACAAGGATGCAAGTGTTGTTTTCCTGACCCTTGACCGGTACAGGTCCTCAATTAGTTTAGTTTAGTTTGGTTCAGTTTATTAGGATCCCCATTAGCAAGTGTCCGTGCTGCCTTAAAAAATTAAGTTGACTGAATTTGAAAAGACAAGTTGAATAATTACAAAATTACCTCAACTTATTTTCTCACATTTAGTCAACTTAAAATTTTAATGCAGCCCAGACACTAACTTTTTTAAGCAAATAAAGGCCAATCCCAATTCTCTTCCCTTACCTTTACCCCTTGGTTTCAGATGCACTCGCCAGATAGATTCCCCTCAATGATGAAGGGGTAATGTTGAGGGGTAGGGAATTTTACCTACCAATTGGGATGCCACTTCATGCGAATTAGTGTAACAGACGTGTTCACCTACGTCACGCGTATCATCGACGTAGGCTTCAGCATTAACAGCTTTACGGAGAACTCTGTAGATATTCATGTCGGCTACATCGTGACGTAGTGATTTTCAAGCGTTCATATTCTAACTCAACGCTTACAGATAATAATGCATATGCAGAAACATAACACATTCCGACATACTTTTGAATTTTTGCATGCTTATTTGCGAAAATAGTACTACAATTGTGCGATGGCTTTCTCATGGAGGTTGCCATCTTCCTGGATAGCTTTGCAATGCATCCTGGGAAATTCAATCTTCCCCTCAGTTGAGATGGGTTCGTAAGTGTGCATCACACGGCCCTTCAAATAAAGTGGGGATTTTAAGGGCTGAAAAGCATTTCCCTAAAGTTTGGGACACCCTAACCCTTCGCAGGAACGCGGGGGAAGTGTGAGTATTGGGACGGACCCTATATAGTTCCTCTTTACAGTGTAGGGTCCACAACATCTTTACATTTGTGACAACTCACATATACCACTAAAAATAACAGAACTAGACTAAATCATTAACACAGACAGTAAAGACAGCTCCTGGTAATACAACAATTAAGATATATGCTTTTACATGATTTCAGTACCGCCATTTTGGGGCTAAATTTAGCTCTGGTTCCATTATTGTAATATTAGACCAAGTTTTTACATAATACTATACATTCACTTTTGTACTTTTCCATACACACATTACTTGTGCATCAAAAGGTATAGTTTCCAGGAAAAAAAGTATTTTTACATGCATGAAGTTCATTACAGTGTATGAATCATATTATATAGGTCACATAGAAATATGATTAGCATACTAACAGAAAACAATCACTTATTAAATGTGGGTGTAAGTACAACTGAATTAAGATCAGAATTACTTGTAGAGAAAAGAAAAGTTGATTTTTTTGCAATCATTACAAAATTACCTCAACTAGTCTTCTTGAATTCAGTCAACTTAAAGATTTAGGTTGGGCCCACATACTAAATTTTTCAAGTTAAAACAACTGGTTTCTTTTTACAGTGTAACAATATAAACTGTCAACATCTCTCAGACAACATCTATGGTCACAATAAGCATAAATGTAAAGAACAACACACCTTGTACATGTATTAACATTTTTTTCTTCATTTTCCAGTGCAGACAAACTGCTTACTCAAAACGTGAACACAATTATTTTGCAGTATTTACTTTGGACACAGTTTAGGTTACTGAGCTGTTGTCAATTTTCTCCAATAATGGATAATGTGTTTGCTTTCATCAGGGCGTAAAGCAGAAACATCTGCCCTTTCACTTCTATTTTTTTGCTGTTCTTGATATTTATAAGCTTCCAGGAACCGTCAGCTGACACTGTCTGAGAAGTTATTTTGTTCTTGTGGTTTTCTAGTATTACACCTCCGCCATCTTTCAGGGATTTAACCATTAGTGGCATATAATGGACTATTATATATGGACTCGTGTGTGGGTAGTTGGACTATTTGATCAATAGATTCCAAGTTAATCCCTAAATGAGAGGTTTAAAACAAACTGTCCTGCCCGCAGAATTTCATTCCTAGAAACTGAGAGTTTATATAGTCAGCCAAAACCTCCTCTTTCTTCGGTTCCTTGAAACAGAGACTCTTGAGGAGATGCCAATTACAGAACACGCTGACTTTTCCCAGTATCTCTCTTGAAAGGAAAACTGCTGTGCAGATAAAATAGTTTGAGCTATAAACAGCTTTACTCCTTCTCCTGACTTACAGGGACTTAAAGGATAGGTTTTTGACAGCTACATGTGAGGTTGCTCAGGTTTGTACAAGTGTGCAAACACGGCAAAGATGAACAGGTGCTTTAGGGCTAAGGTGGTGGTTTGAAAAGACGGAGTTCATTAAGAGCATTCTTGACTGTTTTGAGCATGTGTCTATATGTGAAAGTTTACAGAAGCTGTAACACCTGTACCTATAATTGTGTTTTGTCCTTACGTTAATGTAAGCGAAGCCTTCAGGGTTTTGTGCTGCCTCTGCGCTTGATGTAGCAGTTTAGCTCGACTGCAAACAAAGTTGTGACGTGTTGCGAAACACTAGCAAAACCTGCAACACCAGCTTTTTGTTTGCCCTCTCTGCTGAATGAATGGGAATACTTTCATTTGTTTATAGAGGTTATTAATAGCCTACTCTCCATGCACGCAGATTGCAGTTGCGACTCGCCTGTAGTCATTTGAATCCATTAAAATATTAAATGACTCATGCTGTTTGTGAAGGTGGAAGTGAGACATCACATGTCACACAAAATTGCTGAAATAATGAGGTTTATGTACAGGAATGAGCAGGTACCTCCAGGTGTAACATGCTTGAATCATCATGTACTGTTTTAAATTTACTCACCAATAACTTCAGGTAATGAGGTGCTAATGAGGTGAGGTAACAAGCTGTCTCATGATCTTTGGTGGGAAAGCAAAAGCATTTTAGAAAACACAAACGGGTATCTTTGGTATTTGTCAGTCTGGACCCTATTTTCCTGTGTTTTTGCATCTGACTAATGGAGATAACAATTTCTTAAATTGGTCCAGCCAACAGGGATGAAACAGGCTCCAATGTAACCACTCAGGGCATATGACAATGTCAATTTACGTCCACTAAAACTACTTGTTTTTGCCACTGAAAGGTTCAGATTGTTATCATACACGTCCATCAAACATCCATCCACCCTTTTTCATCCGCTTATCCCAGGTCAGGTTGCAGGGGCAGCAGGCCAAGCAAAGCACCCCAGACCTCCCTCTCCCCAGCAACGCTTTCCAGCTCCTCCTGGGGGACCCCAAAGCATTCCAAGGCCAGATGAGATATGTAATCTCTCAAACGTGTTCTGGGTCTGCCCCGGGGCCTCCTACCAGTGGGACATGCCTGGAACACCTCTAATGGGAGGTGCCCAGGAGGCATCCTGATCAGATGCCCGAACCACCTCAACTGACCCCTTTCGACGTGAAAGAGCAGCGGCTCTACTCGGAGCTCCCTCCAGATGGCCGAGCTCCTCAGCCTATCTCTAAGGCTGAGCCCAGCCACCCCACGGAGGAAACTCATTTCGGCCACTTGTATCCGCAATCTCATTCTTAGGTCACTACACAGAGCTCATGACCATAGGTGAGGGTTGGGATGTAGATGGACCAGTTAATCGATCGATCCTCAACCTGACGGGCCGGTGCAGCACCTGCATCACTGCATCACTCTTAGAGCAATACTGTTTCTTTGTTTCCATGTTTTCGGATGTTAACTTCTTGCCTGAAACATGTAGCTTAAGCCTTGGGCTTTTAGCGTGGTATAATTTAGCCATCAAGTGCATATTTAAGTCTTGTTTTGCAGGGTCTCCATTTTAGAATAAGACAGCTGTAAGCATTAAATACTTAGCTCATGTGGCTAATATTAGCGTACTTCAGTAGTTAGCTACAGCTAATAAAATATGCAAGCAGCGTTTGCCATGCCATTGCTTGAAAACTTTTTTTTTATCTTTGTAAACTGCATGTGTGACGTAAAAGAACACAAAGTGTGATAGCGACGGTAACGATGGGGGGCGGGGCTTAGCAAACAGTCAGTTGAGACTTGCTGGAGTTTTTCCAAAGCTGTGGTGACTCGTGACACTGTGTAATGATCCTGACTGGGACATGCACAATCGTCTGTCTGTCTTTGTCATTCTGTCTCTTTGTTGTACTCTCATTCTCTGTTCACTCTCTTTCTCTCGCGCACACACACACACACACACACGCATGGATTGGGCTTCAGCAGTTGAGTACCAGGCTGCGCTGACCTCTCGCTTTCTACCTCTGTCTGCCGTACACACATGCACATACAAACACACATTAACCAGACAGTGCCAGTCTTTCATTCTGGCAGTGATAAAAGGGCCTTTATGCTCTACACGTTTTCATCATAGTGATGCAAACACACACACACACACACACACACACACTTACAGAAACATACTCTGACTCAACAGGTAGCCCACTTCAAAGTTAACAGAGCGACTTTGCACATCTAAACTTCTGATACCAGCTGATAACACAATCAGACCAAACACTTGCGTGCCTGCACACACACACACACACACACACACACACACACACACACACACACACATTCATATGCAAACACACACAAGTGGAGGAGCAGGGTGCTGTGGGATGAGGGTGTAACAAGAAGTACAGATCAAAGTGCTAGTTTGTGTCACTGAGTCACTGACAGGCAGGCAGGTGCACATGTGCTTTCATGTACTTCACCTGCTCAGTGTGTGTGTGTCACATTTATTAAGATTATTTTATTTTGCCTTGACTATACTGCAGCTGAAGAGTGACAGTAAAGGAGGGAAAGAGAAGGGGGATGACACGCAGCAAAGGGCCGACGGGTCAGAATCAAACCTGGGCCGCTGCAAAGGACTCAGCCTGTACAGGGCACAAGCTCTACAAGGTGAGCTGGAGGTCGCCTGGCAGTTCAAAATTTTTTACCTATAGGCTTTCTTACATGAGCAGATTATGAAACACTGGGCCCCTGGGCAAAGATATGCAAAAGGCCCCACCACCTCTGCAGCACAGGAGCAAGAAACACAGATGTTATGCTGGTTTTGACTCTTTTTTGTTGTTGTCTTGCATCTCTTTGTTGTCACTATGTATATTTTGAGTGTTTTGTGTCTCTTTGAGCTCATTTTGCGTCATTTGTAGTCGTTTTATGTGTCTTTGTAGACACTTTCTGGTTGTTTTGCCCCTTTTAGTTGTTATTTTGTATCTCTTCTCATTTTAAGTCTCTTCCTGACCAGTATTTGTTCATTTTGACATTTTGCAGGTGAAAGTCAGTGGGGGAGGGGCTTACACTTTGGGCCCTTGGGTCTTAATCCGGTAGGCCCGTTCAGTATTCCATCCATGCATCCTTAAGCCCCGTTTCCACAAAGCAGTACGGTCTGGTACAGTTCAGTCTGTTTCCACTGTGAAAAGTTGTGGATGGTACCAATGGAACCATTCTGTACTGTCCCCATTTTTGGTCCCCCCTCTGTTGGGGTACCTAGCACACAGATCTGGTACTAAAAGGTGGAGCTGTGAACACTGCAGTCTGATTGGTCAATAGAGGACAGTCACTCTGCTCAGGGCTGAGTTGTGGCTGGTTTTGAGGCTCATGTAACCACTGTTACTGAGTTTTATTAGTAAACTGTAACTATAAAATGAAAGGATGTTTTGCTGCCTCTTGCAGCAGCTGGAGTCGGGGAAAATTCACTGGGCCGACTGCCGGCGACTTCTAAGGTGGAACATTAACTTGTAATGTTGCTCAATGCATGAGTTGATGAAGTGAATCCATCAACACACCTTAAATTTCACTCAGTTTATATGACATACACTTTAAGTAATGAGCGGATCTTCAAGCGTTTATATACATTAACTGTATGTGAACTGTATATATTCTAATCCTCACTTGGAGAAAAAAAAGCATTTCAGAGCATTGTTCCTGTGGGATTTGGCAACACTAAACCCCTGAGCTTGCCTGAGAAGGACTAAATGCACAAACCCACTATTTTTGAAAATGTCGGCGTGCAGCCTCGTTCTGTGGACGATAAACAAGGTTAAGACTTCCATCTGTGTCACTGGTAATGAGGAAATACAGTGAGTGCTGGACGGAGCAGGGAATGACAACAACCCCGCCCACATTTAAGAGTACTGTTTGCAGTGGAAACACAAGGGTCTAGGTACCATGTCTGAAGGGTTACTTTTGGTTCCAAAGGTACCATACTGAAAGTGTTTGGTGGAAACAGGGCTTTTGTGTCTTTCTAGGACCCAAACATACAACATATTTTATTACCAAACAATGGTGATCGACCCCTTTATTTCAACACACATGTAGAGATAAAATGGAGTTCTGCTAGACAGAGAAAATTCAGTGTAAAATCCAGATACCTTCATCATCATTAACACACTCAGAGCTTAACAACTTGCTTTCAAAGGTCCTAGCACAATACTTGAGAAACCAGGACTGTTATGAGGCAAAATAGGTCAACTATTGATTCCTACCAATTTAAATGCGTCTGTGCCCTGGACCCCTGCTGCACCCATTAAACTCTTTTATAAGGTGAGGACTGTAGTTGCACCAATTGAAGATTGGATGTGCCTACAAGTGCTGTTGGGGAAACTTGAATGATTCAGTCACTGCAGGAGGGCGGTGATATATATATATATATATATTTATTTATATATAAAAAGGTTGACAAAATACAGTGGTGTTGAGGCAGACAGACTAATTTAAAAAAACAAACTTAATCACATACACACAGATGTGCACATGCATTATTCTCAAAAAATAAGAAATAACAAGCTCCTTTTTTAACATGGTGCATTTGTTGAAACTGCTTTTGTTGCACATTAAATTACTCCAATTTCAGCATCAGTATTTTTAAGCTCACACAAACACACACACATTTACACACACACACTAGAGCTGACTGTTTCCCTGTGGCTCCAAAATCATTGCTTCCCAGGAATACATTACTTATTTAGCTGGGAAACAGGAAATTAGATTTTAAAGCATAACTGCAGATAATGAAAATGGCGTGTACTCCAAATTTTTTGTTGCCATTCCCAAATACTCATTACATTATACGCTAATATTATCCACCTGTTCAATGCCCCTCTGAACTCTAATTTTGGGAACAGGGACTTGCATGTGTGGCTAAACCACTTGTTGACCCACCTGCACATTTTATCTTGCATTTACAGATTTTGCACTCTGCACATTTACTCTAACAAGATTTAGCCGCAGTGTATCGGAGGAAACAGCTGCTGACTGAAACATTTTGCCTATTTTACTACCCTAATAACTACATTTCAAGGCTGTAGAGTATTTATGACAATCGTGGTTTGGACAATGGGGCTTTGCAGCCTACAGCACATACACTGGTGCAGACAGGCGCGCACATGCTGATAAAGCCGGGTTCCTGCAGTTCTTTTCCTCAGGGAAAATGAATGTATTTCTGGTTGAATTCCCTCATCCATTAAGTATGCAAATACTTAGCTTTAACATGATTTGATAATAGTTTTGTATTACCACTTACTCTCTTCAAACAGTTTCGGCTGTCCTGATACACCTAGCCACACCCACAAGGGAACAGAGAATCCTTATTTGTGGTTATCTGCTGTCCCACAGGCGAGTCATTAAACTGAACTTCTATTAAAACAAGTCAGAAACACAGCCAAACAAAACCATATTTAATGGTACTAGATTAAAGTATGTAATTATCTTCTTTGGTTTTCTGTTTTCTTTAATTACCCCTCACGTTTAATCAAAATTCCTCTCCTCTCCTCTCCTCTCCTCTCCTCCATTCCCTTCTCACACAATTACAGTTCAGAACCAAACCACCATGTCATATTTAACCTACTCCTCACCCCCGCAGGGAGAGAGACCTCATTTACGTTAATTGCCTCCAATTTGGACCGTTACCAGAGGGAGTGAGAACATGTGTAGCTACATTTGGTTTGGCTTGAGAGGAATAATGGGTTTCTAACAGGTCCGTAGGGAGACGTGGGAGACGTATGGAACCACAGAGCGAGCGGAGAGTGAGAGTTTACAGCAAGATCAGGTGAAATCTGTCAAACTAGACGGACCGGACTCTTTAGTGACACTATCTGGTGGAAGGATGTACTGCTCACTGATGTGGCCTTGATCCTCATACTGTGCAATGGCCACACAGTTAAGAACATGTCTCTGACTGGACCATACCCCTGTTGTTACAATACTGAAGCAAAGACACAAGACTAAAGCATGATTCAAATGTTCACAAACAACGGGATGTTCATCTTCATCAAAACATGACACCAACACAAAGGTATGTCACCTGGTTTCCTCAACAGCTGCCAAACAAGACATTTTTAAGCAGATCATTTGTTTTTAATTGCAATATAGTGATGCACATTTGTTTGCCCTCTTGAATCCAAGCTGAAGAACCAGGGCTGTGTAGCCAAGGTGAGCAGTCCCTTAAAGGGACAGTTCACTCAGAAATCAAAAATCCATATTTTTCCTCTTACCTGTAGTGCTATTAATCAGTGTAGATTGTTTTGGTGTGAGTTGCCAAGTGTCGGAGATATCAGCTATAAAGATGTCTGCCTTCTCTTGAATATAATGGAACTAGATGGCACTCAGCTTGTGGTGCTCAAAGTACCAAAAAAAGACATTTGAAAAACTCAACAGCAATGTCTCTATCCAGAAATCACTGAGGCTACGAGGCATAACTTTAATACAGGATATTTTGGGCCATAGCCAATGCTACGCAACAAACCTGTCTGCTTTACAAGGTGTTCTCTGCATAAGCGGCTACTTCAAAAACTCCTGCTTCTCGGCTACACATACACAAACTAGCAGGAATAGCAACAACCCTCCGTCTTCAAACCTCTGCCAATCACAGGTGGGTATCTCACACAAATCACCGTCATAGTCGCTAAGTACTGCGGGCTTCACGGCGTTAACATCATGTCACCAAGTCCATTACAATATTAATGACGTCATCCTCAGCTGAGCTGTAAGGTTAGCTAGCTCAGTGGTGCTAGGTGAGCTAGCAGTATCAAACTATTGGTAAAATGTTATTGTCACGAGCACGAGCCTCTCATCCATGAGTAGATGCACGCTTCCTTCTTTACATTGATACAGTTGGCGGGTGTAGTTTGGTCAAAATAAAATAGTTCCGACATGAAAATGCTCACAACAAGGTCTGTGGATTATTTGGGGCATCATGATTTCTGGAAAGAGACATTGCTGTTGAGTTTTTCAAATGTACTTTTGGGGGCTTTGAGCACCACAAGCTGAGTGCCGTGTAGATCCATTATATTGGAGAGAAGGCAGATATCTCTACGATTGATATCTCCAACACTCAACTCACACTAAAACAATCTAGACTGAAAAATCGCACTACAGGTAAGAGGAAAATGTGTTAGAACAATAGCAAATGAGCTGCATACTACCGCAACTTAATTCTACTATAGTACAATGTCTAAGATCCCACAATGCACTATTATCCTGAGCATTACGTGAGCAAGACTTCTCTCAGGTTGCACACACTCACACTGCAGCACAGAAAGAGTGAAAGGGTAAGAGAGAGAAAGGGAGAGAGAGAGAGAGAGAGAGAGAGAGAGAGAGAGAGAGAGAGCTTCATGCAATGTCACAGAGAAGGGAAGTGACAGGTTCACTGTTGCAACATTAGATCTTCTAATGCACATCCTCTGACACACAGAAATATCCGCATACACACAGCCCACACACTGAGTTACTGCCATACCATTCATAATTCAAGAAAACAGAGTGAAGTTGTCACATGTGGTGCAGAAGAAGAAATACCTTTTATAATTTAAAGAAAAGCGTCACTCATATTGTACGGCTGAAGTGTCCTTGATTAAGCTCAACCACTCAACCAGCTGCTTCACTTGTTGAATTTAGTTGTACTAAGAGGTGCTGCAGTGCGTGGGAGTCTGTACAGTCTGTGCAAAGCACATGTAGCATAACGTGCAGTGAGTCAAATCTTAGTCTCATTGACAAGTGCAGGGACGTTTCATTCAGTATCCACAGCAAAAGGTGGTTTAAATGACTCTCTCGCTAATAACAATTATTAAATGACCATTTGTTCTTCTTTTTCTTTAATACTGAAAACTATAGCCAATTCTTTTCCACGGCAGACAGTCACAACCAGCATCTGATTTCTCAATGGTCTAAAATCCAAGGACGCTCTGTGTATATGTTGGAGATTTAAATTTGTCATTTGTCATTTTAGATTCAGAGGTAAATTATTCACAAACAAACTGAAGTTAATATTTGTGACTGCATTCTGTAGCATATGTGCAAAGAGGTGTTGTAGGTGTTGTTCGCATTCTTGTCATTTGAGAAAATTCCTCAGACACAATGCAGAAAATGTCTCCCAGAATACTGCATTATCTTTACTCACTTTGTTCTGTCACATCCTCTTTATTACTGTCAAACTGTGCCTTTAATGTGCCTGTGATGCCTAATAATGGTCAGCAGTTAAAGTAAAAGAAAGGGCCGATACAAAGTCCCTTCTGTATTCCTGCTTTGCATGTATCTCAGAACCAAACGACAGTGACATCATTCTGCTCCAGTGTGTGATTATACACTGCATTGTTGCTTTGCGGAATCAAAAGAGGCATAGCAGGCGTGACATGTAACACAACAACGTGGGCCTCTGGTGTGACATATAACACCCCCTTTGGCAGTGCTTTCTTAACAACAACAATGTCACTGACGTGTCAATAACAACAATCATTTTATTGTTTTTCTTCTTTAAGTTAGCTGCTAACTGCTAGCAGCTACTTTTCAAATCTCCTGCAGTGGGTCACATGGGTGCTGCTGGGTGCTACTTCTGTGCCTTTTTTGTGCCAGCTTTTAGGAGCACAACTGCAGCTTGCGTCTAAGGTTGCTAAGCAACCTTAACAAGCACTGTATTATAGCCTATATACCTGAAATCCTGAGTGCAGAGCTGATCTTCCTCCAGGCGCTGTTTGTGTGTAGGTCTATTGTCTGTAGGACAGATGTAAAGCCCTGGCAGCCCTGCGCTAACATGATCAACTTTTCCATATTTATCAAAGACTGATATTTGCGGTAGAAGGGAAAGATAGCCGTCAGCTGTGATTGGTTGGTCCTCATCACATGACATGTGGTGTGTGTTGCTGTGTTCCAAAAGCTGAATTCAGTTTTTCTCAGGGTGCAGCCGTTGAGCCCTGAAAAATAGTCGCTTGGGAACATGCAAAATAAGATAAGATATACTTTATTGATCCTCTGGGGGGGAAATTCACACACTGCGGTGGTGTCACTCTGGCGTTTGAGTGGCGTCTATATTAAAAGCAATGAATTCAAAGGCACAAGAAACGCAGCATGTGTACGACCTCAAAAAATTCACCGTAATGCAGGATATGAAAGTGTTTGATGCTCAAAATTTTCTAGAAGAGGATCCCAAACCCCCTGTTTCATGTGTATGTGTGTGTGTGTGTGTGTGTGTGTGTGTGTGTGTGTGTCCGTGCTGAAATGAAACCTATACCCTTGTGTGTTTATTTTAGAGAAACAGAGGGAGACAGACAGAGAGAGGGGGTGGGGGGGGCTAATTTCCCTGCCTGAGCTGAGTTCTTCAACCTGTTGCAGCTCGTTAGGAAGGACAATTTCTCAGTAAGCCGGGTCAACAGGTTACTCTCTGTGTTGAACAGAAGAGACAACCTGTCAGTTATCTAACCTACATTAACACACACACACCCACTGACATACACACACCTACCTACATTTGCAGAAATGGAGGGTCAGCCCAGAATCCACTGAGAGGTTAACATGCAATGAATGTTTTCACAGACACAGAGAAAAAGAGATAACACCATGACCCTTAACAAAAATGAGAAAATCTCAAAGGTTAAAACAAACAGATTTCTGGAAACATACACACTTATCAAAAGAATTTTTATTTATTTATTTATTTTTTTTATTAGTGCAACATAAAAATTGACTCATCCAGAACTGATTCATGACAGCTGAAGCTCTGGAGAAGAGTTTGCATGATTGCATGCTTGATATGGTTGATCATCACACGCAGACTTTCACACACTCACACACACTGCCATGTCAGCAGCCTTTATTTGCATATTTCCCCTCTACAAATTATTGGTCATCCTCTTTTGCCTGCTTTTATGTTTAGCTGTGGACGTGCGTGCGAATGTACTTGTTCTTGTGACATAGTGAGGACCAAGACATGTTTTTTTACAAACATGTCTTGAGGACATTTTTGGGAAAGTTAGGACATTTTGGCTGGTTCTCATTCCTTCAAAGGCCTGTTTGGGGGTTAAGACTTGGTTTTAAGATTCAGGTTAGAATAAGGTTTAGATTAGGGTTTGGATAAAAGTTTGGTTAGGCAGTTACTTGTTCAAGATTCAAGATTCAAGATTTCTTTATTGTCATTTCTTGTGCACTACGTACATAAAAAACAAAATATCGTTCACCCCCATCATTAAGGCTAAGTTTAAGGGGCTTGGAAATAAGGGCCAATCCCAATTGTCTAATAACTCGCTTGGCTGGATAGTTTCGCAATGCATCCTGGGAAATTCAATCTTTCCCTCAGTTGAGATGGGTTCGTAAGTGTGCATTGCACGGCCCTTCAAATTAAGTGGGGATTTTAAGGGCTGAAAAGCACTTCCCTAAAGTTCCCTAAACACGGGCTAGGGCCAATTTTGAGGCAAAATGTGAGTATTGGGATGGACCCTAAATTGTGTCAATGAGGGTCCTCACAAAGACAGAATTACGGGGATGTGTGTGTGCGCATATCCATTATAAAACATAGACACCACTGTAATAATGCAAGTAAGGAGAGTAAGACAAGAAACAAGCTGTGCTACGACCCTTTCAACAACCTCCCTCTGTAAATGCAAATGAATAAACGGTATTCTGAACAGATACGGTATAATGTTCCTTCACCAAAAAGGTCAAATCTGCAAAGGAAAATGTTTCTTTTATCAGTGAGGCATGAAGATAAAAATATTATAATGTGTTTTTGTCACTGAGTCAATATAGCCAAAGGGAGGAAAGGCAGTGAGCAATTATGCAAACTAGAATTTCTGAACTTAACATTAATTTGTTGAATTGCCTCACTACTTTCATTAAAAACAGAGCTGTCCTTCTGATGTTGAGAAATGGGCAAGGGTGCTATTTTAAGAGAAGGGTTACATCCTGTTTTGGAGTCCTGTAAAAACTGCATGCCAACATGTTTCTTTAGGTTCTGTAGAAGACAACAGAATACATTGAAGTTCAGATTACAGCATGTTTGATAATGAGAAAGATAAAACTAGGTGACAAATGTGTAAGAAGGTTGCAATGTCCCTTTTGGTTTATTTCTGAAAGCCTCCTGAGTCTGTGAGTGAAAACTTATGTTATCAGCTAATGAAATCCAGCTGTTTGAGTCAGTCAAGCTAACGAGACCTGTTGCTTCCCTGTGACTGCCTGCACCACGGACAGCCATGAGGCAATTCACTCAAATGCTATGCATAACATTTGGATTCCAGGCTTTACACTGACATCCAGAGTGGCTTGCAGAGCAATGATTGCAACGCTGGGGTAAGCTCCAGTGTCTCCTGGATTGCTCAAAGACAGGATAAGCCAATGATAGCTCATTCCTGAGTCTGTTTAAGAGTAGGGTTGTTATCAGCGCTGATATGTTCTGCTTTGTTGGACACATGGAAATTCACACAGGGAGCAGAATCCATCATTTGGGAAGTTGTGATAGGAGGTTATAGGAATAGTTCAACATTTTGGGGAGCAGTTGCTTCCTGAAAGTGGAGATGCTAGATTCTGGGGGGCAAACCTTGACTTGCCTTATACTAGAGCTGCGACGATTAATCACTCAAGTGCAATCAAATTATTAGTAACCAACCGTAAAAATAATTGTCAACTAATCTGATTGAAAATAAAATCAATATTCTCTGATTCCAGCTTCTTAATTAAGTAATATCACACGAGAGGGAGTGATGTTATACTCGTATATCGTCACGGCTGTGATTCGGTCATAGGCACGCAGGCCGAGACAATCACAGCCGTGATGATATACGAGTATAACATCACCAGCTCGAGTGTGATATTGCTTTTATACAACAGTTTAACAGTTAAATAAGCAAGGCTGATTAAGAAATGTTGAAAAATTAGGACAAAATAGATAATTTAAGCACTTTATTTGTCTTCCGTCAACAAAAATAGTTCCCTCAGGACTCCGCTGTCACCGTTGCTATGTAACGCAGACATGGTGCGCCAGGCACTTACTCTTTATACACATTTATCTGCACGTTTCCATTAATTGTGCAGCCGGTGAAATAAGTCTCTGGTGACTGCATGGTGGACTGTCGCTTCACAGGCACAGCCGACTCTGCCTTCTGATCTGACAGTATGTTGCTTTTCTCCAAGTCATTGAGCTCCGCTGATGAAACACTGACAAACCTGGATGTGTGCTCAGATGGATTCAGCTTCTCCTCTCCCTCATCTTCCTCTGATGACCATTCATAGTTCAATTCAAAACTTATTTTAGGAAATAAATCCATATTTTTGGCTGTTTGACAGTGGATGAATTAATTAGCCTACAACGCAACTGCTGACCTAACTGACACTAACCGTCAGTTTTGATTTGATTGTTGATTGCAATCAGCTGTGAGGCGGAGTGATACATACACAGTGAAATAACCGTGATGTTGTACTCCAATATCATCACGGTTTTACTGTCTCTTGACCAATCAGATTGCAGGGCCGGAACTAACTGTTGTATAAATGTAAATACTTCTGGTTTCTTCACACCTCTGTGACATTAAACAGAATATCTTTGGGTTGAGGACGAAACAAGACAATTGAGGACGACATCCTTGGCTTTGGAAAACACTGATCAACAATTTTTTTACAATTCTCTTACATTTAATAGACCAAGCAACTCACTGATTAGTTGAAAAATCAATTGAAAAAATAATCAACAGTGAGTTTATTTGTTAGTTGGAGTGCCAGTCAACACCACTGTCGCTATACGTCCAATATACTACCACAGCTGGGAGCTTAGCTTAGCATAAAGACTGGAGAGAGGGGTTATCAGCTAGCCTGGCTCCGTCCAAAGGTAGCAAAATCTACAAGCACTGTGGTTTGTGTAAGGATTAAACAAACAAGATATAAGATGCAAACTGATGCCGAGACAGACTGATTTTAAGAATTGATTTTAAGATTCTTTTAAAGCTCAGCATGGTTTAGACCCCAGTTATATAGCTGAGCTTCTGAGTACCTATGCTCCAAGTCGTGACCCTCAAGCCTACCCTCACTAGTCGTCCCTAGATTGAGGTTGGTAACTAAAGGTGAGAAGACTTTTGCCATCAAGGCCCTGAGGCTCTGGAATTCTCAGCCTGAGGAGATTTTTATTATTATTATCATTAGACCAAACCAACATTGAAGAACTTGTGGCAATGAAGGCTGACTGTTGCCTCACCTCACATTGTTTGTGTGTTGGCCAAAAAGTTGTACTTGAACACTGGAAGGATGAATTCAAGATGCTAGTTAGCAGTTAGCACATTAACAACACTACCCCGTGTTGAAAGAACAAGGGGTATTTACTGTGCGCTAACAACAATTACACAAAAAATCATGAACCATTTTTGCTAAAGAGCTCAGTGGCTAAAAAATGAATCTTACCCTATATCATAAGTTGGTTTTGAACTCACGCCCTTTTGACTTTAGCCACTTGTTTACTTTCCTCACTTCCGTTTCTCTTCTTGTGCCGCCAATCAGAAGGACTTCATTCACCAATGGGCTTCGTCAGCTCTGATGCCGATTCAACATGCTGAATTGGCCGTAAAAAAGCAGACAAGAGCCAACTAGTGTCAACGGTGCTGGACACACAGCAACAGACGCTCACTGACGGCCCGACATTGACCGACAGCTGGCCTTTAGCTTGGTGTGTCAGGGCCCTGAGGGAGCTTTAACGGTGCTGTTAGGTGAATTCTTAGAAGGGCTAAAGGACTGTGAATATAGGGAAATTTGTTGTTCTGCCTTCAGGTCAACTCACAGGTACAGGTCCGAACAGAGCGAGACAGAGTTGAGTAAATCCTTCATTCTGACAGAGAGTAATTTTCAGTCCGGTGAAGTTTTACAGCTCACTGAAGGAAGAGGCAAAGGTGTGTCGAGGTGTGTGTGTGTGTGTGTGTGTGTGTGTGTGTGTGCACTAAAGAAATGTTGAGGCCAGACTCTTTCTGTCTGGGATTTTGGTGCAATTGCTGACCAATGGATGTCAATGTAAAACAATACAAAGGTTTGAAATGTGCATTTCATGAAAAAGCAATGGAGACAGAGTTATATAGTTGTTATTTTTGGGCACGTACCATGTTATATGTGAAATGTAAAACATATGATCCAAGCCAAATTTGAATAAAAACTATCATTACACATGATAATTTCGCTACAAGGGTATAATACGAGAGTTCGTAAAATGAAGTTAAATGAAACGAAATATTGCTTTGACACTATATCTCTCAGTTTGTAAATATATATTTGACATGTAATAGGTGTTAGACTTTCTGTTGGCAGTTGTAAATATACTGTATGTATATTTTACACATTCAGTAACTGTGCACTTGACAAAAGTTTGTCCAGTCCTGACTTGCTTTCATGCTGTTGTGGCAACCTCACATATAGTTTCACCGCCTTAAGCAAAGTGCAGGGTAAACATGTGCAGCCTGTGTGCATACAGGCAAAGGAGCACCCCACCACACCACTCCACACACACACAAACAAACACACACACACACATTGTACTCTTTTTTCAGGTCAGGAATTAAGACCCTAATTGAATGAATCGCTCTGTACAAAAACACTCAGGCTAATATTAAACTGTGGTCATGTGAAGATCCAAAACAACAAGTCCATGACCCAATTTGCGTCCCCTCCCACTGGTTAACAAATACTGGAGTATCTGAGAGTCAAAAACATTCATACCAACTCTTTATCGTTGCAGGAGTATTTGCTGATTGCATAGCGGCAATACTGAGCAAATTATCATGCTATTAACAGTGGAGGCTGAGATAACAGCTGTATTTGATAAGATACGACGATGACTGTATACATTTGTCAGTGAGGTTTACAGCCCGTAGGACAGAGGGGATTTTTATGGTTTTTTTCCACAATGGTTACTTTTGTGAAAGAACATTTGCACGAGTATCTGGAAGAGATATCAGCTGTGAAGTATGGCTCTTAATTCGTAGAGTTGCAAAGTTTTGTCACATCAAAAAGGCTATGGAGCAAGCTGAAGTAAACGAAAAATTAGTCATCAGTCTAAACAAAAAGGATAATTACAAGTCATGACTTTGAGAGAACAACCTCTGAATTTAAGACCCACTTTAATTTTGCTAAATGAAAAACTAATGAACTTTTTAAAAACTAATCACTTAAAAGGTTGAATTCCTGATAGAGGTCTCAGACAGGGTGCTCTTTAATGCAGTAGTTTTAGTTCTTCGAGGTGACTCAGCGAGAAAATGTTATGCTCTAATCAGGGGATCCGTCTTTGCTGTTCGTTCTTTTCAAGGGCCTTTATGTTAAAGGGTAACTTAAGGGTATTTTTCAACCTGGACCCTATGTTCCCATGTTTTTGCATCTAAATGACAACATTTTTTAAATACAGTATGGAGCAAGAGAGCTGCAGCCAGCAGTGGCAAAACACGCTGCAATGTAACTACTTGGGGCATGAGTGCACAGTCAATATATGTCAATTTAAAATGCTTATTTTTGCCACTGACAGGCTCAGGTTGTTATTATATGTGTCTTACAGCATATGGAAAGGGTCTTACAGGGATTAACCTTTTTATTAAAGGGTAAAATCATTTTTAAAAAAAAACAGAAACAGCCTCGAGTCTCTATTGGCAAACCCACCAGACTCCATTTTGAAAAACAGTAGTTTAATTGTGAATAGAGTCAGCACATTTTCACATTTAGCTGAGTAAATTAAGGGTTTATTTTAATCAAACCAGAGCTGGTGATTGTTGGAATGGTGTGAAAGATGAACCAAGATGGTTTTGTGAGGGTTTTTTGTTGTTGTTGTTTTGTTTCTGTCGACTTTGATAGAAGATAAAACTGCAGTTTTTTTAAATGGAGTCTGGTGGGTTTGACAATGACGATTTCGAGGCTGTTTCTGGTCAAACAAAAAGGATCCTACTCTTTAACAAAATGGTCTATCTCTGTAGGGATCATTTCCTTAATGTTGTCAGACTCTTACAATAGCAATCTGAACCTTTCAGTGGCAAAACAAGCACCTTTTGTGGATGTAAATGAACAGTGCATAATTGCCCCAGGTGGTTACGTTGCAGCTTGTTTTACTGCTGCTCTCACTCAGTACTGGACCAGTTTTAAAAACTGTTGTTACCATTAGTCACTTAGACACAAAAAACATGTGAAAAAAGGGTCCAAGTTAAAAAAAATACAGAAGTGACCCTTTAACAGTCACAGTTTCAAATACATGGTTAACGATAATGATTTTGGTTAAAATACCTTTGTTTATACCCATTAATGTTACATTGCAGCCTGTTTCACAGCTGCAGCGCTTTCGCTCAATGCTGGACCGATTTTTAAAAATAGCCGTCTCCATTAGTCATTTAGACACACAAACATGGAAAAAACAGTGTCCACGTTTAAAAATATCAAAGTCACCCTCTAAATTGTTTGGACCCCTGCTGTCAAATACAAACAGGAAGTCCCACAGAGAAAAATGAACACTAGAGACCTCTCCCTCCTTTTTTAGAAGGAGGAAGACTGATGAGCAGGTTGAAATCATTATCCTGTTTTGATTATTCTTGCCAGAGGCGCTGCAGCTCAGTATCAGGGTGTGGAGATCTGATAGGCAGGTGAAATGTCAGATTATTAACTGTGGTGACATTCTCATGTGCACGGACTTTAACCTTTCGACCCAAGCTAAAAAAAATATTATAAATGAACTAAATCAGCTCCTTATGATATCATATTATAATCTGTAATAAACTAGAGTGATACAATATCGAGACATATAGCATTTTATGGCTGTGTAACATACTAAGTACATGAATATTGTAGGCATATCATATCTTACATGAGGAGTCAAGAGCTTGTCTGACACTACAGGTAATGATGAGGGCGTCAGAGAGTGAGCGAGTGACACACACACTGAAAGAGCGAACACACACGAGGTCAGTAGCATCAGTCAGACAGTTTGACTGTGGTTGCGTCCAACATGACCGAGACGTAAAATAAAAGCATGAATGTGTTGGTTCATACTGCAGCTGCTGACTGGCTCAGGAGGATACTGGAGTTTGCGTCTGGTTGCAAGATTCTGTCAAAGTCACCAGAGGAAATAATACTACTTCCGGTTTGACCTGTCAACATAAGATTATCATTAATGAATGTGTTGCAGACCAATAATTTCTCCTCCTGGGTTTTAAAAGTCATAAATGGACCAGATTGAACAATGTGTAATGTTTTTTTTTTAATTAAAACAACCTTTTACTCAACCTTAAAAAAGGTTTTAAAAAATCCACTAAAACTGTTGTAGCAATAAATAAATAAAAACACTAAAATGGCCATAACTCTCGTACTGTTGTGGCAAAACTAAATAATAATAATCATAATAATAATAATAATAATAATAATGATAAAAACACTAAAATGGCATATCCATATTAACTCTATAATTGTTGTTAACAGAACCAAAAAAAAAAAAAAAAAAAAAAGGTGAGAGGTGTTTCCTCTCCTTCCTCAGCTCTGTTTGTTGGACGCAGCAGGGGCACAGCTGGATGTGTGCTGGATCAAACAGATGCAGACTGCTGCCTCTGCTGTCCTCCATGAAATAATAACACAGGACACACACAAACAGGGGGTGTGGCACGAGTAAGTAGCGTGAGAGCTGCAGGATGTACTCAAACGCTCACTCACATAATATAAAAAAAAAATGGGATTATGTATTCAACAATAGCACTGTTCACTAGATTAATCACACTTAGAGGGGTTTATGTAACTTAATTTTTGGTTGTTCCAAGTGGTGGAAACTAACTGAGTACATTTAGAGTACTGTACTGGAGTACAATTGTGAACTTAATACATTTAGTCCTTTTCAGGTGTTTTTTGAATGAACGATAATGTAGATGATGATTGTAGAGATGGAAGTAGGTTGTTCAAAAATGATGGTCCTTTGTATTTCAGTGAATATTGATGTCAACAATATGGAAAATAAAGATCCTTAGAGTGTCTTGTGGAATATGAGTCAATGTCTGAGGAAGACTTGTAAAAGCCATGAGTAAGATGTACATATTTTCTACTAGGGGGGGGTAAAAAAGGAGGCGGAACTGCTTCAGTCACTAAAAATTCACTGCACTCTACTGAAGTTTCTTTTAACAGCTACTCATCATTTGAGTATCATGCCTTTGTTTTTAGCAGCCCTCCTATTCTTTGTATCACAGTTTACACCATTCCACCTCTTTTATCACTGATTTTTCAGAACTATTAACAATCATACACACCACCTATAACAGAATTTTAATAACTGGTGATTTTAATTTACATGTTGATAATACCTCGGATCCAATGTCCAGAGAATTTTTAAACCTTTTAACCTGCATGGATTTTAAACAGCACGTCACACAGCCAACTCACAACAGAGGACACACCCTGGACCTGGTCATAACCTATAGCCTGTCCACTGGTGTGTCCTCTGTTGTTGACCTGGCTGTGTCTGACCACTACTGTGTGTATTTTAACATCACCAGTTTTAGCCATCAAGAAACGCTACCTAACTTCTGAAGTGGCTGCAAATTTTGTCGAGATTTTACAGAGCACTCCTGCTGAAATTTTACCTGCACCCTGTGATTTTATTGTGGACAATTTTAACAGTAAATTAAAGTCAACACTCGACTCAGTGGCTCCACTTTTAACCAAAATCATAAAAACAAAACCTACACCCCCGTGGAGAAATGATAACATCAAAAGACTGAAAAGAAAATGCAGGAGTGCAGAGAGGAGGCGGAGAAAAACCAAATTGACAGTTCATTTTGAAATATTACGCAAACAACTCAAAACCTACAATAAAACAGTCAAACAGGCAAGAATATCCCACTTTTCAAAACTCATTTCCGATCATAAAAACAACCCCAAATTTCTTTTCTCCACCTTCGATCTTTTAACCAGCACCAATTTTAATAAACCATCCAACATATCAACAGATGCCCTCTGCGAGGACTTTGCAGACCACTTCAGAAGTAAAATCGATGATATCAGGTCCAGTCTTTTATCCCAACAGAATGTAATTTTTAACACACCTGGATCATTGCTTTTACCTGAGGAAACACTGGAGAGTTTTGTCCTGGTTGATGCAAGGACACTTGGTCGAGTTTTCTCCCAGGTAAACCCAACAACTTGCCTTTTAGATCCGATTCCCACATCACTTTTAAAGACATTTTATGGATTCTTTGAGGAACAGATTTTAAATATAGTGAATTACTCTCTTCAGACGGGTGTCTTCCCCGCTGCCTTCAAAACGGCGGTGGTGAAGCCCCTTCTGAAGAAGAGTAATTTAGATCCCAACATTTTTAATAATTACCGACCTGTATCCAACTTACCGTTTTTAAGTAAGATTTTAGAAAAACTGGTTTTTAACCAAGTAAATGATTTTTTAAAAAGAAACAGTATTTTAGAGAAATATCAATCTGGTTTTAGGATGAACCACAGTACCGAGACAGCCCTTTTAAAGATTTTAAATGATATCAGGTTGAATGTTGATTCACAAAAACTCACAGTCTTGGTACTACTGGATCTAAGCGCCGCCTTTGATACAGTAGATCACCACATTTTATTAAACAGACTCAGAAACCTGGTGGGCCTCTCTGGTACTGTTTTTAACTGGTTCAGCTCTTATCTCACAGATCGTTGTTTCTTTGTAAGTATGGATACATGTTCCTCCAGAACGCATGAAATTAGGTGTGGGGTGCCCCAAGGGTCAATTTTAGGTCCAATTCTTTTTAATCTATACATGCTTCCCCTTGGGGACGTCATCAGGAGGCACGGCATCAGCTTCCACAGTTACGCAGATGACACACAGCTGTACATCGCCGTGTCTCCTGATGACACAGGGCCAATTGATACCCTTTTTAACTGCATTTTAGATATCAAGTCATGGATGGCAGTGAATTTCCTACAGCTCAACCAGGACAAAACAGAGGTTTTAATTATTGGTCCTGAAGGCCAGAGAGAGAAACTTTTACCAAAACTACAAGATTTTAAACCTTCACAATGTGTAAAGAACCTGGGCGTCATTTTTGACTCTGAGCTTAGTTTTATTCCACACATCAAAAATGTAACAAAGACAGGTTTTTATCATCTTAAGAATATAGCCAGAGTCCGCCCGTTTCTCTCTCAGGCTAACACGGAGGTGCTGATGCATGCTTTTATCTCTTGTCGTTTAGATTACTGTAATGCCCTGCTGTCTGGTCTTCCCAAAAAGACCATCTCTAACCTGCAGCTACTCCAAAACTCAGCCGCACGAGTGCTGACGAGGACCAGAGGGTGGGAGCACATTTCACCAGTTTTACAATCGCTGCATTGGCTCCCCGTGTGTTTCAGGATCGATTTTAAGGTTCTTTTATTAGTTTTTAAATGTCTTAACGGTCTTGGGCCATCTTATTTATCTGACCTGCTTTTATCATATCAACCCTCGCGGATCCTGAGGTCCTCCGGCACCGGCCTTTTAATTGTTCCAAGAGTTAGAACAAAAACCCACGGGGAGGCTGCATTCAGCCATTATGGCCCTCACTTATGGAACAGCCTGCCGGAGAGCATCAGGACTGCAGAGACTGTTGATGTTTTTAAAAGGAGGCTCAAGACTCACCTTTTTAATTTAGCTTTTAACTGATTTCTTTTACTCTTTTAATTCTTCTATTATATGTTCTTTTTACTTTCTAATGCTTTTAAATGATTTATTTTTAAATCTTTATGCATTTTAGTTTCTAAATCTTTATTTATTTATTTATTTATTATTATTATTAATATTATTTTAATCTTTAACTCTTTAATTTTTCCTAATCTCCACACCATGTGTGGAGTCCACCCCGGTCTGTCTGGGTCGGGGTGGTCTCTGTGGCGGCGCTCCCTGTGGCCGTGGGCTGTAGCGCCTCTCAGTGTGGATGGCTCCCCATAGGTGGTTCTTTCCTCACCTGGTTCCTCAGTGCCCAGCCATGTTATTGACTATATTGACTGTGTGTGTGTGTGTGTGTGTGTGTGTGTGTGTGTGTGTGTGTGTGTTTATATGTGGGGGTGGGAGGGGCGGGTTTTCAATATGTATGTATTATTTTTGTTTGTTTTTATTCTGTGAAGCACTTTGTGCTGCATTTTTAATGTATGAAAAGTGCTATACAAATAAAGTTTGATTGATTGATTGATATTCATACATGAATACGTCATATGCCAGAATATGTCTGGTATGTGTTAAAATTTAAGATTGATAGAAGTTGATATTTTCAAAGAGAGAAGCAGATGATTCGCATTTTTTAGCAGCCCAGAACAATTTTAATGAGAGGATGACCACATTACTCCAGTTCTCAAATCCTTACATTGGGTACTTGTCACTCAGAGAATTGATTTCAAAATCTTGCTGCTTGTGTGTAAATCACTCTGTGGCTCGGCGCCCACATAGGCCTACATCTCTGACATGTTTGTAACATATGAACCTTGTAGGACCCTGAGGACACCTGGGGTTGTATTGAACGTCAGAAGAGTCAGAACAAAACATGGTGACGCAGCGTTTTGTTATCACACAGCACAATCCTGGAATAGCCTCCCAGATGATGTTAGACGAACCCCGACTCTGACCACTTTTAAGTCAAAGCTAAAAACTTTTTTTTTTTACACTGCCTACTGTACCTGTAGTGACTGTAACCTTATTTCAAAACTCAGCTTTAAATCATTTCAACCCTATGAAACCTGGAGCGACATCACTTTTGTTGTGCTGCTTACAGACACCTTTCACAAGTATTTATTCCTTTCATACCTGAGTAAATTGGTTTGATTTCTAAAATTTGGCATAACATGTCCTGCAAATTACAAGAAATTACTGTGAATGCCAGAAAGAAATTAGAAATTATGAGAAAAGAAAGAAAGAAAGAAAGAAAGAAAAACTAGGGGAAAATGTCCCACAAAATGACATTCATAATTATTATCATTATATATTTATAATTGTTATAATTATACATTTAATTAAATTTAATTTAATCTTATTTTATTTTAGCTATTTTATTTTTTCACTGCCTTCTTTTCATGTTTTTGAAAGAAAGTTTCAAAGGGTTAAATAGTCTGTTTATCTTTGCACCTCTAGTCTGCACTTTTACATTTTTAATGGTGATTTAAAAAAAAAAAGTAAATCATTTAGTAATTAATTTGACCTTTTATATCTTTGTTTTTCCTTTTACTTTTTTCTGTATCCTGTAGTATGTTTTATATTTTGAATACTCTATAAAGCACTTTGAATTGCCCTTGTGTATGAAATGTGCCACTATCTAAGCCACTATTTCCCAAAAAATCTCATAATTTCCTTCCATGAATGATAGATGAGATTTTTGTTTTACTTTGATAGGACGCCTCACTTCCGGTATCACCCGGGTTACCGCTGGCTACATTGACACGAGCAACGTTTGTGTGAAAGATCTGCCGTCGCCTTGTCGAGTCATCGCCAGAGCAGAGCAGCGAGCAGACGGAGCCGCCGTCCTATGGCTTGAAAACGGGGAATAACTGTGGATCACGGCGGGTTTATTGCGCCACACAAGCCAAGAGGAGCGACACAGCGGTCACGGACACGGACTGGATGTTGACGCGGATGTGGATATAGCATCTTTGAGTGAGACCGTTGCCGCTTCGGTCGCGGTTGCAGACCCGGACACAGACAGCACGGAGACAGACAGAGGAGAAGTACCAGAGCCGCCGCGACACCAGCGAGCGAACTTGGCTTCTCTGCCCGGTGGGAGGTGTCTGTCTGTCGGCTGCTGCTCACACACCGCCTCGCTGTTCGGACACGGTTGTAGCCTAGCTAAGTTATGTTTCTGTAAATAGCTTCTTTCTTTTTTCTCGGGGTTTTCGGCAACCAACTGTGGCTTTAATGTGACGCACTATACTGACATTTGTGGTGCTGTCGGAGCGGACCCCCTCTGCAGAGGAGTTACAGGCTTTTAAATCAAGTTTTTTCCTCCATATTTCTGCAGTGCCAGCACAGCCCACACCAATGTAAGAGGTAACGGTGCATTTATTGTTTTATTATAACGCTTTGTACAAATCGTGACTGGTTATTGCTTGTGTCTGGTTGTTGCCTGTGGGCAAAGTTAGCTGCATAGCCTCGTTTGAGTTCCTCAACAGGCAGCAGCGGAGCCCTCAGTGCACGGTCTGCTGCTCAGGTTGCCTTCAAAGCCCACTGTGCAGGACACTCTGCATTGCTTTGCACTCTTTACAGCACAGTCGGTCACTTGCACACATATTTATTTTAAGATTCGCAATGTCACATAACTTAAATGTACATTTTGTGACAACTTAGCCCATATCAGCAGTGAGCTTTAACGACTCTCATGCCTCTTTAATTGCTCCTGTGCTCACTTTAACAGGATGAACACCTTTTCTTCATTAAGTTTTAATGAGCCGAGCTTAACGAATGGAATCCATTTAATTGTTGGCATTCACCGCTGATGTGCTGCAGATAACACATCCCTGATTATTTAATTTGAATTCTTTTTTTTTTCTTTGCAAAGATTTGTTTTTATTAACAGATGCTCAGATTACAGTGCAGGAGCAATGCCACACGTGTGTCAATGCTCAGATTACAGTGCAGGAGCAATGCCACACGTGTGTCAAAAAGATTATTTATTTACTGTTTTAAAAGGACTAAGAAACATATCCAAATACATAAGAGGAAAAAAAAATATATATATATTAGATATGAGGATACAAGATTTTGTTTTTATTAACATATGCTCAGATTACAGTGCAGGAGCAATGCCACACGTGTGTCAAAAAGATTATTTATTTACTGTTTTAAAAGGACTAAGAAACATATCCAAATACATAAGAGGAAAAAAAAAAATATATATATATTAGATATGAGGATACAAGATTTTGTTTTTATTAACATATGCTCAGATTACAGTGCAATTCCAAAAATCTGTCAAAAAGATTATTTATTTATTATTTTCAAACGTAAAAGTAAAAGGACAAAGATACATATCCTAAATAAATAAATAAATAAGAGGCAAAAATTTTTTGAATTAGATATAGGGATACTATTACTTACATAATTCAATGATAATTCTAATATTTTTTTTAACATTAGCCACCTATTTATGTCTGAAAAGTTAGTTTGACCATCCAGTTTTGGCCATGCTTGAATGTTTGTACATTATATTTTGCATTTTGTTAACACAGGGAAATGACACCTGCAAAGTAAAGTATCTGTAAAACCAATTTTTCTCTCCAAAACAGAATAAAATTATATAAAAGTAAAGGACAAAGATTCATATCCAAAAACAAACGAGGCAAAAAAAAAACCCATGAAAGATATTTAAATTAGAAATAAGGATACTATTCCTTACATAATTTAATGCTAATTCTAATATTTTTAACATTAGCCATCTATTTATATCTGAAAAGTTACTTGACTATCCAGTTTTGGCCATGCTTGAATGTTTGCGCATTATATTTTGCATTTTGTAAACAGAGGAACTGACACTTGTAAACATAAGGTATCAGTAAAACCTGTTTTTCTTTCCAGTAAGGAATAAAATTATATTTTTGGGGCTATTTCGCCTTTATTGGACAGGACAGACTTAGTGTGAAGGGGGGAGAGGATGAGGATGACATGCAGCAAAGGGCTATGGGTTGGATTTGTCATATGTGGGGCGCCTGCTCTACCAGGTGAGCTCGTGGGTGCCCCGGGGTTAAAATTTAGCTATAAAAGCACAACTCTGATTGGTCCAAGCGGCACACCTGTGATAGCTATGTTCACCTACCTGCCGCGGGAAAATCGGTCAACATTCATGGTAATTTAAATAATAATGTTGCATACTTGACCTTCAGATTATACCTGGCTATTACTGCTGTTATTATAAGTTTTTAAATGAAACTTTAATTCACTGTTTTGGTTGTTTTTTCTCACTGCACTTATGTCACACTCTGTAAGGGAGAGGAGTTGCACCTCACAACACCCCCTAGCTGTTGTGAGATCACCATAAAAACATCTTCTCATAGCTCACTTCTTAAATCAGCTATATGTCTTAATCACAACAACAAAAGGGCACATGATTTTCCACCTGCAGCAAACAGTTGAGTGAATGACTTCTCTTAACCCCTGGAACAGACAGGTACTATTAAATGCCAAACCGGGATAACCTCAGGAGCAATCTAAAACCGGTTCATCACACATCATACTACACATACTAAAACACCATATAAAGCTAAACAGGGTAGATTTTCTCTTAAGGAGAGGTAGAAACAAGCAGGTAAATTGCACCTGGTGGCTTTAAGGCAGTGTGACCTCCTTAGTGCTAACCCTTCACCCACTTCCCTTAATTGAGACACTATACAGTAGCCTGTGGGGGCCAAATGAAACCTTCAGGATGAATTTAACCCAGTGAGATTTAAAAGTATAATCTGAACAATAGCATGTGTCATTTTCTATATTTGCAGACAAATTTGACTCTTTAATGTATGATCCTTTTGGCTCTGATTATGAGATATAAAGCAGTTATACACCATCTGGGTTGACGCATGTGTAATTGGTTATTGCAGTTTACAGACACAGTTATAATCTGTGCAAAGTCACTTAGTGCCATTTAAATCTCCATTCATAGGGAACAAATTTAAAGGAGCAGTGTGTAGGATGTAGCAATTTGCAGTCAGCTGAAACTTTTCTTGTATACCAAGCGTGAACTCACGGTTACGATTGCTTCAGCGTTCAGGAGGTTTTTACCGGGAGCCGAATTATCCGCAGAGGTCTCTTCCTCTCCAAAATAAACAGACCTGGTGATTTAAACCGGTTAAAACACTGAATAAAGCAGTTTCACGTTAAAATAATGAGCCTTTTTTTCAAGAATGTTTGGCTCTTTGCAGTGGGGCAGCGAACTGCGGTAGCAGTCACCAAAATGTGAACATCCCTTTATAGAGCCAGTGTTTGGTTTGTCCGTTCTGGGCTACTGTAGAAACATGGCAGTGCAACATGGCCAACTCCATGGCAAGGACCCACTCCTTATGTAGATATTAATGTCTCATTCTATGGTAACGAAAACACGGTGATTCTTATTTCCAGGTGATTACACACTAAATAAAATATACCTAATATATTCCATTTCAGCCAATATATCCCCCTAAATCCTACACACTGGACCTTTTAATTAATCATGACAGAGTCATACACTTGTTCATTTCTGTGGTTCTGTCTCTGTCGCTCTGAGTGCCTCCTCTCCCCTGTCATGCTAAGCTGCTGAATTGCCACAGAGAAGCCTAACCTCGAGGTCAGCGCGGTAGTGGTGACTTTGGGCTAAATTTGGAGCGTGGAGCAATTAGGAGCTCACTCTGCTGCATCACTCCCCTGCATTAACTACACTGGGGCAATTTGGGGGGGAAAGGTTGGGATGGGATGCAGCTCTGTCTCTCGTTAATGAGCTTGAATTGAAGATTAAAGGTCCAGTGTGTAGGATTTAGGGAGCTATATTGGAAGTGGCATGTACTATAATTTCCTTTAGTGTATAATCACCTGAAAATAAGAATCGACATGTTTTTGTTACCTTAGGATAAAGCGTTTTTATCTACACAGGGAGCAGGTCTTCATCCGCAGAGTCTGCCATGTTTCTACAGTAGCCCAGAACAGACAAACCTAATACTGGCTCTATATAGGGGCATTCATGTTTTTGCTATTTTGTGCTGGCCACTGCCCCTCTGTGACTAGAATAACTCTTTCAAATGTCAAGCTACTTTATTAAGTGCTTTTACCGCTTTAAATCATAGGGGTCATTTGAGCCTAATAAAATCTCCTGAACGTCTGGATCTCCAGTTATCAGTGACAAAAGGTGAGCACACATTAGCAGATGCTGGGCTAGCGGCACGTCTGTGACACGCAGGGTCGTAAAAACACTGATTCTCTTAACATGAAACTGCTTTAGTCAGTGTTTTTTTACCTGTTTTAATGAGCAGGTCCGTTTGTTTTTGAGAGGAAGAGACCTCTGCAGATAATTAGGCTCCTGGTAAAAGTCTCGACAAAACACTCAAGGAAACCTACTTGGCAAATGGGAGAAGTTTCAGCTGGTTGCGGTAGTTTTTTGGGTGCCCAAAGTCTGGCAAAATCCTCTAACAGCGAAATCTAGAATAATGACTTGCCTCAGAAAGCCCTTTAATGAATGTGAATACTCTATTTTTTGGTGCATGAAACTCTACTTCTTTAGTTTCACTATTTCAATCCTTCCCAAATTGTTTTGGAAAAGAACATCCAAATGAGGATATGATCTCTGCTTCGGGGTTGGAGGAGCTGACAGATGTGTCAACTGCACCCAAAATTGTGGCAGCATTTGGCTGATTTTTATTCCCCACCCTGTCTCTGTCATTCATCCCGCTGATCACTGGCCAAACGCTGGTAAAATGTTACAGTATCTGGCAGCTTGGATGTGCTACGAGCCACTTTGGCAGGGGGTATCATTCGGGGGTCCCTTGATGTCGGCTGGTTCAAATGTCAAGTGAAAGCAGATGGTGAATTTTGTGATTTATGGTCAGATATTTAAAGAAAATATAGTTTCATCTTACAGGTCTCTCCCTTCTCTCTTTTTATTTCCAGTGACAAGGGCCGAAGCAGATCAAGCTGGGCCAGGCTAGGCCAGGCTAGGCCTACCTAGCCCTCTGTCTGGCCTTACCAGACAGGCCAGCGACCTCTCCAGGGGAGTCCTATCTTCAGCGAGCAGAGGCGCCTGCTCTTACAGAAGCTTCACCAGACCTCCAAATCGAGCTGTAACAGATTGGATTCCAATCATATTTTCCTTTATCAGCCTTTGGGAGGCCACGCTGGTCTGTGATATCTCCAGTCCTTCCATGTCGTGGATGTCCCTCTCTGGATGTTGGCAACAGGATGGATTCAGGTGTTAATTTGACGGTTGTCACCACATTGCAGTGCTTGCACCCCCCCTCCTATCACTGGCTTTCATCCCTTCCCTCCCCAATCTTTAAGCAAAAGCCCCTGCCTCTCTCCTGGGGCTTCCCTGAGCCCTGCACAGAAGGGCCTTGTAGGAACTCCTGGTTGTCTTGTTGAAGCACTTGACATTGCGAAGCGAAAGTAGAGTTACCCATCCCTTCTTTTTTTTCTGGAGTTGCATCTGAGGTTATAGGGCTTTCATTTGAAAAAAAAGAGCCTGCTAGTAGAGATTTGTCTTGTACACATAGGTTGGTGTGATTACTCAGATAAAATAAGTCCTTATTTATACGTACAGAATTCCTTTGTTGTGGTCTAAGCCTCGTGGAAGAATGTCTGAAAGCAACAGCAAAGCAGTGAAATTCATTGCCCCGACCCCCCCTCCTCCCTCTGCTTCCCCCTGTCCATCACCCCAGACCCCCCATAAGAATGTGAACGGCTCTGCTAGTTCAGACTCGCATGTGGTGGAGAAGCTCAGCGGACACCCAGAGGTCCAACGGCGCCGCCACACCATGGATAGAGACTCAAAAATAGCCGAGCACCGTTTCTTCCGCCGGAGTGTCATCTGTGACTCCAACGCCACAGCTCTGGACCTGCCCAGCAAAGCAGCTGTGATACTCACCTCACCACCGGACTGTGAAGGGCCTCCCACCTTCTTCCCTCCACAACCCTCGGGTCCTGGACCTGGGGTTTGCGAAGTTGAAGGTGGGGAGGTCCAGAGAGGTCCCTACATGCAAGGCTTGGCCCTTCAACCTGGTCTTGGGCTCGTTGGGGCAGTTGCAGAGGCGCAGATAGAAGATGCCGAGGAAGTTTTTAGTGAGAGCAGTATCACAGTTCCTGTTCCCACCAGCAGTATTGTTAAAGAACAGAGCGCAGAGGGGGCGGTAAAAGAGCCCAGCCCGACAGTATTGGATGTTACTGAGAAAACAGCAGGCAAACAGCCTGACGTCACATTGCGTCCCAGAGGGTCGGAGGACACACAACAGGTAGCAAAAGACGGGAAAGCGACAGAACATGTGAGCAGTCCGACCGAGGAGAAAGAGAAGGAGACGGAGGAGGAGAAGGGGCTCGCCAAAGCACGGGCGGAGCAGAGGGAGGCCGAGAAACGAGTACAAGAGGATATAGAGGAGGTGGAGACAAAAGCTGTGGGGACTTCACCAGATGGGCGCTTCCTAAAATTCGACATCGAGATCGGAAGAGGGTCGTTTAAGACCGTGTACAAGGGCCTGGATACAGAGACTACTGTGGAGGTGGCGTGGTGTGAACTCCAGGTGAGTCCAGACTCATAAAGCTGTCACCTCTTCAGCGTCTATGCTCTGTCTCCTACTGATTTTCTGGCTTTAATTAAATGTCATTACGTCCCTGAAGTGTCTTAATTCCACCCCAGCAGGTGCTGAATTTAACTTCTTTGTATTATTTCTCGCACGTCCTATTTTTACCTTTGTGATATGTGAGAACTTCCTGTGCGCCCAGATGCTATCTGTAGACACGAGATCACAATCTGATTGAGATTGCAATACTGGTGCAGATTACATCCTGGCTGAAGTTGATGTTTTGATTTTTGCTGCATTTCAACAAAAGCATGACTAGTGTAGAAGGGCTGACGTCCTACCAGCAGGCAGCAAAGTGCAACAGAGGGGAAACATTTCATTCGGATGTTTCCTATAAACAAGATGGTTGTCTGTTATTTGAAGCAGCAACAAGGTCGCTCATGCTCAGAGCTTTGGTTTGCAACAATTTGTCTCACTTTTAAGTTGAGTTTAACTGCACATTTCCCTTTTTGGTTGTGTTGAGTTGAGGTTGTATTTCACTGTATGTGGATGTGATGCCGTGTTACACTGACATCACAATAGCTGTCATATTTGTTTCCCAAAGATGCTCAGACTGTTATTTTTGCCCGTGAGTAATGGATTCCATGTCTGGAAAATATTTGGTTGGCTTGTCGTTGTGTTTTTACAATATTGACCTGTACCTTTAGCAGCTCCTCGGCCAAATACGTAAAATGTTGAAACACAGTTGTGAGTTTTGGTCACTGTGATTTTGCAGGATTGACAGAACAATCTGGCAAACTAAGGAGGTATGGTGCAACTCTTGTGCGTCACTGTGGCTCAGACTTTTGTTATTACTCACATTTTTGTTTTTTTCATTGCCACGTCCCTGCAGTTCACCTGCTCACAGTCTCTGGTATTAACGGTTGATTTTTTTGAAGTGTATGTGAACGGATGCTGTGGTGCAACCGGCTACCGCTACCACGAGTTGCATAAATGACTATTAAATGAAGGAGAGGATGTTGAACATTAAAGGCATGATAAATAAGTGTGAATCTGCAGGTTTGATTTCCTGATGTGCTGTTGCAGCTTGATATCTGTAGAATGTAGGATGAATTTGCAGGACAGTGTGTCCTAAAGGGTAGAGAAGTTAGCTTATAAGAGGAGAGTTCCTTGTCAAAATCCCCAGACTGTCTGGGAAATTCAGGGTACTGAAAGTGAATAAGCAACACTGGTGCATCTCTCACCCACTTGTCCCAGTTAAAGTGACCTTGAGCAGGGCAGATCACTTCCCTAGTTGCTCCAGTTTGGTGTCTCTGTGGTTATAACTAGACTGGTGACACAGGGCAGCAGCAGCTCAGTCTGTAGCTACACAAAAGCTAACAAAAAAAAGGCTGCATCTTGCACACTGTGTGAAACATGAGACAGGATGGCACACAGTTCACCACAGGATGCTGTTGCTACATTACGGTGCACTGATGCAACTTCTGCAGTGAGTGTGTGAGTGTCTCGGAGCGATAGAGGGTTAAAAAGTGCGAGCAAGAGACGTGAATAGGAGTTAGATAGGTGTTGTTGGGAAAGGTGAGAGAGCGTCTTCGCAGCTCGCCTTATTGACAAGCACTCACAGAGACGGTGCGTTCAGTAGTTGGAGATGTAGAATAAGAGTCAGTCATATGACACTCGGGGCACTGACTGAGCTGAGGTTTTAGTGGAGGAAGAAAACAGTGACATGGACTCATGTGGAACTGCTTGCCCTGATGAAACACTTGGTGCTGCGCCAGAAAAACAAATTCACAAGATTCAATTTTTACTTTTTATCTTTTATTTGGCAGTTTTATTTTCACAGAATGACAGGAAATATGAGGCAGAGGGGATAACACAATTAGCCACATACTGAGGATAATCTGTAATACGTCAGAAATCAAGCAGATAAGATGATATTTTTCCCTTGTGAACTGAAAGGTGAGGGTAGCTGAGGCTAGTTTTTGTTCTCTGCTCCATCTTTCCAACCTACTATCGGTAAATTAATTAGAAGCCAGAAAAGTCGAACGAGGTGAGACTGTGTAAGCAGTTGCTTTCTGTGCAAATCTGTTTGTGTCTCTCAGTGTGCGATTATTTCCTGTGGGGCTGCAGAGTTGTTTTCCTGTCATCTCCATCACAAGATGCTCCTCGAGTCCTCCTGAATCCCAGGAGCTAAAATCAGCTTCGCTTGATGCCCCGCGTCAAACGCCGCCGTGTTTATGAGAAAACAACTGCTAACCTCTGTCCAGCTCTCTCCCTGCCTCGTCCTTTCTCTTTCTGTCCTTCTTGCTCATCAGAAAGAGGAACCCGAGTGATTCTCGACACTGATCTGGGTCTTTATCGGGTCAGATTCAGACCTCAGATTGATTTTGATGTTGATTTAAAAAGGTTGTGATATGGTTAAATAATCAGAGGATAAGCTGGCTGATACATGAGCGATTTAATACAAGCGTGTTATTCAATACGCCCTGGATTACAAGAATGAAAAGTCCCATTAAACATCGTATACTGCGCGTGTTATATAAGGGCATTGAAGGCCTGCGGTGACTCGGCTATATGCATGCAGAGACAAGTACTTTTCTACAGAGCCTGGGCTGTAATCCTGTGAATGTGTGTGTGTGTCAAAGATGACTGAGCAACTGCTGACATGTGGCAGAATGGTGGGAGTAAAGTTACATACACACACACACACACACACACACACACACAGACACAGATGCACACGTAATAACCAATTCACATTCACTCACTGGGTGGGCATGGGAACTAGAGATCTGTGGGAGTCGGGATCATCTGGAACTTGTCAGTTTTCTATACGTGCAAACGTGTGTTCATATAGGTGTGTGTGAGTGTCTGTCCATCCCTGTGACTCGCTGTAATGCNACACACACACACACACACACACACACACACACAGACACAGATGCACACGTAATAACCAATCACATTCACTCACTGGGTGGGCATGGGAACTAGAGATCTGTGGGAGTTGGGATCATCTGGAACTTGTCAGTTTTCTATACGTTTAAACGTGTGTTCATATAGGTGTGTGTGAGTGTCTGTCCATCCCTGTGACTCGCTGTAATGCGCATATGTTTAAAGTCTTGTGTTTGTGTGTTTCAGAGGGAGATTCGGGGGTTATGTCTTTACATTTTTTGGCACCTGATCCAAAGCAGGTTAACCTCTGTTTCCCTTTAAGAATTTATAGATGGATGGAAACAGAGGAAGAGGAATAAGGAGGGAGACTGAGCAGATTGTTTGCTTAAGCTCTAGTGAAGGAATAGATTGATGAACAGATAGAGGGAGTGCGGAGAAAGAGGAGGAAGGTCACTCAGTAGCTTATCTTGAGGGGCCTCTTTAGACTGGACGGGAGATGATGGATGGGCAAGAAGAGGCTGACGCAGGTCTCCTGGAATGAGAGAAAATGGAGAAGGAACAATGTTTGGGATCAGTTTCATCTTGACCTAGTATTATCTGCATCTTTGTGGCTCATGAAATGGTGAAGGAGGTGAATCAGATTTGGGATGAAACCATCATCCCTCAGCTTCTCGGATTTAAAGTTGACTTAATATGCTCATCGCAGGTTCATACTTGTATTTAAGGTTTCTACTAGAACATGTTTCTGTGCTGGAACACCTGTATTCACCCTCTGTCTGAAACGCTCCGTTTAGCGTCAGCCTCTTTGTGCCCCCTTTCTGAAAAAGCCCAGTGTGCTCTGATTGGTCCATGTCTAGGCGTCTGCACCGGTATTGCAGCCTGAGAATGACTGTACCGGAGAATAGCGTCACTTTCTACAGTGAATAATCACTAGTAAAAGCGTCTCTTCACAACCGGACATGTTCCAGCAGGAGTATGATACAAAATCTGGGGAGAAATTTATAACATCATCAACCAAGATAACATGATTCTCTGACGTTAGCATGTAGCTACGTAAAGTTAAGACTTGCCTGGAGCAAATTACCATATAAAGAAATCTGGCATAGTGTGAAATCATACTGTAGCCAAAGTAGGAAAAACAGAGTGATAAGAACGGTAGGAAAGCTGAGGATGTACGTTTATTTGTCCTTTATTGTAACATTATATATAAGACGCAAAATACAGGGAAGCGCAGTAGATCCCCTTAACGATTTTTTGGGGATTGGCAGTGGTCGGTCAGACCAGACAAGCAGTTTCATCGCTGTTGTTTGTCTGGAGCATAAAAGAGTTTGGTCTCAGCTTCAACCGAGTAGCACTTGAGGACAGCAGTGAGTTGTCAAGCTCACAATCAAAACAGCTGCCATCAAGTGACAACACATTTGCATACATGCTCCATGAAATTGGGATAAAGTTAAGAGAGTGAGTCAACTACGAAGAAAGGAGAAGTGGGGCAGGAAAGGAGAGGAATGAAGTTCTAAAAGAGGGGCAGGGGATGAAGGGAGGAGGGGTAAAGGTCAAAGTTCAGGTCCCTTGTGTCCGAGGCGATCGCCAGGAGCCTGCCCAGGGTTTACTACTTTTGGTAGAGGGGATGGACAGAGATGTGTAAGGGGAAAAAAGGGGCAAAAAAATTAAAGAAAATGTCATTTGAGAACTTTTGGAGGGCATGTGGTCGGAGGAGATTAGGAGGAGCAGGATGGAGGCAGTGGGAAAGACCAGGAGCAGAAGTTAAAGGAAGAGGGGAGGTGATCGTGGCGGGAGTTCAGTGAGAGAATAGAGAAACGGGAAACGTTGGGTGGGAGGGAGGGAGGAAAAAGTGGGAGAGAAAAGACAAAGGAAATGAAAAGCGAGGAGAAGGGGGAGGGAGAGGAGCAGAGGACGGAAAAGAAGAGGGACCCCCGAGTCTGTGTGTGTGTGTGTGTGTGTGTGTGTGTGTGTGTGTGTGACCTTAGGCTCTTAGCTCCGCTGGCACTCAAAGACCTTGAAATTTCTCTCTCAACAGCAACACAAGGCGGATTAGCCCCCTCCTCACTCACACACAGATACAAGTGCGCGTGCACACACACACACACACACACACACACACGCTTTTGGGGCTCCGAGGCTCTCCTCCAATAACGGTCATTTAATCGGTGCCTTTGGAGGGAAACTGGGCTCAGACAGCTCTGTTGGAATATGCAAGTATCGCACCAATGCAAAATATTTCCTTTGTTTTTAAAATTTTAAGCAGATTTTATTGTTTTTTATCACGATTTCACACCTTTTGCAAACTTTCACACAGCACTACAGTGAAATGTTATACTGCTAAGTCATTTCACTGTAGTCTCCTGACATAGACAAAATGACTCACATCTAACAGGGCTAATAAATATGGCTCACCATGTCCAATTTTAGCATTGCGGCACTTTGTTTATAGTGATGACCCATTTTAACCTGGTACTGGCCTGAAATCTGTCCATGTGCTGGAAAAAGGCCAGAGGGAGGGAAGGAAAGATCAGGTGCAAACGGAGGGAGAGAGCTGGAGGAAAGAAGAGGACAGTGAGATGTTTGTTGAGAGTGTTTATTATTTAAAAAGTTTTATGTCCCAAAGGCAGTTTCACTGAACAATAGACTGTCTGTTGCAACTTTATCTCAAATTACAAATGCAAACTACGAGGCTTCACCTCAACAAACAAGTATCTGTATACATTTTTATTAGATGTTGAAAACCAGAGCTTCTCCAAAAATAATATCTTCACAAGCCATAAGCCTGGAGGGGATCATGTGATAAGTTGTGTGCATTCAGGTGTTTCATGTGTGTTTGCAGTTTATCTTGCCAACTACTGGGCCAATCAGTCTAATATTTTGTGTGCACATTTATGACTGTGTGCTCAAGGACCTCTTGTGGTTGCAGTGATTCATAATTGTATACCATTATTAACTGCTGACTTCTTGCTCTTAACCGTCTAGTAGTGACTGCAAGTTATCCGGAAATCAGCTCGGCTAAAAAAACAAGCTTTACCGTCTGCTGCAAGCCACGTTTAGGCCCTCGTCGTGACTCAAGAACTGACATCTATAGAAAAGTTTGGAGCCATTTGGAACCGGAGAATCTGCAGATTAATTCTCGATCCCGCTTAAGTTAGGCATGATCTGTTTTTGTTATTTTTGCTGCAGTCTTGACCGTTTCACTGAGCACAGCTCTCTGTGGTCTGCCTGCAACTCAGTTTTGTTTCGTCCTCTGCACGGTGTCATACCACACGGGGAGCATTTCAGGGGCTGATTTGCCTGCCTGATTTTGTAGACTTGCAGATTTTGATGATTTGGTCTTTTTTTTCCTTGATATTTGTGCTTCAACACTCATAAAGTGAGTAGGCTGTTAAATTATTTCTTTTTTGTCTGTTTTGGACAAAACAAGTTTATTTCAGTAGCACATTTCATAGCCATAGGTAATTCAAGGCAATTGTGCTTATTGTTGTTGTTTCCTGCTTCTTGTGTGGTAGCGTTCACACAAAGTTAATACTTTTAAAAGTCCAGATATTAATAAGTGGACCTTGAACTAAATACTAAGGAGAAATCTGGACGCCGTGGCTGGACTAGGTGGGAACCACTGCTCTAAAACAAGCTGTGGTGCTTCTGCTGAAATACAAGAACTGTCTATAGTGGTCGTGATAAGCTCAGGCTGCTACTGAGTGCACATTTCTAGTTATTATTATTGTTATTTTCATGGGCATAAACCTCCCTGACACCCGGTTCCCAAGCTCAAATGACACAGTTGCAATTGGTGAAGTGCTACCTGCAAATATTTTGAGTTGAGGATGATATATGCTCATGCAGATGTATGAAATAGAGTAAAAGCTGTATCCTGTATTTTGCTGAAAGATAAATATCCCCAGATTACTCCAGGGCAGCAGAGCTGAGGTGAAACGGTTAGACTTTCCAGAGGTTCAGATTTCCCTGACATAACAGCACACTGCAGCTGTGTCAAGCCTTCGGCAGAGGCCGGCTCTTACTGCTGATTGATTTTGAAGTTGCTATAAAGTAGTGTTAGCCACCCCCTAAAACACACATACACAGTTTGCAGTTCAAACATTTTTCTCATAAAATGTTTTGAATGCTGTATATGAGGTCATGTGTGTGTGCAGTGGGGGTGTGTCTGTGTGTGCACATACTGCAGCTAGCTTTGTGGATTGTTAACTTATTCATTTGGCTGAGCCTCGCTGCAGATGAGCTCAGCTGTTTAATAATACAGAACTTAAAGTGGAAATGTTTTTTAATCTTGCAGGATATTTCCTGTGTTTTTAATGCGACCAACAGACGGACGGTTTTGAGGACTGAGGCGTTCAGGAACCACCTGAAAAGAGAATTTAAATCTGGAATGAGCATTTTCCCTGCTTTGGTCAGGAGGATGGAAAATCCCCACCAGCCACGAGACCGTTGTTGGTAAATGGAGTAGGTCTGTGCAGATCGGCTATCAATCATCATGATAACATCACTCATAAAGCTGTTATTCTTCTCCACTAAGTCCAGCCATAAAACTGGTGAAGGCTGTATCTTAACTGAGGAATCTAGTGGTCACCGTGGTCAAACAAGTGTACTTCCTGCCATAAAAACTGCAGGAATGACTGGTATTTTACAGAATGTTTTTAATGTCATCATGAAAGTGCAGTACACTTCACTAGCTGCACATTTTACACACACTGAATTCTAACCAATCAAACCCTGACACCAACTCATACATAAACACACAGAGCAAGATGTGTAGCTCAGATATGTAAAAGCCCCAGAGCTCAGGCAGTTGGATTTATTAGTGATAAAACCGGAAAATACCGTGGGCTGAGGTCGCCAAGTGTTCGGCTCTGATGTTGGATAATCTGGAGATGACGCAGGATAAGACGAGGCCACAGAGGAAAGCTCCTTTTTCATTCATTTTATTGCTCATTATAACCCTCAGTCATACTCTGGCTTTGTGTCCGTCCTGCCACAGTTGGTGCTCGCGCTCTGCCTCACTCCCTTTGTGTCTCTGTCATGTGTCAGTAACCAGCTGTGGGCAACAAATGAAGGGAGACAGAGAAGCTGACACTTCCTCATATGCAAACTGTCCCTGTTCGATACTTCCTTCCCTCCATGCAATGTGTGTATGAGTGTGTGTGTGTACACCAGAGTTTCCCCGAATGTTTACCAGTAAGGTCAGGCTATCCTGACACATGGACCAAAGTGCTGTTTCAGGTTGTGTTATTAATGGTCAGACCTTCACATAGTGAAAGTGTAATAGCTGTGATAAACAAAATTATGTTGTAAAGGTCCAGTGTGTCGGATTTAGGGTGACGTACTGGCTGAAATGCAATATAATGTAATAAGTATGTTTTCTTTAGTGTATAAAATAAGAATCATTGTTATCATTGTTATATGAGCCGCATATATCTACATAGGGAGCAGGTCCTTGTCTATGGAGATCGCCATCTTGCACCGCCATGTTTCTGCAGTGGCCTAGGACATACAAACTAAACACTGGTTTTAGATGGGGCCATTCATGTTTTTCGTCGGCCATTGTAGTTAGCAGCCCCTCTGTGACAAGAGAGCAGAAAACGCTGATTTTTTTAAATGTAAAACTGCTTTATTCAGTGTTTCTACCGGTTCAAATCACCTGGTCGGTTTGTTTTGGAGAGGAAGAGACCTCTGCAGATAATTCAGCTCCCAGTAAAAACCTTCTTAACGTTGGGTTCTTAAGTTATCAGAGAAGAAAGGTGACCATGCATTAGAAGGTGCTGGGCTAGCGGCCTGTCTGTGATGAGCCAAAAAGCATCTGAGAATTCAATTCAGTTCAATTCAATGAAACTTTATTTACCCTGAAGGAAATTTTTGTGAGAGTGCTTCAAATTACAGTAACACTAAGTACAGTAAAGACAATTTCAACGATTCACAACCACTAACTACCCAACAGCCAGTGGGTTCCCCGGTTCAGGGTCACTGACTGGGCCCAGTTTTATAACAACAGAGTATTAAATAGATGGCAGAATATACAAATAAACGTGTTTTCTAGGAGCAAAAGCAAAAATCAGTGCCTAAAAGTGAGTTACTAAAAATGAACTAAAATGGTATAAAAAACAGCCTGCACCAACTATTCTATGTTATATTGGTTTTAATTACCTGGTATATTTGTTTCAGAGAGGAAGAGACCTCTGCGGATAATTCGGCTCCCAGCTAAAACCTCCTGAACAATGAACACTGCAGGAATTCTAACCGGAAGAAGTTTCATCTGGCTGCACTTTGCAGTCCTCACCACTAGATGCCACTAAATCCTCCTAAATCTTTCACACTGTTCCTTTAAAGTTGCGCACAGTGTGTGAAGTCATGAGAATAAAGTTAAAAATACTGCATGTCGTCTAGACCCTCCACCCATGGCAGCGAAGCATTTATCACACACATAAATCTGACTTGATAGCGTTTGTGCTAACAGTTTAGTTATGTGTGTGACAGTGTGTGTGTGTGTGTGTGTGTGTGTGCTGAGAATGAAAGATGGCTGAGCGTTCTCCCTCCCACTTTGTGAGTTTATTTAGAAAGAAACTAGAAGGAAGTGTTATCCTCAACACAGACTTTGTGAGCGAGTGTGTGTTTGTGTTTTATGCAGAGAGCTGAAGATGCTGAAGTGTTTTGGCACCTTCTTTTAAATAAAGTCATCCAGCGAGTGAAAAGAGCTGAGCGTGAGAATGAGAGGTGCTTTAGAAACTGCTGAGGGTGAGCGTCACACGTCTACTGTATCAGTATGTGTGTTGATAAGCTTATTACTGTATTTTATGATAATTACAGTGCAGCTTAATTGCAAACAGGGTGTGTGTGTGTGTGTGTGTGTGTGTGTGTGTGTGTGTGTGTGTGTGTGTGTGTGTTGACTCATGGAAAATCAATGTGTGCTTACAGCTGATGTAGAGATTGTGTGTGAAGGGGTGAGTCGGGGACATTGAATGCATCAGGCAGATGTTAGATGACTTGCACAGTGAGACATGATGACATAGCTTAACGCGCGCTCTCTGTTTTTCTATTCTCTCTCACGAGTTCTCGCTTTCGTCTTTCCGCCTCAGCGTTACTCCTTCCAATCACATTCACTCCTCCCTCTGTTTATCTCCTCCATCTATCTGTGCTCTTCTCATTATTTTTTTTCCTCTCTCTCATCTGTTTCTCTCTGCGTCTTAATCCCCACCTCCTCCCCCGACATCAGTCTCTTTCCCTCCCTAAATTTCACACTTTTTTTTGTCTGATTCCTCCTTCCCTGCTGCTCACTCATTCCCTCCATCATTGATCTTTTTGTAATCTCCACTTTGAAGATTATTATCGAGGCATCTCTGATGTTGCATTGATGAGAGGAAGAGAGGTGCAAAGGCGATGCATATTGTGTGTGCAGCTTAACAGGACCTGCATTTGAACCTGCAACACCTCATATTCAGCCCTGTCTTCAAGGAAGCTCTGTTGTAATTTGGACATAACTGACTGCAACTTTGATTCAACCTCTCGCACACGCACACACGCACACACGCACACACACACACACACACACACACACACGCACACAGTAGCCTGACTAAATGCAAGTGTGTGTCTGATTAGCAAAAAGCGGGTTATTGTTTTTCCACTTTTCATATATTTTCTCTGCCAGGAAACTGCAAAACAATACTGACATTGTGAGAATAATCACTTCCTGGAAATTCCGAGCCACGATTGGCCGACAGCTGCGGATCAGAGGCAGGGGATTGGGTCATGTTGTTTTGAGCCAGAAATGACAAATCTGGGATCAGATGTACAGCTTCTACTTCCCCAGATGAGACTGAAACTGCAGCGGATGCAGCAAGCAAAACCTGAGACACCATATCATAAACTGAAAACATTACTAATTAGCTTGAAACTGTGATGACAGGATAGACATTCTGTGTCTGGATAAAGTGCCTCTCATGTATAAAATGGCACCAGTCTGCCCAGTTTCCCCAGACAGTCAACGTGGCTCTGGTTGAAATAAAACCCTGAGTATTTCAATAACAGGGTGTTGCTTGTAAGTACAAGAATAATGGAAGGGTACATGTTTTTACACATAAACTAAATGAAACATAAAATGCATCTTGGGTGATCTGATCACAAGTTGACAGCTCAAAGTCTGTTCACACCTAGCATTATAATGCGTCTCCACATACGTCACAAGTGAGCACTTGAGATTGGTTCTCACTTCTCACTTTGTTTGCAAATGAACACGTGACTCATTTCCGAGACAGTCTAATAGCTGCAGCTGCTGTGTTAAGCTGAGTTCAGACCAAAGATTCGTGACAAGGCGAAACTGTTTTAGAACGTTGCGGAGAAAAGTTGCAGTGGTGTGAACTGGCCGATTTGAGCTCAACTTAAGCTGGCTGCTGGTGTCACCTGCAACTCAGCTGGACATATCCCCAGTGACTGGTTTTAGAACGTTAAGCACATTACCTGTTTCAACAGCCAACTGGCTCGTAGTGAAGTCCACTAGTCAAGTCAAAATGACCGCCAACAGTGTGTGCTCCATCCCCGCCAAGCCCTCTTTTTCCGTGTGTTCCGATGTTGGACAGTGCCCCCACACACACACACACATATTCTCACTGACCAACTAATTGGCACTGCTTACATATATTATTGTGCCGTATTTATTATGAATACAGCCCATCTGATGCTCATTTTTTTTCTGTTTTTCACTGTTTCATCATCACTACAAATACAGCTGTAGCTAGTATCTCACTATCCTCATTCATATTTTAAGAAGCTTCAAATTATATTCAGCTATAAAAAAAGACTGAAAAGCTGGAAATCAGAACAGAAGTACAGAGAGTTGTTGCATAGAGATGATACACTGTCTCATCGAGTTGCATTGGCGTGAATCGGCGGGGTTCGAGAACGTTGCTGAATGGCACATTGCATGTTTCAATCAATCTCGTTGCGAATCTTTGGCCTGAACTGGGCTTTAGGCAATCGCTTGACATAGAGTGACTCCAAAGATGGTCCTTCAGCTCTGCGTCTGTGTAGCTGCAGCTACAGAAAGTTTTCTTATCTGGTGGGGCGTCAGATAAGCAAGGATGTCAGCTGAGTAGGCTGTCCTTAAATGTGGCCAAGGGCATATGAGTGTTCACACTGCTGAAAGAAGGCCACTTCTGATTGTGGTCTGAGAGATCTGATCTCAAGATGCATTGGTGCATTCACACCTGGACTTGGAGCTGTGCACTTGTGATCCGATCACCCAGGACGCTTGTTGATATCAGGTGTAAACAGAGCCAGAATTGGAGGTCTGACAAAAAGTGTCTGTGCTAGATGCAAAGACAAAAGTGCAGCAAGTTTTTATGACTTTAATAGCACTCACTAAACTAGCGCTAACATCTGGGCTCGTGCTGACTTGCTCCTGGAGCTGCAGTAATGATGATGCATCAGTAAAAGCAAAGACTATGTCATTTAGATTCAATTTCCAAGTGCCATGAAGTCATGTTTGAGAATTACTGTCACCAGACAATAGTGCTGAAATATAGGAGAATCAACTCAAAGTGCTTTATGTCTGGGTGTCTGAGTCTGTTGCCTTTATTTTTCTTTCATCTCCCGTCAGTTCATCAGTTTCTCTGTATTTCATCCACGTGTTCTCTGTCTACTCACAACCTACAACATTTATTGCAGTTCTGTCTGTAGGGGTTTGTGTGTGTGTGTTCAAATGGAGGGTCTAGCACGTGTTGTCTGCTGTACTAATTGTGGCCCTTTGATGCAAATGTGTGATTTTAGGGTATATACATTAACCCAACTTAAAATAAAATCTCTTTTCATATCTGAACCACATCACTGTGTCGACAGGAATGCGTCAACACACGTCATTTGACCTTTGTGAGTGTGTGTGTGTTTGTGACCTCGGTCGAAAATAGATCCAGTCTCTAAACTGCCAGTCATCTGCATCAGCGTAAAGTGACCTGGGCTGCACATCTAGGCTGCTTGCTCTACAACACTGTGTGCCTGTTTGTGTATCTTTTCTTTATGTGTGTGTGTGTGTGTGTGTGTGTGTGTGTGTGTTTAGTCTGCCCTTGCTTTTGTCTATGCACTGACTCTGCACAGACTGTTTAGCTGAGTGTGTGTGGTGCTGCTTAGTCTGTGTACAGAATGTGTGTGTGCACGTGCAAGTGAGCTCCTGTTTCTTTGTGTTGACCTCTTATTCTGTGTGTGTGTGTGTGTGTGTGTGTGTTGGGGAGGGGGCAGCCCCCTGGTTTCATTGTAGCCCTCCCAGATTCCCCACATTCCAAAGATAAGATGTCATTCCTTATTGAAATGGGGTTTATAATAAATGAATGTGTGCAGGGGAGAGCTCTTGATCTGTGTGTGTGTGTGGAATGTCTTACAAGCCTGAATCTCTACTCCCAATGAATTAACATTTCATGCCTTTTATCAGACAATGCTACCTTGATTTTTGTGCTCATTGGATTTTCTCTGGATGAAGTTTAAATGTCTAATGATGCTCATGTTTGGTACCCAGCGGACGTCTTGCAGACTGGAGTTCAGTTTAGCACTAGATGTTACAATCCCTGATGCACATACTTGAGACTATGAGTGGGAGTAATAGAGCCATCTGAGGGTCTGAGTGGGAGCCAAAGGGTTAGATGGATCGAGAAGCAGGAAAGAGCCAAGGTAGATAGAAAAGTAAGAAGGAGCAGAGGGAAGGCAGAGCCAAGGAGAGACGTCTGTGTGGACTGAACTTTGCCCTGCCAGACCGGGCCGTACACTCTCCCTCCCCCTACTCCCTCATTTTGATGAGGGAAGAGAGGGGAGAAGAGAGCCCGACCACAACTGGTGTGTTTTAAATAACACAAGCTGTGGAGCAGGAACAGAAATCTGCGCATGCAGGTGGGATTTGACGTCTGGTTGCAAATTTTTTTCCAGCACCGCAGATAAGCAAATTTACACAGTAGGATCAATTTTCATACCACAGTATATGGTTTCATGGTATAGTGCTGCAACCGTAGTCTGCAGATAGAATGGCACAGTGAAAGGAGTAAGATCGAAGTATGCAGCCTGTCTCTTTCAGATCTTCATCTAACCGCTCGCTGTGGCTGCTCCCTCTTGTTGCATTACTTCCTGCAATATTTCAAACTGATCTGCTGTCTACAAAGGCTGAAAATGACCATTGTGTTGTTTTGTAGATGAATTGATGAATGAGAGTGGGAACTGCCAAGCTTACTGGAAAACACATTGCATTTCCTGTGGCTACTTCATATTAAGTAACTAGCAGTAACTAGGGCTGCCCCCTAATAGTCGACCAAACGTTTGTCGACCAGAAGGGTCATTAGTCGGCAAGATTTCACTGGTCGCTTAGTCGCTGAAAAAAGACCAAACATGAAACTCTATTAGGAGCTGTGCCTTGTCAAAATAAGTCAAAACCTATATGACCGGACCATGTGGGAATTTAATTTGAAAGGACAGACACAGAAAGTGTCCACGCTCAGCAGTCAGACAGGAGTCAGGTTAAAGGTAGGGTCTGGAGGATTCATTGGTCGACTACAAACATGGCGTATCATCTGAAACATGGAAGTAGCTACATGCCCATTAGCCCACAGCGTCATTAACAGGCGGCTCGCTCAGTGTGTGACGTGCACTTGTAGATAAAATATAGGCCTGCAATACTAAAATTGAAGCTGTCCTGTCATTACAACCAACCTACGTACAAGTACAGTAGCGAAGTACAACAATGACCAACACACAGTCCGAAAAGTATACGCTGGACAGACAGACAGATTCAAATGATTCTCATTTGTCTTTGATGTACAAAATGTCTATATTAGGAGAGTTCAAGTAAAACCAATTGATGCTCAAGATACAAAAAAAACCAACCCAACCGAAATGGGTTTACCAGGTTCACTTACGTCTGGAAATAGAACCAAAGGACTGCGAGACAGAAAGAACAAAGTGTCGTATTGATGTGCTCTGTCTGTGTGCGACTGTGCATGTCTGTGTGTCTGTGTTTGTCGCTTGATCACTTTCCCTTCCATCTTGTGTCTCTCCCTGTCTCTGGCTTCCTCTCCCTCCCTCTCTGGTTCTCCCTCTCTCCCCTCTCTGCATGACCTTAACCAAAGCCTTTGGGGGGAATAGAGGAGAGAGAGACAGAGACGGAGCAAATAGAGAGACAAGATGGGATTTTTCCCCGTCTCATTTTTTTCCCCCTTTCTGGTCTATAAATAGCGACGGAGCAGCAGAGTGTCATCTGCTGAGCCATAACTGGAGCAGAATGAGTGGAGACTGTGTGTGGCTGCATGTGTCAGAGTGGATATACTGTATGTGTGTCATTGTTGTGTGTTTGTGTGTAGGTTCTACTTTCTATTCACCTAAAAATAAAAAGCAGATTTTAAGCTTATAAGTTTAGGTTGGGCAAGTGCTGTTATTCTGTTACGACGCTGTGCTTAAATCTCCCTTATGAAATATTAAGTCAAGTCGTTTCAGTGTCCCCAAAATCTGAGATAGTATTCATGAGTTGTGATAATGTAGTAAATTTTTTAGGGATCATTAACATAATGTTAGATGGAGGTTTTGATGTTTAATTCAAGGAATATCCCTCAGAAAAAGTGTTTATAGTATTAAATGCTTGGCTTAAAAAGGTGGCTCTCAAAAGTTTGCAGCTTTACTGAGCTGTGTTTGGCATGTTTGCTGATGATAGCAGTATGTATATGAGCATACAGATGAGCGGTGGTGAAAGGGATTATAAGACTGCAACTGATGATAATCCTCGATTTTGCACAGTGTAGCGTGACGTCTATCTATTCTACGGAGTGCACGTCTGTTTACTTCCTGTCAGCTCTACAGTAATGTTGCTTTCGCCTCCAACCTTAGTCATCACCTTACATTACTTTTTCATCCCACAGTTTGAAAACAAATTAAATACTTATTAACTGCTAAATGCATCTGTTGCATCTGGTTGCTATGATACAGGATATCTGCATAAGTTCAGATGTCATCACAAGGTAGAGTACTTGCTCTTGGTGTGTTAATCGTGTGGTATTACAATATTGTGGTTATTGCTACAGCCCCATAGAGTGATGCAGGAATGAGTCCTAAAACCCGCAAATAAGCTTGCATTTATACACTCCTGGTTCTCTCGTCTCGCCTGGGTTTTTTGAATTGGTTTTTGATTAGCTGCCTGAAGTAAGGTCTGTGGTTAACACACACTTAAGAGACTTTTAATGTTTAATGTCCTGAATTTTAAAGCTTTTATGTGTCTTAAAAAAGGCAGTTGCAAAGAAGTGGCTAAATGAGACTACAGAATGCCGAACACGGCTCTGCAGCCTGGTTGTGGTAGCGACATTGAAGTCATGCAACCGTAGTCATCCATCCATCCGGGTCACAGGGGCAGCAGGCAAAGTAACGCACCCCAGACATCCTTCTCCCCAGCGACGCTTCCTAGCTCCTCCTGGGGGACCCTAAGGCGTTCTCAGGCCAGACAAGATATATAATTCCTCCAGCTTGTTCTGGGTCTGCCCGGGGCCTCCTACCAGTGGGACGTGCCTGGAACCTCTCTAACTGGAGGCGCCTAGGACGCACCCTGATCAGATGCCCGAACCACCTCAACCGACCCCTTTCAGTGTGAAGGAGCAGCGGCTCTACTCCGAGCTCCCTCTGGATGTCCGAGCTCCTTACCCTATCTCTAAGGCTGAGCCCAGCCACTCTGTGGAGTTTGCTTGTATCTGCAATCTCATTCTTTCGGTTACTACCCAGATCTCATGACCATAGGTGAAGGTTGGGAAGTGGATTGAGCTGTAAATCGAAAGCTTCACCTACCGGCTTAGCTCCTTCTTCACCACGACGGTCCACTGCAGCGCCCACATTACTGCAGCCACCGCACCAAACCGCCAACCCATCTTAAGCAAGGGATTTCGAATATCTTGGGGTTTGTTCACGAGTGAGGGTAGATGGAGCGACCGTAATGTAGTTCCTTTATAGCCTAGCGTTAGCTTTTTATTTCTGGTGATTGCATTAAGGCTTCAGAAATCAAAAAAGTGGTGTTAGTTTGTGAAGATTATCTTGCTAAACAAATGTCGTAAACCTTTGTTTGCCACAGAGCTTATTTTCTGCAGTAATCCAAAATCCAATCGAAAATCTGATTGGATTTTGGACCACGGAACCAGGGTGACGCTTACTTCCGTGTCGGCCTACACAAAAAACAACATGTCTGCAGCAGTTATAAGCTGGTTACTTCACTTTTCACAGCTAGCTTTGTAAATATTGTTTATGGTATTAAAGGTTTTATTTTGTATGGTGATTTTGATCATTGAATATGGTAGCTGCTGATTAATTTTCTGTCAGTCACCATTAGATTAGACCTTTATACTCCATGGACACTTGTTGCTTAAGATGTAATTTGCAGGCTGCATCAGAGTTTGATCGGCCTGATTGATTTTTTTAGGGGTAATATGAGTCTCCTTTGCATGTGTTGTGTCCCCTTAATGCCACATTGCTGGAAAGTTGGTTGATCCAGAGTTTCTAATCATACTGGTCACTTTCATGGTGAGCTAGTGGAGAGAGACTCTGCTTGACACAGTGCTGAGTCAATGGGAACAGCACAAACACACACATGCACAAAATAACACACAATCACACGCACTGTGGTCACTGAGGTAGGAAGTTCTCCCCACCAGATTAGGAGTCAATCCCTCATAAACCACAGTCTGCATGATGTAATCACCACATAGCGAGGTCACATGGATGGTATGCAACGTTCAGTGCCGTTTGAATTAAATGGGAAAGCCCCTTCTGTCCTTTTAATGCTGTGGTCGGGTGTGAGGATGAACAGCTGCATCATGTGCAACCGTCATCTGCCACAAATCATTTTAATGTGTTATAAACTATGATATTATGAGACGTTGTAGACAGTTTGCCAGTTTTGCTTTTAACGTGTCACATGCCGTTCTGACCACTGAAAGACTGTAAATCTTCACCGTAAGAAAATGTTATTGTAGCTGTTGTTAATGTGCAGTTGCCTGTCAATCCCTGTCTCTGATGAAGGCGATAAATCCTGCTTGTATTATATGTAACAGCTTGTCTGTGTCCGGAGCGGTGCTTCATAAGCTGGGTGGTTTGAGGTTAAAGTCACCAAGTTCACGTAGATGACGAGATCCTGAATGCAGGAAGTGTTTGCCAGATTCAGCCGATAGCAGGTTTTAAGTTCCCCTGCAGTGGTGTTGCATTTTTTGGAGAAATTAGTTTCTGTGATGAGATAAGACGGGAGGTGGGAATGTTGCCTAGTGATGTTATCTCAGAATCGAAGGGTCATCTGTTGGATCCTCGCAGCAGACGCTCTGTCCTTTTAGTGTCCTTTTATGGTAAATTCCCCGCTTTCTAACCTTGGTCTTACTTTTTTGGCACAATATAACCAATAGACAAGGGTGCAGCAATAAATGTAGTACATGTGAAAAAAAAAACTACACCTAACTACATGCCAAATTAATCAGAGCAAACAAGGCCAAACTTCCTCCTAAGGTAGGATGCAGTGCTCACTCCACATAAAACGCACCAGGGCTGTTAGATTACATTACATCACTTCCAGTGAACTTCATGAACAACAATGAGGCCAAACAGCAACACGATCTGTTTAAATCAAATATTCTCTGGTTCAGCTAAAAACCAGTTTGAGTAGTGTGGACAATATGTAGACAATACATTTTACCATGTAGTAAAAGCAAGTATGAATAATTGAATTAATGATTTAATTTAGTGTGCATGCTGGTTTACTGTGAATAGAACGGATCGCCCATTGTCTTATCCATCAGTTACAGGCTGATTAGCATCAGGTGTGGAACACCACTAAATATACACATATACACCCAACTCTCATTGGCTAAGCTCATTGTAGACAACACCACAAATCATCATACGTAAAAACCGACATCACATCATTTCCAAAAGTTGTAAGTAGCATTTTGTTAAAGAAACATTATCATTACAAATATGCCAAATGGTACAGGAAAGGAATGTTCACACTGAATTTCGTGGATTAAGTTGGAGTGTATAGATCTGCTGATTGACATGATAGAACAAGAGTTTTGGTATTAGATTATTGAACTCAAGTTCATTTGAGAGTGCGGTTCGTCAGGGCAGGTGTGAACACAGCAGTCACACTCGGGTGTGCACCAAAACATCCGGACCAAGACCTTCTTGAAGAGGTGGTCTCGGTCCGGTTACAACCAAACTCTGGTGCAGTTCGTTTGTGGTGAGAACGTGTTCCGACCTCAATTCAAACTGCAGTCACATGACACATTGTTTGGGTTAAACATGAGCATGTTACAGTCCTGGAGGATTATTAATGTGCGCCTCCTCCTGTACTGCCTTAATAT
>NC_065528.1:18976052-19102614 GCF_006386435.1 Epinephelus moara
CAACATTTGCTTTACTTCCTGGATTTTTCCCACATGGAAATTCTGACCAATCAAGAGCAGCTTTCTCACACAAGGCATTTGATCTGGTCCGCTTGTAAATGCTGCTGTGAGAACATGAACCAACTCTAGGCAATTATACAACTTTGTAACAAAATTAGTCCCTGATTCGGACCAAAGCAAGACAACTCTTGGTCGTTGGGCCTTCTTTGGGCTAAGGGTTGAATGAACTGAGCGACTTACGAGGGACGAAACTTCACCTGAAGCGCACACCAACACCCTTCTATTATAATGGTGTAAAATGTGATTTTGGTTGCTGCCATCTTTCTATATGTGGAATTTTGTTCAGAATGAAACACACACACAGTGTTTATTGACATGACTTTTTTCCTGAGGTCATACATCTGAGTGGTAATGACTTGTTTTGACTTCAGTATCTCACAAAACATTCATATTATTGCTATTGTAGCTATAACAAGCCAAACAGTGTCCCACCCGTCTTTCCTGCTCAAACAAACGTGTGCGACAACACACACACATGCACGCACAAATTATAACAAAGCAGGGTTGATAGAGAGGTCAGGTCTGTTTGTTTACTGTTGTCCTTCCTTTGTGTGCGTGAATGTGTGCGCGCTGTGTTGCGTTGTCTATTCATTGTGTTATGGGTGATAAACAGCTCACCTCTGTCACCCCGTTGTTGACTCAGGCTCAGTTACACTGAGGAGGGGGCGGTGCTGAGCGAGCAAGAGATACAGATGGAAGAAATGGAAAGATGGAGAAGAGAGAGGAAGAAAGAAAGCTGAGAGAGAGAAAGAAGTAGAGAGATGGTTGCACCTTTGTCTGACATGTATGAGTGGGACTGGGCCTTTTTTATAGGGTTTGTTTGAGGGGTTTGTGTGTGTGTGTGTGTGTGTGTGTGTGTGTGTGTGTGTGGGTGTGTGTGTTTTTCCCTGGCTTTATTTGAAAGCCTCTGTTAATTCTCACTCCATCAATATTTGAGTGGAAATATCTCTTGTTCTTCCTCTAGTGCTTAGCTTGCACGTGTGTGTGTGTGTGTGTGTGTGGAGATTAAATTTAATGGAGTTACATGCAGTAAATAAACATGTGCGAGGCTGTGTGTGTAGCTTACATACAGTAACATATTAAGGTTCTTGCTGCTGTAATTCAACTTAGCTCACTTTCTTCTTTCTTTTTATTGATTAATCTTCTTGGTTATTTTACAGTTTAATTGATTAATAACTTAAAATGTCAGAAAATAGTGCAAATTTTTTCATTATATTTTCTTCATATTGCTTGTTTTTCTGACCAACAGCCCAAAACTAAGATGATATAAAACAGAGGAATGCAGTAAATATTCTCATTTAAGAAACGTTCAACATTCCAAAAACGTTTTTGTTCTTTTGCTCAAAAAAATGACTTCAAATTGATCATCAAAATTATTAATTGAATTTTCTGTCGATGTAATTGATTAATAATTTTGCTGTATCTCATTATTACATAAACATTGCCAGATTTCGTACGTGAAATGTGTTATTTGCTTACGTCTCAGTCTTCAGTTGGTGCGGTTGGGTGTGCTAGTTTGAGTGTAATCTGTATTCAGTGTACAAATGATAATCTCTGTTTAGGCCTGTCATTGTAACTACTTTTGTTTGATGATATATTGCCCCAGATATAATCCTGACAAACGATTTTACTGTCAATTTAAGACTGATATGATAATTTAACAGCATAATAATGCCAGTACACCCTTTCAAAGAGCCATGGACTTTTAATTCTTAAGAATATTCAGACATTGAAATATGAAAAAACTATTAATATATTGTAAATACAAAATACAACATAAATAGCATAAAACCAAAAACCAAAACAACATAAAATGGACTCTAAGGTGCTGTTATTGAAATAACTCTATCAGAACTGTATATAGTCATTTCTCAACAGGCATTACGTTGTTGAACCCTGCTGTTTATTCTGACATCATGTTTGCTAAAATGTAAACAAACACGCATGTAAACACAATGGCAATACGGTACTTAACATACGCACATAACCTCAGTCAATAATGTAATTACAGGGTGTCTACAGGTCCTTAAAAAGTCTTAAAATGTCTTACATTTTCTTACTTTAAGGCCTTATAAAGTCTTAAATTATCTTAAATTCATATTCTATGGGTCTTAAATATTTTTGGTCACATTACTGCGAAAATTTGTCTAGCCTGACAGACCCAATAACTGCTTATAATCATTGGACAGACGAAGAATTCAAATAATAAATAGTATTTTTGACAGCGAGGAGATTTTGTTTTCCTTTTACATTAAACATATTAAACTTAAACTCACCCAACTGTTGTCATTTTTCCTTACTGTTCATTTTGAACTGACATCGGTGTGTTTACTACAGATTTGGTCATAAATTTGGTATTAAGGTGGTATTGAAAAGGTCTTAAAAAGTCTTAAATTTAACTTGGTTGTATCTGTAGACACCCTGAATTATAGTGACAGGCCTACCTTGATTTGAAGTTGTAGATGAGTTAAAGGGAATATGCAGCCTGAGAACCAAAATTAAGTCAAAAATGACACAACAAAAGCCATGGATGTCCAGTAACAAAGGCAGAAAGACAAGTATAGACAGAGAGAAATGTGAGGTGGAAACTGTAGCAAAATCTCAATGAACACAGTCGAGAGATGAGAGAAGTTACACACAAGGGAGAGATAAAGACCGAGACAAGGGCAAAGCGAGGCAGCCAGACAATTCAGAGAGACAGAGAGGTCTGATGGAAAACAACCCGGAGAGAGAGTGTGTGATATTCACAGAGATAAACGCAGACAGACAGAGAGGGGGAGATAAAACGAGACATGCAGACAAAGTAAGAGACAGACAGACAGACAGAGGGAGAGTAAGTGAGGGTGACGCAGACAGGCAGGGTGAGAGTGAGACGGAAAGCTAATGGGGAGCTTTAGAAGGTAATGGACTGTGGATCCCCTGTGGTCTGATGCTAGTCCCATTCAACCTGTGTACTTTAGGCATTGTCTGCTCCATTGTATATTCAATATCCAGATGCTCCCCAGCCCGGGGGCTTTTGCACAAGAGTGCAGCAGCAGCAGCAGCTCACACAGCCATCCAGTGCAGCGCTGTTATTATTTGACATGTTAGGTCGGATTTGCATAATAACCGGTTTAGTTTGAAGAATTGAGAATAAGCAGGGCATGTGAGGTAACATACTATTATTACTCTTCAAACCTACATGCTGAAGAGATCCTGGTGTCATTATACATGTGCGTTATGCTTCGCTGAGCTTCTGTGTCTATGTATTGTTTGTGTGTTTGATGTGCGGGTGGCCATGCGTGCATAGCCATGTGGCTTTGTTTGCAGAATAACAGGTTCGGGTGTTGATGTGAGGCTGGATGCTGACCAAGAACAGCTTCTGTTTTTCAATATCATATCCTGAATTCAGTGAATATCAAGGCCACACAAGCCTCTGTCGCTTATTGACTCTAGGAGAAGTTCAAATTTGTGAGAACTGAGATTCTTCAAAAGTTTCAGCTTAGTAGGTTCGAAGTTCAATGCTTTGTATTTCTCGTCATGTGACAGAGCAGGAAGAGATGACAAAAAAAAAAAAGCAGACTCACAAAGAGAAGAAAACTTTCAGGGCCGCCAAAACTTTGCAGTGTTTCAGTGCAAGTTGCAGGTGGCACTTAACCACACCACAGTCGACAGTACATCCGCACACTGTGGTCACGGCTGGTGCAGACACTTTGCACGGAGCTATTTCTGTATGCTAAGAAGCATATGATATTGTGGTGAGCCACCAGCTCGCTGCTACCTGTTTACCCATCTACATAACTCTGGTATACTTTTACACTGCTGCATTTCCTTCCAACAGGTTGATTGACACAGGGCTTTGGTTTGGCGTTAACCCTTTAGTTACTTTATGTATCACATATTTCATTTCCCATAATTGACTCTATTAAATATTAACAAACAGTAACAGATAATGTCCTTGGCCTTGTAAGGATGTTACTGATACTTTTCTTTGCAACAGATACTGTACGCTGTAAAACCCAGAAAGTTAACAGAACTAAAATAATTGGTGAAAAAATAAACATGTTAAACCAACTTAATTATGTAAGTTAAACATTTTAAAGAAGTAGTCTTTAGTTGGTTATTTAAAGTGACACTAACTTAATTTTGTTAGTTCAAAAAACACTCCTGGTCAGGTAGCCTACTTTAGGTATTCACATTTTCACAGTACAAATCAAATCAAGTGTAGTTAACTTAAATATATTCATTATCTTTAACAAAAAAAATCTCTTTAAGGAATTGTTTATTTTATTTTATTTTTTTTATTTTATTTTGTTTACTTTTTTTAAGTTCAACAAATCTGCACAAAATTACCCATAATTGAAAACTAGTTTTAACTGATTACATAAAATGTTTCACGTAGCTTTCACTCAAATTCCCTAAAAACACATGTTTTAAGTAAACTTAAAACATTTTAACACAGACAATTTAAATACAAGTCCCAATTATTTGACTAATCACAAAAAATGTACCAAACATTAACTATGGAATTGTTGGCAAATAGAAATGGGAAACAGCGCAATAGCCTGATGTCGTATTTTATCACGTAGATACACGCTGCTCTTCCAGGTACATTTTATGAATCAGTGTTTATACTATTAAACATTATAAAGAAAATGTAACATTTGTTAGCATTGTGAAGTATTGTATGTTGACAGAGCATTGCAAAATATACTCAAAGAAATTATTTGGACTTCTGTCAGGTTTATGTATTTCTATTAATTACGCATAGAATTTCCATCCAATTGAGTCAAGTAACATAACATAAATATAAACCCAGAAATACCATTTATGTAATTTAATCAAATAAAAATGAGGTGAACAGACTTTCAGAGCTTATGTAGGCTGAACTTTTGCTCACAGAATTTACCTAATTTACTTGAATTCAGTTTATGTTAATGTATTTTAAATATGCGGATAAACATATTTGGAATACACAGAATTTATTAATAGTAATTGCATAAATGTTTTTAAGTAAATAAGGTAAATTCTATGAGCTATAGTTACATTAATTCTTATAGTCTAGTTTGATTTGATTCAGTCACATAAATGGTACTCATTCATTCATTCATTCATTTTCCATAACCACTTATCCTGTTGGGGGTCGCAGGGGAGCCTACCCCAGCTGACATTGGGCGAGAGGCAGGGTACACCCTGGAGAGGTCACCAGACTATCACAGGGCTGACACATAGAGACAGACAACCATTCACACTCACATTCACACCTACGGGCAATTTAGAGTCATCAATTGTCTTGCATGTCTTTGGACTGTGGGAGGAAGCCGGAGTACCTGGAGAAAACCCATGCTGACACGGGGAGAACATGCAAACTCTGCAGAGAAGGGCTCCCCCACCCTGGGTTCAAACCCCCCACATAAACGGAACTTTATGTAAAATGTACATGATTCAATTGGATGGATTTTTTAGTGTACTTGAAATACATAAACCCAACAGTACACCAATTAATTTGTTTGAGTGTATGCAAGTCAAAATTGGCTGACCATTTGACATTTAATTTTATCATCTTGTGCAATAGTGCTTGCAACACAGCTTGGTTTTGTTTTGGGGTGAGCCGTGAGACGAAAAGGCTAAGAACTGCCGGCGTTTCTGGTAAACAAGCACATTTTAGGGAGGATTTAACTCTTAAGTCTTTAGAAGGCTTCCTTTTTGGTGAAACAGCAAATCTGCTCTGACTGCAGTGGTGGGGAATGTCCTTAATTAGCCCAAACATTAGCTCTGTTTCAGCTCAGTAGCTTGAAGCGGGCACTGGGGAGGATGAGAAGAAGTAGATATAAAGGGGGAAAGGAGTGGAAAGGGGCCAGCGGAGGGGAGGGAAAGAAGACAGAGGGGAAGATAGATGAAAAACTGCAATGAAACTACTTGTGATGCTAGCTCATACTAGTGGTATTAACAGTATAACGCGTGTAACACTGTGGAAAAAGTGATGTGGTGTGTTAGTGTGTGGACACTTGCACATCCCACACCAGGAGCATCCCTCATTCACCATATATTACTTGGAAATCTATCTGCATGGTTAAGTTAGATATTGTGCAATAGCTGAGTGTGTTTGTATGTGGGAATGCACGTAGCAGTTCCTTATGGGAATAATCCTCTTGTCACCGACGCTGTTGCTACATGTCTGTTGATAATATCTACCAAAGTCATCTCTGATTTAAGGATTACCTTTCCTAGAAATCTCAGGTGTGGCGGGCACATAGAGATTTGTCTTTGATTAAGACTCTCGTCTCTTGGCTGTTCATGGCCCTTTTGTCTCGCTCATAAATACGTCATTGTTATTTAGGGTGTTTTTTCCCATCGGCCCAAACAGGTCCTGCCAGCAAGTGTTTCTGCCTCTGTGACAAAACAAAATGAGCGATGGTTGCTCCCTCTTTATTTATCCCATCTTTTATATAATATAGATAAACACCATGCACACACACATGCACATACACACCTGTCTTTGTTAAGGGGGTTTAGCAAACCTCAACGCAGCTTGTTTAGCATTGGGCTGCCAACTGTGAAGTGTGATACTTCAAAAGACAGATGCGGCATTTGTATATGAATAGGTGTGTGAAAACGTTTTTGTCGGGTGTGTGTTCATGGATGTGAGGTGTGCTTTGTTGTGCTCCCTTTGTTTGTGTTCATATTTATCCTTAACTGTTGAATGACTTCAGTTTACAGCCCGACTGATGTTGGGTTTTGGGGATAATATGGATATTTGAGGGTTTAAAATAGGGATGTCAGTTTCGGTTAATTTTGCTTTATATGGCTTGTAGTGTTGTCACGATACCAAAATCTTTGTTTCGGTACCAATACCAATATGAATTTCGATACTTTTCGATACTCTTCGGTACTTTTCCTAAGGAAAAGTCCTTTTGGATACAAACCTTTAGAACAATAAATAGTAGGGGTGTAACGGTACCAAAAAAATCATGGTTTGGTAAGTACCTCAGTACGGACATCACGGTTTGGTAACTCCAATGTCCCACCAAGTTTGTGTTGTCTCGTGTTGCCTCCCTTTGCGAGGCAGACTTTCTCTTGTCTTTTTTCACATGCGCCAGCTGCGAATGTTGATACAGGTGTTGTCATACACACCACTTGTGCAATCTGTGCTCCAATAGGAACAAGAAAGGCGTTTGTGTGCATAATTGAGTAAAATAAATTAACTAAATTAATTAATTGAATCAATTTCAAAGTACCGGTATTTTCCAAATGCAGTATAGTACCGTTTGGAATACTCTAGTACCGCGGTACTATTTTAGTACCGGTATACCGTGCAACACTAATAGCCTGACACTCATTAACTGGTAACTAACCAGTTCATTTTTAAGACAAAAATACAAATGGTGTAAAATACAAGAGGCCTTTCCTTTTGGTTCGCCGTTCCAATGACTCATTGAGGTGTAGCACCACATTTCAGAGCGCTAGCTATTTAGAGATGTTAACACACCGGTCTCCCAGCTCTGATGGGAACTAGCCTCTCATTCATGATTACCACTTTTGACAATGTCCCTTGCTGCAGAAACATGGTGGCCATCCTCCAGTTTTCCCCCTAGGTAGCCCTGGGGAGTAGCCTAAGTGGCCTCATTTTAAATGGCAAAACCTTTAGCACTTTTAAATGTGTTAGCACCATTAGCCATGTTGACACTGCTAACGTTGCTAACAGAGATGGTTAAGGGGGCTTGCTGCTCAAAATTAAGCAGCATACTCACAAGGGTGCCCTGGGGGGAGATTGGAGGGTCGACAAAGTGTTTCCACAGCAATGCTGTTGGGTCAGGATGGCGTTACGAGCATTAATTGCCGAATGAGCGACACAGCTAACCGGCTCCTACCCAACCGGGTGGGTGCATAGTGCAGAGCAGCTTAGGCAGGCTAACCAATGGAGACTGGAGGGTGGGCATCATGTTTCCACATGTTAATGCAGCCATCTGTCTCCCACCAGATTCGGGTGGTGTGAAGCGCTGTAGACTGAAAAGTAGCAAAATCACCTATTGACTGACATGCGTAATGGGTTGAAAATGTTCTCGATGGCTAACAAATGAAAGGTTAACTGCTGACATCTCTAGTTTAAAAGGTGACACGGTTGGGCAGTGGTTAGCCTCAGTGCAAGAGGGTCCCTGGTTCGAACCCCAGGGGTGTGTAGTTTGCATGTTCTCCCCGTGTCAGCGTGGGTTTTCTCTGGGTACTCCGGCTTCCTCCCACAGTCCAAAGACATGCAGGTTAATTGGTGACTCTAAATTGTCCGTAGGTGTGAATGTGAGTGTGAATGGTTGTCTGTCTCTATGTGTCAGCCCTGTGATAGTCTGGTGGCCTGTGCAGGGTGTACCCTGCCTCTCGCCCAGTGTCACGCCCACGACCCCTGACAGGATAAGTGGTTACAGAAAATGAATGAATGATGAAATCCTGACAGGTCGTTTGGGCTCTTGGAGGTTGTCATTTTTTTACTACTTTTTGACATCTGAAAGACTTAATAATAACTTGATTATTAGATAAAATACTGTGCAAATTAATTGGATATGAAATTAAGTTAAGTTAAGTTTAAGTTTATTTACTTTATTAATCCCCCTGAGGGGAAATTCAATGTTGCTTGTTGTTCTCAGGCTTTAGAGCAAACAAATTAAAAAATCAATCCTAAAATACCAGATATTAAAACAAGATTAGGGTGGGACAAAACAAGTACATCACTCTTAAATTTCCTCCTTTACATGATTCATGTTTTACAGTGCTTTCATGTGTCATTTAATCAGACAGGTTGAATCTTGACTGATGCAAACAGCGGTCTGTTTCAAAAATGACTTGTTTTCTCATGTTTTACATTGGCTCACTGCCTTTTCTCACTGACTCAGCCCTGACACAGGTGTATACACCTGTCTGAGGAGGGATGACGTGCAGCTCCTGGAAACCAACTAAACCCTTTCCATCACTTATCCCATTCTCTTCTACTGCAGTTGCTCTCTTCATATTTTCTCTCTTTAGTTTTGGTTTGTCATTCCATCCACCCTCCAGACGACCGCAGTTCGACCCTGGTATTTTCTCAGTCTGGTGCACAATCATTCGCCCATCTCTTTATTCTCGTCGTCCAACTGTTCAGTCGCTCCACTCTGCCATTAACTGATTCTGTCTCTCCGCTCCGCTCTGCTTTTTTGTCCCTAGTCTCAGTCTTTCACTCCTCTTCCTGCTGTCTAACGCCGTTTCTCTCTGAACTTGTCTTCCTCTGTGCTATCATTTTGCTCTTGCCTCTCTCTCTCTCTGTCTCTCTGTCTATAAATAGAAGTCTCGTGGGCTGGAGGTGTTAGCAGCAGCAACAGCAGCGCATGATTCATATTTTAGCTCTGTCTTTTTATTTACCTTCACCAGTCTCCTCGCTAGACTTCTTCTCTTCTCNTGTGTGTGTGTGTGTGTGTGTGTGTGTGTGTGTGTGTGTGTGAGAGTGCGCTCCCTGAATAGAGGCCACGAACAATCATGGCCTCCATTCATCAGCAGTCTCCTCTTTAAACTCCCACATAAACTCTGACTGCTCTCACGTTCAGTGGTCAAACATGGAAGAAACTTGTCGTAGGGATACTAGATTTATGAATGCAAAGCACATATCTGCAAGTCATTCTCAGTTTTAGAGAGTGAGAGAGAGATAAAGAGATTTCTGTCAGCAGTGTTTACAGCTGCGTAAAGTTTATTTCTCCTGCTTCATGGACCGAAAACATACACACAGAGGTATATGGCAGAACAGTATGTCGGAAGTCAAAGATCTCTCTCTCTCTCTCTCTGTGGATGTTAACGTCAGGTCCATTAACGTCAGCTGTAGCAACATGAAGGTTCAGTGGTAAACCAGCAGACAGCCGAAATGGTTTTCTCAGGAAGAAAGAAAATCTATAAAAGTATATATAAATATATAAATGTGTGAGGTGCTGTTGTTTGCATATGTATGAGGAGTTAGTGCAGATTGTTAGTTTTTGTTTTGTTTTTTCAGACAGAAGCCATAGTGTGACAGTTATTTATTAACTAAGAAATGTGCCACTCATAGTCATAATTAGTTTTAAATTAATTAGTGTAAGTGATTCGCATTTAAAATCATTTGTATATGTCATGTACATGTGTAAAAGAATGGATATTGGCCAATATATTGTCACCAGATTGTTTGAATTCTCAAATATCTAGCAATCCAGCATCGGTTTGGCTCTATTGCAAAAAATCCTATTGTATGCTGGTATTTCTAATATACATCTAAAGCCCAGTTCAGACCAAAGATTTGCTACAAGACGAAACCATTTTAGAACGTTGTAGAATCAAGTTGCAGCGATGTGGAACGACCATCTGAGCTAGACTAAAGCCGGCTGATGTGTCACCTGCAACTCAGCTGATCAAATCGCCAGTGGCTGGTTTTAGAACTTTAAAGCATGTCACCTGTTTCAACAGCCAATCAGCTTGTAGTGAAGTCTGCTGGTCAAGTCAAAATGTCCACAAACAGCGTGGAGCAGGCGTCAAGCCCTCTGTTTACGTCCTCACGGTGTGCCGGTTTTAGACGGTGGGTCGCTGCTTCACATATTATTGTGGTATATTTATTATGAATACAGTCCTTCTGTTGCTCGTTTTGTTTCTGTTTTTCACCGTTTCATCACTACTACAATTGTAACCATAGCCAGTATGTCACTATCGCTATCCTCATTCATATTTTAAGAAGCTACAAATTATATTCAGCCACAAAATAAGCCTGAAAAAGCTGCAAATCAGAACAGAAGTACAGAGAGCTGTTGCATAGAGATGATACACCATCTCATGTAGTTGCATTGGTGTGAACCAGCAGGTTTTCAGAACTTTGCAGAAAGGCGCATTGCAAGTAGTTGCCTGTTTCAACTCATCTCGTCGCGAATCTTTGGTCTGAACCAAGTAGATTATTTCCTCAATTAATTGATTAGTTTGATTTATAAAATGTCAGAAAATGGTGAAAAATGTCAATCAGTGTTTCCCAAAGCCCAAAATGGCGTCTTTAAATGTCTGCTTTTTTCCGCAATTCAAATATATTCAATATTCTGTCACAGGAGAAGAAAGAAACCAGAAAATCTTACATTTAAAAAGCTGGAATCAGAATTTTTTTTCTTAAAGACGTTCTCAAACTGATTAACCAATTACAGAAGTAGTTGGTGATTCATTTAATAGTTGATAACTAATCGATTAATCATTCCAGCTTTATATGCAACATAATTGTGTTGAGCGTGTGTGTGTGTGTGTGTGTGTGTGTGTGTGTGTGTGTGTGTGTGTGTGGGTGGGTGGGTTTGTGTCCTCTCAGTAGTGCATTTGTAACACTGAACACTTTGTAGAGGCTTGGCAACTATAATGTGTGACCGAAGTGTGGTTGATCATGTGAAGCATCTGTGTAAAAGCTGCTATTTAAAAATATGATGTTAATTATTAAATGTTCGATGTTGTCGGCCTGAGTGATGAAGACCTAATGTAGAAGTGTTGGACAGGCGGCCACTGTCCTTCAGAGCAGTCGTCTTTTTATTAGTATTTTAAATCCTATACACTTATTTTTAAGAACACTTTGTGATTTTATACCATGCACATTACTCATATAAATCCAGTTAATCTGTATTTTTACTGCAGACTGCTTGACTTCATCTCATGCTCATAGACAAATACAGATGCCTTTCACAGTGACTGCAAATACTCAAAGATATACGCATTTAAATATGTATGCACTTATATATATGTGCAAACAGAGTTTAATTAACAAACATGCAACCATTCAGATCAATACATTCATACACTGATATGCTTGAAACACACACTAGGACAAAGAGTGTTCCCATTAAGTAGGGGGGTCTGAGGTCAGCATTTAGGGTCAGTGTTTGGCATCTAAAGGGGTCTATCGGGGGAGAACTTCTGAGTGATGATAGATGAGTAGAGACAGATAGAAGAAGGAGATGAAGAGAGGAAAGCAACACATGAATCATGTCTGATGTCCTGTGCTGACTTCACAGGATGTGAGCGTGCAATCTCATAGTCATTTCTGGTAAATGCGTGTGTGTAAGTGTGTGTTTGCGTGCAGGCCGATTCCTCATCACTCTTCTGTTATCACGGTGTGACCCTGCTGTGAATTGATGAGGCGGACCGTTTGGTGTTTAGTAAGAGAACATTAAAGCGTTGGTAAATGTGGGCTCTGCTGCTGAGTTCATACTCGATAGCCTCCACCATTATGTGGAGGTTCTGTTTGAAGTGGTAGCTCTGGGTGGGGGGTAAACATTTGGAATGAAGGTCCTTGTTGGGGAGTTTGAGTCACTGTATCCATGATAACTTCTGTTTCTTGTGCCCTTTCCCCTTACTTTGATGTGTACTTAGAGGTGGGTGACATGGCCACAATCTTCTATCATGGTATATGTCACGATTCAGTTCTGTAATTTCAATTAAGAAATGGTCTAAAATAATCATACCTTACTTCATGAAATTTGTTTCCTCTTTTATGTGGAACTTCCATCCAAAAAAACTAAACCAGCCACCTCACGAGACAACACTATTTCAAGTGTTACAAGCTTCTGTATTTACAGTCTCTCTCCTCTTCCATGTCTGCCCAAATCACGTTGGCTTGCAAGGCAGCTGGATTTGCAAAACCATGCAAGAATCCAGCCCCAAATTGCTACATAACCTGCCCCAATTAGTTCCTGCAGTAGTGACAAATTTCTGCCTTTGCATGGTATATATTACCCAACGCTACTTGCAATTTCTCTCTTTACCTCTGCTTTTTATTCCTCATGTCTCTTTCTGTGATAGCTGGAGAAGTACTTGATGCACACAAAAAAACAAAGTCTGTTTGCATGCTATACATACTACACATGATGCACTTCACTTCCTTCCTTATAAAGGGAAATGACTCCCATTTTCAAAATTGATGCATGTTATTTCTTTGGTGTAAGACAGTCCAAAAATATTAGTATGCATGAACAACCCCCTCTCAAATCCAACAACTAGAGTGCTAACACTCAAATTTGTGACATCACATCTGGAGCTGCTTCAATGCCCCGTTTCCACCAAGCAGTACGATACAGTTCAGTCCATTTCCTCTGTGAAAAGTTGTGTATGGTACCAATGTAAACAGGTCAGGTATTCAATAGATAAACAGAGGATGCCTCTTGGTTTACAGTCAGACATGTGTGCACATGTGAGCTCCGTCACATTTGAAAAGGCATTTTTATGACAGAGTTGTTTATCGATATAAATGTAGATAATAACAGTGTACTGTACAGATTTCCAGTTTCCTGTCAGTAAATTATGTCAGAGCACAGTAGCATCACTGGTACACTGTGAAAGATTTATGATGTTAGTAACACACCTTTGTATTGTCCATCTATCAAGTATGCACACTATAAATGCCAATATTGGCACATGAGAACATGTGACTGGTGTCCTGGATCAGGAAGTTGAGCTTGAAGTTTAGAGGCTTGATTCCAATCTGGGGCCACAAAATAAGTTTAAGGAAGTTAGAAATATCTTAAAAAGAGGCTCATATCTCTAAATGTGCAACAGAAAGGACATACGCTAGGTCAGGTTTTGCGTTCCCTGCTTAGCGGGTGACCTGTTGCAGAAGTGTTGTCAGAAGGTTGAGGTTCAAACAGCAAAAGCAGGCCTCGTTAGAAGTTTGATTTCCTGTGCCCATGATGCAGCATGTGCCGTTTGAAGAGAGTCCCATTTGTGAGTTGCAGCAAATGTCACAAAGCCCTGCTGTGACACGATATTTTCATAACTGCCAGTGAAGTGTTTCACACAGTCACAAGAGAGTGTGTGTGTTTTTCAGGTTTTTATCAGAGAAATTAATGATTCATCCCTGACTTCCAACCACGACGTTCACACACACTGATGCTGCTGTGTGTGTTGGCGCAGCACTTAGTATGGACAGGTGTGGGAAGTCTTTTGAAGTCGTGGCTCCGTCGGATGCTGTCACAGCACACACACTTCCCTCGTGGGTTTTGCACCTGAATGAATCGCTGCCAGTCGTCACATCATGTGCTCCCAGAAGCTGTTTGAACAGGCAGCCAGTTATGATGAAGCTGCCTTATCAAAAACCAAATGTAGTCACCGATGCAAACATCCTGCTAGAGCGGCACATCCTTTTGCTCTGTACCTGTTTGTGTGCGATGATGGCCTGAGCTTGAACTGCACATCTTCACACTGTACAGTCCATGTTTGCTGCAAACTCTGTCTCTGACTGACTCTTGAACTTTCTTACCTACTTTCTTCTTCCCTCTGGCTCCAACGCTGTTTTTCTGACCTCTCATAAACCTCCAGCAGAATGATGTAACGCATGTTTGTGTATGTGCGCACGTGCTTTTGTGTGTTTTTATCTCGGCCAGAAAGCCTGGTAGAGGCATTTGTGTTGACGTTACCCACTCTCTCTCTGTCCGTGCCCCCTTCTGCCTCTCACTGGAAGTCTTCCAGATTATTCTTTCTGTTTCTGTTGCCACTCCACATCTGAGTCTGTGCATACTTGTGTGTATTTGGACCTTGCTGATCTTTGTCTTGTATATTACGTGTGTCAGTGATTTAATTACCTATCTGTAGGGAAACAAGCCTTTCCCTTTGCACTTGCTGTTATAGTGATATTCTGCACACATACACCTCTGTGTAACAAATAGACATCAGAGGTTAGAGAGAGAGATTAATATTTTCTAAATCCATTCTGAATAAACGGCTGAATAAGTGGAAGGGCACTGATCAATCGGCTGGTGACCGGCATTGGTTGATTTTCAGCTTGATTGGCCATAACCAGTGACCGGTTGGTCTAAGATATAGTAATCATGTGCCACACAATGGTACACGTTGCAAACAGCAGCACAGATGGTAACTGACTATTGACAGAGCTGCTGCAACCTGTTCTCAAAAGTTGTAATTCATTCCTGTGCACATTGTTTTAAAGCCACCATGTTAAGCAAACAAGCAGACTGGGGTACACCACCCAAATCTGTGTTAACCACTGAGTTGATAAGTAGCTCAAAAGTGTAGCACAGCATCAAGCTTCACTACTACCCCGGCACTACTGCAGCATAACAAAGTCCCACTCTTTGAGCATAATGCAGGATCATGCATATGCAGCATCACAGGAGACGGAATCCTCGTTGGCAAGAAAGCACAAAAGGGAATCAAAAAGGTAACGTGACCGGCGAATTCAAAAAATGAGGGTCAACATCGGGGTAGCCTTTCCCAGGTGGAAGGAGCTGCTGAAGGAGAAAGGTCATGCAATCACAGCTAACAGCGCTAACAGCTATCGTCCGCGCTAAGGTGAGGTGTGTGAGGTTGAGCCACTTGTCAGTTGTCAAAAGACAAGATGTTGTGAGGTTGAGCCACTTGTCAGTTGTCAAAAGACAAGATGTGATTGGTTTGTTTCGATTTACACCACCCCAACAGTTCTACGTTGTAAACACAGCCAGCCTGGTGAGGAGGGGGTTTGTCAACTCACGTCGCGTGTGTCTTTGTAGGAGCCTGAATGAATACTCAGTGAAGTATCCGATGCCATGGGTTCATCAATGTTATCATAGCTTTTTGGTACACAGCGGCTACCGCTGTTGCAATACCCGCTTGAAACAGTGAGGCGCTAGATTGCGCTATCCGTTTGAATGCAATATATGACTTCAACGTTAGATGGGAGAAATTCCTACACACTGTGGCTTTAAGATAATATATTTACATGTATACTATTTCAAGCAATGTTTCCAGTAGCTTTAAAGAAAGGTTCCATCTATATTTGTGGATGCTGCTGGTTATAGTTCTTAAAAAAATTCATTGGGAATTCGGCAAAGTGTTAATCGGCAGGTCAGACTTAAAAAAAAAAAAAAGGAAAACAGAATCAGCCAAGAAAATTGCAATGGGTGCATCTCTGCATTAAGTAGCACTTGGATCTAAAGCGGACACAGTTAGTCGGTAAATCAAAGGTTTCGGCCGGTCCAGTGTGAGAATTTCAGTTTTTTCTTGTGTCACATCTTTGAAAGTCAAATATCTTTGACTTTTTGGCTATTGGCAATTTCAAAGATGCCTCATTGAGCTTTGAGAAGGTGTGATGGATGTTTTGTTAAACCTTTGTCTGACAACGACCTCACAAATTTTAGATTAATTGAGGAAATAATCAGCAGACTAAATGCTGGAATCGAAAATAATCCCTAGTTGGAGCCCCACTGAAGTCTTTTTAAATGCAGTTATATAACTTAATAGCAACCTGTTGGTTTGCTAGTTAAAAGGGGCAGGGACTGTTACACCCTTGCATACTGCGAGGTGTTTGGCAGCTGTTAAAACATTGCTAAGATCTGATAGCCCGTCACTGACTCACCGTATGAGAAATTCAAACCTGAAACTTTCATTGTCTTCCTCAGTTTACCTTCAGGCAGTCGCTGCTGTACTTTGAGGAATCTGACACATGAAAAGAAACGAAAGTCTTATTCAGTGTCTCCTCTTCCTTTGCCTGACCCTTATGTCATCATAACTTCATTGTATGGATATTTTAAGCAGCAATTGTGTTAACCCAGGCTTAGAAATCATATTGTCATCGCTTATTGTTGTCATTGTTCCCAAGAAAGAAAGTTGGACTTCTTTTATACCTGCCCTCACAGATCCACACCTCATTCAGGGGTAAAATAGGTCACACACAGGATAAAAGTTTTTGTTTCGAACCACGTGCACGCAAGTTTGTACAGTGAATGGATGTTTCGGGCGTGTGTGCGCTCGAGAATCCCTACGCTTGTCTGCGTGTGCACAGTGACGTTGATAGGAGCCCAGCTATTGTACAGATCTTTGTAAAGCTAATTGCAGCCAGATGTACCGTGTGATTAATTATAGGGTTTCCTTTCAGAGGCGACAGAGCTGTACATTATTGTAATTATCCAGCTTCTTGCCCCATAAGAACGTCTGCCAACCATTACACTAAAGCAAAGACAGCTGAAATAGCAAACCTGCGTGTTTCTGAAGCTTCGAGTGGGGACCCAGAATGGGTCACAGGTTGAACTCTGGTGGGGATTAAGAAAAGATGTTCGAGATGTTTGTGTCAAGGTAACTTTGAAAATCTGGAGTCTCGATATGAAATATGAAACGTTGTCTTTCGTTCTGATGTAGCAGAATGGTTTGTGGCGCTTGTAGGCATCAGAGCTACATGCAAAGAAACAAATTTTATGCTCAATTTTCTTAAATGTACTTTGAAAAGAAAACGATTACGTGAGCAGCAGGTACAGTGAAAGAGCCGTGTACATAATGAGAACAAACCTTTTCAGCTCAAGAGAAGTTAATTTCATGCCTAAGAACGACCAGCATGTCCTGTCACTTTCTGAATAAAGCTTTTAACTTTAATAAAAGCGTCTTTGTTAAAACTTTTTAATCAGGCCTTGTAGTTATCTTGGTACAATAGTTTGCTCGGGAAAAGGTTGTTACACAGTGTGTGGATTAGTGTAGTGGTCTCATTAGGGAGGCCTCATTGTCATTATTACACTTATATTTCCTGAGAATGAGGCTCATTATGAAGTTATACAATTCTGCTTTTGTCTCAATTGACAGCTCATTATCTGAACTGTCTTCCCTCCCATCTCCTCTCCTCTCATCTTTCCCCCCTCTCAACCCTCTCCTCCTCAAATCCCGTCTTGCATCATGTCCTTGCCTACCCCCCTTTTTTTTGAGCTTTGCTTTTTCCTGCTTGCGCTCTTTTCCCTTCTCCTGATCAGCCATTAACATCTGTCGCTCTCTCATCTTCATCTCGTCTTCTGCTTTGCTCCCATCTGTCCTCCAGCACCTCTCCCCTCCTATTTTTATTTTCCTAACACATTTCCCCATGTATCTCACTTTCATCCTCTCCTCCTGCTTCTCACTTTCAGGTTCATGCACGTATTTGGGGTTTTTACTAGAACATGTTTACATGCTTTAATGTTCAAGCCGCACCTTCTACCATGAAAAATCACCAATAAAAACTTCCAAACCAAAATCTTTTCAACAGGACATTTTCCAGCATGACTGCGCCCGACTAAGAATTTTCCTAGTCTACCAATAGTCGTCATTTAGGGCCATTCGTATCAGAATCAGAATATCAGAATAGTATCAGTAACATTGTTAACACTGTGCAACATTACAGAGAAATACAAAACCGTACTAATGAACCTTCATTAATATAGGCCTATATTTTATCTACAAGTGCACGTCACACACTGAGCGAGCCGCCTGTTAATGACGCTGTGGGCTAATGGGCATGTAGCTACTTCCATGTTTCAGATGATACGTCATGTTTGTAGTCGGCCAATGAAGATGAGTTTACGTTTCACCTTGGGTTCGTCCTTCACCTTCTCAAAATGATCCCACACTTTGGATTTCCTGCCCGACATGTTATTAACTAGCCTGTGGAATAACTGCAGGTACCAGCCCTGGAAATTAGGGGCCGTACACATGCCACGTCTTTAACTGCCTGTAAAACACGAGGTTGGGCGCTATTTTTTTCTGTCAACCAAGCTACCAATGAAATCTTTCCGACTAATGACCTTTCTGGTTGACTAATTTTTGGTCGACTATTGGCAGCCCTAAATATTAGCCAAAATCTGGGAGAAATTAACAACATTGGCAACCAAGATTACAGATTTCCCTGATGTTAGCATGTAGTTACATGTAGCGGTGTATGTAATGAAATCACTTGCAGCAGAGTGCCTGGAGCAGATGACCTTATAAAGATATCAGTCATAAGCTGATGTCACCTTGTCTCGGCTGCAGAAATAAATGCTGGAGACAGAGTATTCAGAATGATCTGAAGGGATTACTTTTACATATGTTTACCTCATTATTGAAAACTTTGGCCACATTTGATTTAACACAAAACCAAAAAAAAGATCTAAACTGGGATGACTGGGTCGTCATCCAGCAGCACCAACACTCTCGTCCTGTCCAACGAGCTTGTGAAGCAATGATTTTCCTGGACAAAGCCAGTGTGTGTCTCTGACTGATGTAAGTGTTAGACTGACTCAGTCCTTGTGACACTGACATCTCTGTCTCTCAGCGAGGCATTACTGAGACAGAGAGGCACCTCTGCAGTAACCCTACACCGTGTATGTGTGTGCATGATGTTCGCTCAGTCATTGCATCATTGTGTCATATAATCCGCTATCCATTTCTGCCTTCCTCGTCTCCTCTTCTATCCTCCGTCTCCATCTAAATCTGCTGTAGTTTGCACAGTCGGCTGGACTTTAGCTGTCAAGGAAACTGTTATTGTTACTGAAAACATGCTTTGTTGGCCTGCGAGTTCTCGTCTAGTTTCCTTGAAATTTTCTGCCAAATGTCAGCCTTCAGATTTGCTGCCTATTCCTCACTTTCAGGGGCTGGTTGCACAAAACACCTTAGGTTAAGATTTTCCTTAAAGTCTATATTAAGGTTTTCTCAAAATAAAATCAGTTGCACAAAACACATATTTTTCTTCAGGTTTCCTTAAAATGTTCACTTAAGTATGTAAGGTTTTCTCCATATCTTGGTCTTATACTTAAGGAATCCCTTAAAGTTGGTTAAACCATAGCACAAAAAACTTAGGGCGCATTCACACCAGGATAGTTCGGGGGACTCGGTTTGATTGGGCGGGGAATGCTGAAAAATTTCACACCTTCATTTGGTACGGTTCATGGTAGTCCATTTGCATTTCCCACTGTAAGTGAACCGCACCGGGGTTCACTTGCAAGTGAACCGAGACCCCTAGTTTTCAAGGGGACCAGGGTTCACTCATTTGGACGGCACCAGAGTTTGAATGAGCGTTCACACCACTCCAAACAAACCGAACTCTTCGTGGAAGTGGACCAGGGTTCATTTAAAGCGCACCAAATAGCGCCAGTGTGAATGCGTCCAAGCTTGAGCGCAAACAAGCAAACGAATAATGGAAACTAGTATTTTACCACAGTGAATCTCTTTCAATGCAGTAAATGCCTTAACATTTTACTTAACTAAGGAAACCTTCGAAGGGATTCTGTGCAACACCCTTAAGTAAGTCCCTCTGCTTAGGAAATAAGTTTTAAGTGCCATACTTAAGGAGAAACCTTGAGGTGTTTAGTGCAACTGGCTCCAGGCACTTCTTTGCATTTCTGCATTGTGTGTCATCCCAACAGGAAAGACTTCAGAGGACAAATATGCCCATTTCCTCTCTTCCTGTAACCTCACTTCCGTCCTCACTTCTGCTCTCACCCCTCCTCTTTGCCTTCCTCTTGTGGTTTGTCGGTCACGTGTGTCCACAGTGTCTGCATCTGTGTAAACTATGTAATTATTTGTACATTTATTGCATCCTTGTAGGTAAAAAGGCAGAAAAGGAAAGTAAAAAAAAGTTTTGTGATCTTGGGAGTAAACCCAAATGTAGCAGTCATTTCTAATGCGACAGATGTTTAACATATATTTGCGACATTCTCCAGCTCAAATGTGTCTGCTTTGAATCATGCGCGAGTGTCTGAGATACCAACATACAAAGCAAAAGTATGAGGAAAAGCTAATGTCTTGTAGCAGTGTGCGCTTTGGCAGTAATGGACTCTCATCTGGAACAAATTAACCCCGAAACCTGCTTGTAACAAACCCACAGTCACTCATCAGACAGACCCACAGAGAAAACACACACAGGCATGCACACAGTGTCGTTCACGCACACCAACACACATGTGCGCATTTGGCTGCCGGACGTTCCTGGAGGCCGTCCAGTGGTCTGTCACAGATTATTCAGTTTCTAGCGCATGGCTCTATCGGTAGCCTGTATCTGTTCAAGTTCTCTGATTACCGTGTCAGAGCTGGAGCCTAAATCAGTTCTTCTCCCTCGTCTCAACTAACCAGCTGCAGAGGAAATATAGGCCACTGCGAGGAGAGGAAAAGGGCAGAGAGGCACAGACTGGAGCGCCGAAGGGGGCGTCGAGATACGGAGGGGGAAGGATTGTTATACGTTTGATGTTTCAACTTGCTTGTTCTGCAATCTGTTATTTTTCTCTCTCATTCAGATTCACCTAATTTTCCACTCTGTCTCTGTCTCATTCCCTCTCATCTCTCTCCACTCTCCCTTTCTCTTGACATGAGCTAATCCCCCCTTTATGTTTATTGTATAGACAGACTTGTGCTGTGTTGTTTTTGCACTCGCGCACGCTGGTTTGTGCAGTTTGCGGAAGTGTTTCATGTGTGTGTGTTTGTTTAGATCTCTTCGGGGTTTTTGTTAATCCGTTGACAACCTCGGGGGCTTGTGGAGGAGTTTAGACACACAAACACTCGCACACATCGGCAACACAGTGCATGTAGTATTCTTAGAGTCAGTGTGTGTGTTTGTGCCAAAGCAACACTGTATACATGTAAACAGGAGGTTGGTTACTCTCAGTAAAGTGGTTGTTAGGCTGACAGAGCATAAATGTCGACTGCTTTAAATATTCAACACACTGGTTTAATTGCACGCTTTTACTCTCCTCTCTGTCTGTGACCTAAAAATCTGTTTCGATGTAAAAACTCTCATATGATGCGCCTGTTACAGAAAATTAAGTAAAAGAAAGTATTGGCACTTCCTTGTGGTGTAGGGCGTTCATACAGTATTACAGACAGTATTAGCAATGTGCCCAGTTTGATTCTGGTTTGGACCTGTCTAGTTAGTCTCCATGGTCTGTCAAAATAAAAGCAGAAATACAGAAATATGTCATCTTGAAGTATGAGATCATTCTTGAGGAACAAAAAGGAGAAAATACAAGACTGATGGTCTTCAGTAAAGGTACCCTGTGGAGGTTTGTTACAAAGTTATGTTTACAATATATGTTTCTCATCGAATTGCAGTAGTAGTTAGTACATTTCCTTCCTCATTAAACATTTGTAAAGCTATTTTCTTTTAATGTTTACATCCATGTTTGCTAGCTTGCGGTCTTTTTCTTCCCTTTCTTCCAAATGCGTCTCTACCTTTCTTGGCACATTACCACTACGTCACCGATTGTCAATCTGTTTGTCAGGGTTCCCACGGCTTAATATCTTTGCAAGGATGTGAATTTGAGAGGAAAAGTTTTGGAAAATCTTGTCAGTGGCGGGGAAAGAGTTAATGTTCGTAAATGGGCTACATTCAGCTGTCTGTGTGTCTTATCAGGAACTGAGTCATTGTTTCACGCCAGCCTCATCTCACTCCCAACAAAATACACCGCATGGGCAGTGCCCCAGCATCATTATAGTAAAGCCATGGGCATAGTTTAGCATCTTTGTGAGTCACACTGGGTTTTCCAACAACTCCAATATAATCCCATTTGCTTTATTAGACACTCAGAGCAACAGACGTGTTTAGAAGAGCTTTAAAGTCCATGAAGGGGTGGGCTGGCATGGACGTGAATGAATCCAACAAACATTGGACTTTGAACCAGGAGAGTGGTGTTCGAGACCAACGAACAACAACAGTGGTTGCAGTGTCTGTGCCCCTCAAAGTCGGGTGTTTTTTAGAGACATCCACAATCTTCTCCTAAAACATAACCAAATAATTATGTAGTAGACCCCCTCTTACTGGAGTAGTGGTGCCACGCAAAGCTGGGTGTTCTTTTAGCAACATCCAAAATACACCAAGTAGTTTTGTTGCCTAAACCAAACCACAGACCCCTTCTCACTGCCAGCCCTTTCTGCATCAAGATACAACGCAAAAGGCTGCCCAAGCATCATGGTGGCGACTCTCGGGGCTTCTGCCCAAGCGGCAAGTGACGAGTATGGATAAGAACACATTGATCATCTTAAATTTTTGTGTCTGTAAAGCCTGCTACGTCTCAAACTATGCCATCTTGGGTATTTGAATTTAAGGGTATCGGGCCTGGAGAGCCACTGAAAAGTCCTTAAATTTTGATTTAAGATGGTGTGGAAACCCTGGTTAATAATCCTTGTATGAAGAATATACCGTATGGAGTGTATTCACAGATAATTTTCTAATCAAAACAATAATAGTGGATTTGTTAGCTTTGTCACGTCTCACCTGAAGCCTCCAGCATCCTGTCTCTAATCTGCTATGCCTCTTTTACTACTTCATTTCTTACTTTATAAATAAGGAATAACAAACGGTAAACTTCACACTTCAGGAAGCTTGTTTTCCCCACACTTAGTTTAACGTAGCAGACACCAGCTGATCACTTCAATCACGCATCCATATTGTTTACAGCAGTACACAAGAAACGGATTGCTGCTGCGTGATTGGATGTCAATGGCTGTTGATGCTCTTTAAAGTGAAACCTGAGAAGTGCTAAAGTTCAGCCTGGGCGTTAATAGTGGAGGCACCGCTTTAATGGAGTGTAAAGGGATAGTCCTCCCAGATTATGTAATAGTTTTATCTGGGACAGCCCTCGTCGTCTCTCTAGCGCTGGCCTTAACCCTCTGTTAGATCATCAGTTACTATAACAGTGTCAGGACCTCGCTTTAAGATGTCATTTACACCCCTTGGAATCCACTGAGATGTGTACATAAGCACACAGAAACGCACACCACATAGCAACACGCAGATGTGGGTGTATAATGTTCCTTGGTAATGAACTTGGTCGACTCTGTTGGAAGGCAGGATTTTATCCATGATCCTCCGACAGTATATGGGAGTGCCATATGGAGTTGCTCAGTAGTTTGGTAATGTAACTACCTCAGATGTTGTGTAAAGAGATTTAAAGGTCTGAGCAGTCGACATCTATTAACATAGTCTGTGATCTGTTTGTTCATAATGTGTTAATAGAGAGGCAGATGGGCGTACGCTATATTAAGACTGCAACCTTTTACTTGCAAATATATTTACACACACACATGCAGATGTTCTATACTTAAAGTGTAAAGTTCGCTGACGTTCTTGGACCTACCAAGTATCAACTTTGTCATTCACACTTTTTCATGTCACAAGCTGCAGAGGCACCGTGTGACCTCTTCTGCAAAAAGGGTCAAGTTCTCCAAAGTTCAAAGACTCTTGGGAACCGTCAAGGCAGGCAGGACTGCTGATATATGACTGCCATTACTGTCAAATGTCTCATGTTTCAGACAATCTTCGTTACAGTTCAAAGAACATGACCACCTAATCAATCAAACAAGCCACGCAAAAAACCCACTCAAAGTAGTGTTACTAGATGGTACTCGGTTGTTTTTTTGTGTGTGTGTTGTTGTTTTTTAGAAATTTAACAGGCATGTTGTTTGTTTGGAATAAATGTTTCAGTGGTTTGATTCTAACAGATGTGAAATTCAGTTTATTTCCTTCCAGACTGTTTTCCTTTTTGATTCACATATGCAAACACAGTCTCTCTTTCTGTCCCACACACTTACAGTGCAGCACATACTCCAAACATATAGTATGTACACAAACTGTTTTTTAGAGATTTAAGATTTAACCCATTATTTTTTCACCATTAAACTAATGATTGAAATACATGGGATTCAGACATAACATAGGCAGGGTGAAGCAGGTTTTTATACCTGCCACTTAGGGTGCTTTCAGACCCAGAGTTGTCTTGCTTTGGTCCGAATCAGGGACTCATTTTGTTACAACGCTGAATAATTGCCTCGAGTTGGTTGTTCTCACGGCAGCATTTACAAGCGGACCAGATCAAGATCAGATGCCTTGTGCGAGAAAGCTGCTCTTGATTGGTCAGAATTTCCATGCGGGAAAAATCCAGGAAGTAAACAAAACGTTGAAGAAGAGTACACTTGCAAGATAAATGTGACACTTTCTAATGTCACAATGGAGGGACAACTACGCAGGTTGATTTTAGCGCTGCTCATCGTGGACTATATTGCTGTCATTGTTCATTTTAGTCAAACCATACAGTTTGAAAACGAGGCGCGGCTCCAACTAGAAAACAATGTTTTGATGCATTGGATGTGCTGAATGTGCATATTAAGGCAGTACAGGAGGAGGTGCACATTAATAATCCTCCAGGACTGTAACATGCTCATGTTTAACCCAAACAGTGTGTCATGTGACTGCAGTTGGTTCGGATCCAGGTCGGAACACGTTCTCACCACAAACGAACCGCACCAGGGTTCATTTGTAACCAAAACAACTAGACCGAGACCTTCTTGAAGAGGTGGTCTCGGTCCGGTTGTTTTGGTGTGCACCTGAGTGCGATTGCTGTGTTCACACCTGCCCAAAAGAAACGCACTAAAGGCCCGAACATACTCGGGCGGAACGTACGCGGAACGGACTCCGCGGAGGTCCGCGCGGACTCAAAGCGGACGTCTGCAAGCCCCGTGCGTGCAAAGCTCAGATTTTACGACCGCGCGGACTCTGCTCCGCGCACCAGTGACTGCTTGGCATGTATTTTTCACATCGCTGGGATTTTTCACAGACATTTTTACAGGAAACTACAACGCGGAAGTGCGCTCGACTATGAAAGCTCGAATGAGTGCGGACATTCCTCGCGGAGTCCGCTCCGCTTATAGTACGCCCGAGTATGTTCGGGCCTTTAGAGGGTAAACGAACCTGAGTTTGACTGAACTGATAATGGTAATGGAGAATTTGGAAGCATATGCTATATTAACTGGTATTTAATTAAGTAATTGGATCATTTTAACTACAGGAAGCATTAATTTGATTTACTTCAATGTGAATTGTGAAGACATCCACAAGGTTGCTCAGCTGCTTTGCATTATTTCTAGTACAATTAGGTATTTTTTAGACAGATTTTACTTTTTCTTACTGAGTTTAATGTTGTTTATATGCATTTGAGGGCTGCTGAGGCAAGCCTAGGGAAAAAAATAGAAGAGCTGCGTAAAAATAACGTTGAGCAGCAATGCCTTCATTGGCAAGCAGCTTCAGGTGATTATACTGGACGCATTCTGCTGTGGACGTGCTGTGGCGGACGTGTCGCTGAGTGTCTTTGCCCCATGTCTTTCAGCCATTGTGTCCCAAAATCATGTCAGAGATTTATAATTTTCACATTGAATCCCATAAATTTGTATTTCACGCTCCTCCAAACCCTCTATTTAAGAATAATCTTCCTGTAATTCTCATGTAATAATATAGCTGAAGCAAATAATTGAATGTGACCAATAACCTTCTGACAGTCAAACTTTGGATCCTTGTATTCTTCACATGACTTCATTGGATCTTTGTGTCCTGTTTGTACGACAAAGGGGGCCATTGTTGGTCGCTAATTATTTTAATCAAAACCACAATCAATGAATGGAGCATTATTAGAGACCTGGATATTGGAACAGGTCGGCTCAGCTGATTCAGGATTTTGGGCATTACATTGGTTTTAGATTAATAGCCTCAGAATGAGAGACTGCTGTGAACTATGGAAGTCTGGCATGTCATCATTTTTACTCATTAGCTCCAAATTTGGGATAATTCCTGGTATAATGTGATCCGTTGTGCGCAGCATGCTGTTCTGTTGAGGATTAACACTTCGGAGGGGACGAACTTTACACCAGAAGTTCCACTCATTATCCTCAGATTTCCTCTCATTATCCTTGGATCAAGACGACTGGATCAAGTGGCTGAACTGAAGGGTGCGATGTGGAAGAGAGGGGCCGCTTTTTTTGAAATGCATCCTGCTTGTGTTCTGGGGGAATCCCGTGAATGGAAAAGAGAGGAGAGTAGAAGGAGTGAGTAAAGGAAAGGAAAGACAGGAGAGAGGAAAAAGGAAATGAGAGAGGAGCAGTGAGGAGATGGCGAGGAGGAGGGGAGATGAGGCGTGACCAGCAGAGCAGAGGGTAATGACTGCAATGGCACATGGTGTGTGTGTGTGTGTGTGTGTGTGTGTGTTTTGCACAGCGAGGCACAGCGAGATGAGACAATAGGGCGCACACACAGTGAGTGGCAGGCTGAGATGGCACCTATTGTTAACACATATGAGTACACAATATGTGCACTCACACACAAGCACACATTGGTGTTGTTATTGAACCCATCTTGATGAATGGGTTTGTTTGTGGTGCCTGATACAAATCAGACAAAGAAGAAAACCATCAATATGTCCCTCCTACAGATTATTGATATCTAATCACAGGTAGTTCTTTGTAGAATTAGTAAAGGGGACCTGTTATGCTCATTTTCTGGTTCATACTTGTCTTTTGGGTTTTTACTAGAACATGTTTACAGCTTTAATCATGTTCAAAAACACTTAATTTTCCTTATGCAGTCTGTGCTGGAAAACCTGTATTCACCCTCTGTCTGCTCTGATTGGGCAGCATATCTGGGTGTTCCACATCTGGGCGCATTTGCACCATCATTGCAGCTGGGGATGACGGTAATGACTGTATAGTGGCAGTTTCTAACATAAAAGAATCACCCAAATCTTTACAACCAGACATGTTCTAGCAGGGATGCGATCCAAAATCAGGGAGAAATTGACAACATCTGCAACCAAGGTAACAGATCTACCATATGTTAGCATGTAGCTACATGTAACACTTGCAGTAGCGTGCCTGGAGCAGATGACCTTATAAGGAAATGTGTCACGAGCTGACGTCAGCTTGTCTTGAAAGTAGCAAAATAGTTTTAAATGGAGTATTCCAAACTGTCTGAAGCCTGAGGGTTGTGCTCACAGGGATTACTTTCACATAGGTTGACCACATTATTTGAAACTTTGGCTACGTTTCGTATGAACATCCAACACTGTAACATTTCTCAATGGACGTGAGTGCTTGTACTCAGTTCGGATGTCAATATTCATTTAAGGGTATAGAGTAATTGCTGCCTGACCTCCCACATGTAAACATGCCTCTTTTCTATTATTTTTTACGATTTAAAGTGGGTAAAATCCAATTTCACTGTAGAGTTGTGTGCGGTGTTCTGCTTCTCTCAGCACTTCCTTGCCCAGCTGTTGTTCTCGCTCTGTTTATCATGAGACAGGAGTCTACAAGCTCTACACGGCTAGTGCTAGCTAATGGTTAATAATGGATTTAACGACAGAGTGTTGTGGTGAGTTTGCCTGGACCGATTAATAGCTTGGATGTTAGCTGCTGCTGCTGTGTAAGCTGTTGCATGTTGAAGTGACGAGGAGAAAAGCAGCTCCAAAGACAGTCCTTTAGTACCGCTTTTAACCTATGTAACAGCAGCAACAGAAAGTTTGCAGATTTTTTTTTTTATGTTAACTTTCAATTTATGGTTTAATAGGCTAATTGAAGCTTGGTTGTTCAATAAATCAATTTTAAATTTCACTAGTTTTCTGTTGTTGGACAATTTACATTTACATACATATTATGTTAGATTTTTATTTATTTACTTTATTTTTTGTGAGTCCTCTACTTAAATGTTCATCCCTAGCAACATTATGTGACAGAAAACAAGGAAAAGCATGAGTTCCCCTCTAACTGTTTGTCATTGTCGGTATAAAGCCACAAAAAGTAAACTAAATAGCACAAAATAACATATCTCCAATACCCATATCTCTCAGGGACAAGCATAAGGAAGCCCATAGCGTATGTATCTCACCACATTTCCTACAGAAACAACAGATTTTCAGATTTTCAGCCACAACTGGGTCAGATTACAACGCACACACATGTACCCAGACACATGGCCCTGGTTACTGCAATATGTAGAGTGGTGATTGATGGGAAACCAAAAACCTCCGAAATGGGAGGAAAGGAGGGAGGGTTGGAGGGTGATGGAGAGAAAAAGAGGGAGTGGGGCAGTTGGTGAGGGAAAGACAAAAAAGATGAAGCAAATATGTGGGGAATATAGGAGGAGGGTTGAAGGAGTAAACTCAAATCTTGGTGTTTCCTTCGTTTTGCTGAAATGTCTATTTAAAAGATGAGATCAGTCTCTATCGCTCTTTCTCCCCCTCTGACTTTTACTGGAACTTATTCATCCTCTTTTCAATCATTCTTATTCATAACAGATGCTCTCCTTCTCCCTCTTTCTCTCTCATATGCTGGCTAACCAAAACAAGCTGTGGTAAAGGTTTTGGAGAGGTTTTGGTTTGTGTGCGCAAGTGAAACACGTACATATGTGTGTCTTTTCGGTGCACATGTTTATGAGTTGTGTGTTTGTAGGTGTGTGTGTGAGCCGTAGGGGGTTTGTGGTTCTTTGCTGGAGAGTGTTTCCAGAGTGTGGGGGGTCTGAGAGGCGCTTCGGCTCCGTACTAATGGAACACACCGGGCCTTTTTCATGCACTTGCAGTTACACTTCTGCACATACGCACAGCACCCCACCGTGTGCCCCCGTCCGCCGCCACTGTAGGTCTTCGCTGCATATAGAAACAAATCAGCTCTTTCACTCGACCGAGGAGGTGTAATGTAATCAAGAGAGTTACAGACCGGCATTCTTTGAAAATTTGGGTCAGGACTCAAAGGTTGATCAGAGGAACATCGAAGTGGGTCAGCAACACATTCTGGAGAAACTGGGATGAAAAGTTTATAGTTCAGTTAGGTTTCCAAAAAGGGGTTGCATGTTTGTTGTACAAAAAAAGTATGCTGCCAGTTGTTTGCTATGTGTTGGAACAATAAGCTTAACTTAAAACTATTAGGTCATGTATGGTGAAAGGAGAAAAAGGTTTCTGCAGAGCAATATTTCTTAAAGCATCTGCAGCTAGTCTTATAATCACTCTCCCACTCATACTCCTAATTGTATTCTTCATGTTCAAAGTTTATTTTAGGGTGCAGCTGCAGACCTTGGACAGAATCTGTGTCCTTTTCATCATCTGTTTTTGAACCACATCATCTCTTTCAGCAATTAAAGCTTTTCATAAACTCTAAAAAACGATTTACTTTTCTCTTCTTCTTTTTTTTATCCCATGGGTATGGTGCACATTTGAACATGATACAATCACTTGAATAATAAATATAACAGACCCTTCAGATTCACTCAAGTTAATGGTAATCAGTGTTGGAAAATCACCATGGACAATTACCTATCATTACTGCTGGCACTGCATTATCATAATCATGCATCCAAACAGTAGGGTTGAAGATTTTTATGTGATTTGAAATGATTACTGAAATGATTGTGTTCTAGCTATATTTCTCTAAATTAAGTTTGAAGTCTGAGTAAAGCAAAAATAGTGTAATGAGTTAGTCACATCAAAGAAAACATGTTGTTAAGAACCCAGCTAAATTTGATTGATAAAAAAGTTGCCAAGTGTATAAAATTATGTTTCAGACGCTGGGGGCATGTCCGCCGAATGTGCCAAAGCCACGCCCACTCGCAGGATAGCTGCAGGCTGTTTTAATTGTAGCACCACAATGGATGCCCAATCTAGCAGGTTTATTGGACTTGTACAACCATACATGTTTGAGCCACCAGAGCCAGAATCAGATTCAGAGTCAGAAAGTCAACCAAGTTCTTCTGAGTCTGTTTTTTCTAACAACAACAAAACTTAATGGCTCTAGTTCGTATATTGTGTTGGTGTGTGGCTTATGCTAATGCATGCTTCATTGTGTCATTCGGTAGGCTTTTAGCCCCACCCAAAAAAAAATCTTAGACACAGAAATGGTGAAACGAGTTTAATGGTCTAACTCCACAGTTAAGTACTATATAATTCCCAGTCTGTGTTTAGATTTAAATCTCAGATTTTACTGTATTCAGACGTTAATGGTATAAATAGAGCTGCAGGTTTTTAAAACATGAAAAAAGTTTCTTTTCTGATGTCATTATTTTATGTTTATCTGACTATGTTAGGGCTTGGTATAATTTAAAACAGTGGTTCCCAACGGGTCCAGCCACGAGTTCCAGATTTCTCCTTAGTCATTAGTTCAAGGTCCACACAGTTTAATATATTCAGTGTCATACTTGTGTTGGCCATCTCCTCAAACTAGTTAGCTGTCTATGTATATAGCACATCAAAATAAAATCTCTGTGCCAGAAATTCACCGTACTTCCAAATTTTTTTTACAAACTTGATACATTCACAAGTCACTTGGGGTCCATTAAGAATGGACCCGCAACCCACTTTTGAGCCCACCAGTTGCAAACCACTGGTTTAAAAATTACGATTCCAGTACCAATGCCAGTACCCTTAAAGTGATACGGATTCCAATTGAGTCCGTGTTTTGATACCTTTTCTTCCCTACTTAATTCGATACCCATCATATGAATGGAAGCTTTCAGTTGAATTTCCACCACCATCCCACCACTCCATCCAAATGATTTTTATATGAACCCATCTTGAAAGTGTTCAAATTACTTTTTGGTGGCACTGCCAACTCCATCAAATACACCGTGCTTGAGTTCACCACACCACATGGGTTGTATGGGTTGTAGCTGCTGCGGTAGTGGGCCGATCAACGTCACATAAAATCGAAGAACACTTGCAGTGATTGGCTGTGAGCAAACACCATACAAATAGTTATTTTTTTACCAGATCACGATTTAAAAAACAAACAAAAAAAAAAACAGATTAAATGCAGGTATTTTTTGATTGTAGCAGTTTCGTTACTCCTTTGTATTGGGTTATTCCGATGATACCTTAAAGGTATCAGATGCCAATACCTATCCCTGGACTATGTGGTATAGTTTTTAGAAGAAGTACATTTTTTCTCAAGAGAGCACTATCTTCAGTGTGTTAAATACACAGTGCCACCGACACAGAGTCATTTGATCTGAGGTTATCATCCAATTCTATGTCTAAGTGGTGATATTGGAAGGTCTGACCATCTTTACACCTCTCCCTAACATACAGCGAGCAAGTAAAGAGATAAAGCAGAAAAAGCACAAAAAATGTCCAGATATACTAGGCCGAACAACAATAGTCAGGGAGCTTATGAAGCCCTGATCAAGCCTAAGGAAAAGCTTGCTGTTACTCTAAAAATAGGTTGGAGGTACGCAAAGTAATACAAGCAATATGTCGCTTGATTAGGACATTTACACTGGGATACACTGGAAAAATCTAATCACTCGCCTGATAATTCGCATCGTGTCCAATTAGGAAGAGGTGTTATGACTAGGGATGTCCCGATCCAGCTTTTTCACTTCTGATCCGATACCAATATTACAGCCTTGAGTTTTGGCCGATACCGATACCGATCCGATCCAAGCGCGTATTATACATATTCAAACTAACTACTTAATCAGGTTAGTTAGAATAATCCACAACAGTTGGTATGAGAAACTGACCCGTTTATTGTTAACAGGGTTAAATAAACAAACTTTAAACTTGAACATTAACATTAAATAAAAAATATAGCTGGTTTGCTTTGGCTGCTTTAGCCCCTTAATAAATATAAAACAAATCAACACAAGAAATCTTTAAAATGTCTAACATTGAAATTAAAATAGCAGCAAGACTCCACACACTTGTGCTTTGCCCCCCTAATAAATAAAAAATAGATTAACACCACAAGACATTGTTGACATTTAACAAATAATGCAGCCTTTCCTTTTCAGTTATTTTAGCAGTGTCAGTGCCAGCCTGGTGCTGCTGTTTCCTGGGACCAACAGAGAGGACAAAAAACCACACACAATATTGTACAACTGTTTAAACAAGCAATAGTCCATCAATGGCTCCAATTTCACTAATTGTGCCCAAAACAATGCCATCAGTGCTCTTTACCTAAACAGTAAGAGTGTAAACCAAATAAAAATATCACTCTCAAAAAAACAGAGCAGAAAACAAATAGTCAGTAAACTAAATTGACCGCTACTCTTCCTACCCTCCGTGTGTGTCTGCCGTCTGCATGCTGGCCTGGTGGATTGATAGTAAGTGCTGGAGCAGATCACTGGAATGGACTGCTTGAATCACGGACTGCTGGGCTGGCCGGAAAACCTGGATCGGAATCCATGAAAAACTGTATCGGAGATCTTGGATCGGCATTTTTCCATGCAGTCCGATCCGATGCCGATGCATGTTTTTTGCTAATATCGGCGGCCGATACTCGGGACATCCCTAGTTATGACGTTAGATTTTAACTGTCTATCCAATCTATCGCATGTAGCCATTTTGCCGTGTTATTTTAGTAGTTTTTAGTGCTGGAGAATGTTTAATTTTAACACTCAGGCGATCTTCTGCACTGAATATTCCACCTGATGTATCCTGCCCTACTGCTCTAGTTTGAGACTGAGATCTGCATATCTGATTAAGTCTCTTCTTGAACTATTTGCCCAAAGTTTTTCCACTCCAACTTTGTTCCAAAGAATATTTTGCCATACAGCTGAACTGTGAACTATTTTGGCAGGAAACATGATTCGGAGAAACTGCTGCAGGTGAAAAAGTTGATCCAGTTATGTTACTGTAATGACGTCATTTTAAGGTCGGACTGTATATCAGTTCTGTGGAAGTAGGGGGTTTGCAAAAGGCATCTTTGTTTCAGTCAATATGATATTCTCCAGCATCCGAATGCACAGTCACAAGTACGTGCATGCTGAAAGTCCTGGGAACCTGCAGGTACTTTTCCTGAGAAACAGGAACACATTTTAGTGGTAACTACTGAGATCTCACATCCTGATATCCAACACTTGACTGGTAGGGTTGTAAACTCTAACAGACCCTTCAGCATTTGACATGCCTCATTTTATTCTAAAACCTACTTGGCTGGTAAAACAGTAAAAGTTTCAAATGACTGTGAATTTATGAGGCTGTCAGAACACTTTCTTCTTCTTCTTCTTTTTTTCTCTTATGGATTGGTCTCTCTTATGCAAACACAAATTACTGTTATATAATGAGAGGCCTGAGAAACAGACACAGACAATCATGCAATTATTTATGCTATGTTTTGGCTTCCACCGTCCCCAGGAGAGGTAAGGACAACATCCTGTGACTCTCAGCACCCACAGACTCCAAACGCCATACCTAATGGTGTTTGTTGTATTACAGTGGACGACCAGTTTACCACGTCGGTGTGTTTATTGTCTGAATTTTCTGGCACTTGTGGTGTTGTGTTCTGTCGCAACCTCCATCCATCTGGTGCTGCCAGTGCGGCTTGCTCGCCAGGGGTGCAACAGACCAGAGAAGACGAGAGCAGATGATCGCTGAGTGTTAAAGCACAGTGGGAAGTCCAGACTAGACGATTTGATCAGTGGGTATCAGCTTTCAGCTTCCCCGCAGGAAGCTGCATAATGCTTTAACACCGCCGATTCTGTTTCTGGCTGCCTAGTCGTGCATGTGGGTGTACGTACGCCTGTGTACGTTGGTGCGCGTCCTCAGTTGACTGTCACAGAACGGAAATAGGGCAGACGGACTTAGAGCTGTCACTGACGGCAGGGATGTATAGGTGGCTTCTTTCAAGTCGTCAGATAGGCAGAGAGGAAGATAGCGAGGAAGCAAAGCCGGGCTTAGAGAGTGAGAAGTCCTTGTGTCGAAAAGAAGTGTGTGTGTCAGATAAGACGCTGCAGATTTGAGTGTGTATGCCTGTCTTGCCTAGGTGTGCGTATGAGGGAGAAAGAGGGAGGCTCGGATGGAGAGTGAGAGGATATTTTTGAGCCCAACACAAACTCAAGTCTCATGATGTTTTGAAGCTCGGAGCAGAAAAGAAGGGATGGAGCGAAAGAAAACAACCTCTCAACAGGAAGACTCACGCGCCATGGATCACATTAATTCCTTAAATACCCATGTGCTAACAACAGTTTTTGTTTTTCTAATATAGAGATGCTTTTACTGTCTCTTACAATGCCTCTACTGTATGTGTGAGAGCTGTGTACCCATTTATACACTAGAATGAAGAAGGAAACATTAATAATGGATAAGGAAGCCCCCTTAGACTTGCTGTCTGCTTTCTCTGCTCACATCTGTGGACACACACACACACCATGCACACTCCGAAGAGTACAGAGAGAGAGGGAGCAGTAATGTTGTAGTGCCCTGAGGGAGGTGTCTAACAGTGATATGGGTGGTCAGGGTCTCCTCTAAGTGCTGCTGGGAAATGGAATGTTGGCTTCCAGTCAGTCAGGTGACCTACAGCTACAGTCATGTGACCAACCGCGGGGTCATGTGATCAAAATATAAAAAGACAGTGAGACAATGGCAGTAAGGGTTGGTGAGCACATACATGGATGTTTCTGTGTGTCGGTTGCTAATGGGCCATCATCAGTGGAGTGCAGTCGCTGCAGGATGAAGGGATAAGCTGTTACGGGGCCCTCACACACACACACACACATACGCACACACGCACAAATTTTACACACATTAATGCACTTAAAAACACACTGAAGCTTTCAGACTCTCTCTCCCTCTCACTCTGTGTAAGTCATATGATATAGATGAGGCCCCAGGTTATACAATGTGACAATATGAGATCATCACCTTAGAGATTTCCCTAATCTCCGGAGCAGCTCACAAGGTTTCCTAATAGCTTTATAACATTTCAAAAGACTTACACACACCATGACCAGGCAGAGTCTTCACTGCTGATTTGCTGATTGGTTGCCGGGGTCGGTGTTGGTTATCAAAAGCCCTTATTTCCAGAGAGATTGCGCGATAGAGCCGCTACAAAGTCCCTTTATCACGGTGCCTTTGCTTGTTTGACAGAACTAAACATCATGCAGCACCATCATGCTGCCTCAGTGTGTGGTTTTTGACAGCATGCTGGTGTTATGGAAACAAAAGAGGCATGATGGGTGTGACATGTAACACAACACCATCGTACTTTAGTGTGACATACAGTATGATATACACATCAGCAGCATTTCCTTATCATTGACAATGGCATAACCTGACAGTAATTTATCATCCCTGTTACGTGGCAGCTTATCTCGTCCTCATTCTTTTCAGCTGCTGTTGTTCTTTTTGAGTTAGCTGCTAACTGCTGCCAGCTGATTTTTAAATCTTCCTGCACACATAACACGTCTCTAAATCACATCAATCCCATTGATGGTCCCATCCTGCCGGCTGTCCCTTGAACACAGACATTGATTTGACACTGTTACTACCTCCGCTGCTGGCTTAAAGGTGAGACAACTCTGCCCCCCCCCATTCCACGATCGTACCTATTTCGAAAGCAGTGGTTCCCAACTGGTCCAGCCTCGGGGTCCAGATTTCTCCTTAGTCATTACTTCAAGGTCCACACAGTTAAATATGTTTAGTATCATACTTGGTTTACTGTCTCTATCAAGTAGCTTTCTGTTATTCACCCACTCTACAACAGGAAACGGCATGTCAAAATAAAAGCTCTGTGCCAGAAATGAACAGAAGTGGCTAAACTAGGAATACATCCAGATAGGAATGAAACAGTTACCAGTTTCAAATTAAATCACAGTATATTCCCTACGGTTAGTACCAGTTTCAAATTTTAATTACCCTTAAAAGTTTTTGATTAAAATGCTTTGAAATACGGTAAATACTGTGCAGCATTAACTAAAGTTAGCAACAGTCTCCCAGACACACGGCCACATGGTTCCGTGTTTCATGTTAATGCACATTTGATATAGTAGTTTTATTGGCGGTTTTCAATTAAGGCTGGGCGATATGGAGAAAATGCAGCGTAATGATATAGACATTTCATACATCAGATGTAAGGCGGACCTGCCGATGCGCATTCAACTCATTCATATGAGTCAGCTGTCACTGTTTGTCTCTGTTAGTAGAGACTCCACTCTGCAGTGTAGTTTATACACTTTAGTCATACACCAGATAATTACACAGTAACACTGAGCCATATAATTTCCCTCTCTCTTACCGTTACCTATAAATTTAATTCTGATTAAAAGTCATTTTACTTTCACATCCTTGTATTTATCATATTCGTCTGTAGTGTAGGGTTACATGGGGGCAAGGGCGTTGAAGGTAGGCCATTTGACAGTACCCCAGAAAATCTTTCTCTTATTCCCAGCCTAATGTTGGCAGGTATGAAGAGTCAGAACTGCTCTTTGTTTTTGTTGTGTTAGCAATAGTGATGTCAGTTTTATTTGGTTCAGTCAGGCTATGGAATATTAAATCATGCATATTTTCTCACTGCATCTCAGCCTTTCTTACCCACAAGTGTACATAAACAACAGGTTATACACTTGTTTTTAAAATACAAAAAATGTGAAATTATCGATTATCGTATCGGTTATCGGCCATGAGAAGCAGGTAATTTTCGGTTATCAGTATCGGTTGAAAAAATCCATACCGGTGCATCCATAGTAATGTAATAGAGCAGCTAGAACAGACTAGTAAGTTCATAAAATTACATCACTTCACTGTAATGCAGCGATTAAAACCAGGAAAAGACAACAAATCAACAATATTTAGTCTCACAACAGTATATCGATATCACAATAATATATCGCCCAGCCCTCATTTTTCAGCAAATTTGATTAATACTGTGGTAGTTCTGATAACCATAATAATTTTGGTCATTGTATTGAAATTGTTCTACTGTTTTATTTCTACTAGATATCCCCCTCTAATAGCACCACCATGTCCCAGAATGTTAGTATTTCTGTGGCATTGTAGCTTTAAACACCATGAATGATTGATGCTGAGCTTGTGCTCTGTCTCGGCTGGTTGGCACTAATGCACTGGATGCCTTTTAAATGCCATATTCAAATGAAGTACTCAAATAAAACAATACGATGCTGTAAAAAAAAAAGCAAAACATTTTTATCTGTGTATCAAAAAGATGTCATAATATTGTAGATTTATTGAATGAAAACGACAAAACAGTTGAATTGGAGGCAAGGTGCCCCTCATTGGACCTCTTTTTAAAACTGGTTGCCATGGTGATAGTCCTGATAATGCTGCCACGACTAGGTGTCTAACCTCCAACGTCTGATCTTGCGTCACCTTTAAAAATACTGTTGCCTCTTAAAATGCAATATAAGACTCTCTGGTCGTGGTCTCTGTGTTTCGGTTATTCTGTCATCTACACTTTGTTTGTTTCCATCCTGCAGCGCTTTCTTTCTTTGTCTGCAGAGCAGTCTCCGTAATTTCATCCTCTAAAAGGGTGGCAGACATTATTTAATGCTCTAGATGTGTGTTATTATTTCCTTTCAAAGCACAACTGTCTGCTCCAGGTTAATTAGAGCATCTCTTTCATATTCGTTTTACTCTCTTTTGTTGTCATATCTGCTGCAACCTTCTTGTAACTGCAGGTTACAAGAGGGCATGAATAACTTAATGAGTTAGAGCCACAGAGGAAGTCGTCACCATATTTGGGCTGAAATCCTTTGAGAATCGAGGTTTTGTCACAATATTTTATCGTTGTCAGGCAGCTCTCATTTTGTTTATTTTTGGGGCAGTGATGTGCCGAATGTGTCAGCCACAGTTCGACACAGAGCTGCTGAAGAAACTGGAAGCATCAACGTGCAAACATATGCAGACAAAGCAAATAAGCACATAGACACAGACTAACACACACAAAATAATGCGTACAACAAAACAATGATTTTTATTTTTTGTTCCCCCCTCCCTCTAATAAATGCTGGCATGTAAACAAATAAACAGGCTCGACACAGTTGAACGCATGACAGCTTTTACACACATGTTCGTGTATAAATACACACACATGCACTCGCACTTGTTTACAAGGTCTGACCCGCCCACACTGCCCTTTGCATCAGTGTTTATTGAGGTATCAGTGGTAGAGCTGGAATGCCCATTAAACTGTGTGTGTGTGTGTGTGTGTGTGTGTGTGTGCAGGACTTTTCTAGGAAGCTAGTTGTCCACAGGATGGAAGAATGTAGCCAGCTTGTTTTGGTCACCCTGGGTGGCGATGACCACTACTAATAAACCCAACGAGTTTAAGCTTGGAGTGAGTGTTACAGACCACAAGTCACATCCGAACAACAAAATATGAAGGACAGTGGATGTAGCTGAGGAGTAGATGTGCGTTCTAGAAAAGAATTTGGACTGTTTATTGGTGGGACGCCAAAGGGGGATCATGTCCTTACTCACACAGAGAGCAGTGGGATCAGAGGGGGCGAGCATGTTACACCCTCCTGGTGAAAAGAAGCAGCTGGTGACACCGTAGCAAAAAATCACCGCCCCATTCTCTCATTCCTTATGTAACAGACTTTCTGTTGGAGCTGAGGCAATTAGCGGCGCCCCGGTAGCTCACCTGGTAGAGCATGTGCACCATTTACTAATGGCTGAGTTTTTAGCAGCAGCATGTCTTCCCCAACCCCGGGGCGACTGTGACTGAGGAGGCAGAGCGGGGTGTCCGCTAATTGGAAGATCGGCTGTCCGGTGTCGAAGTTTCCTTGGGCAAGATATTGAAAATTTGTATGCGAGTGGATGTATAAGCTGAGGAGCAGGTAGCCTCAGCCACCAGTGTGTCAATGGGTGAATGTGACATGAAGTGTGAAAGTGCATTGAGTGGTCAGAGGACTAGAAAGGCGCTATACAAGAAGTCAGCCTTTAGCTATACTGTCAAATAAAGGCAAGAAGAGCCAAATAAATATCTAAAAACAAGTAAATAAAAAGTGAAACAATCAATCAGTAAGTAAAGCAAAAATACCAAGAAGTTCACTGGTTGCAGCCTCTCAAATGTGAATATTTTCTGTTTTTCTGAAGCCCTCTCTTAAATGGGACTATTACTACCTGCTCATCTTGTGATTTAGAAATTACCCCCTTAGGTCTGTGTTTCATGTGGCGCATTCACGCAGGATAAGCAAGGTCTGTATTTTACTGGAATTTACTGACATGATCCCCTGGGTATGACGCACATAGTCACTGCAACACAGAAACACTACACAGCACTTACAGTGGTGATGTATAACTGTAACCTCATTTTTCTTTTTAATGTGGGTTAAACAAACAGATCCGATTCTGCCACATGTTGTGTAGAGAGATGAGCGTCCTGCACCCAAATGCTGTCAAACTTTTCATTTTTAATTGCCTATGCAGCTTCAGTAATTCTCAACCAGGGAAGAGGCAGAAACAAGACGTGAAGAAAACAGGACCTAAATATGACCCCAAATCACACAGATGCCGATTCACACAAGATTAAGATTATCACATGACCTTTGTGTTTGGCAAATTAAAGTAGGTAATTTGCGGTGGAATTTTTACTTGACAAACTACACACATGGCAGATTCACAGAAGAGTAAGATCCCAGACACCCTCCACAGTTATCACAAATTACCTGAGGTCACCAGGGGAAACTAGTCCAGAGCAAATACACCTTTTGGCTTCTTTGTGATTTTGTGAATTTAGGATTATTAGCATGAACACTTTTTTCGTCGCATTATTGGTAGTATTCTTCTTTCTTTCCTTACCTTTATTCAACCAGGAAATCCCATTGAGATTGAAAATCTTTTTTACAACAGCCAATCAAAACACATTAAAATGCAACAAATGCAACATATAATACAAAAATCCACAATAAAACAACCAACAGTAACTATTCAAAGAAAGACAAGCACGTCTCTATCGCCACATTCTTTATAATGCCCTTAAATTCATCAATAGATATAAGTGTAAATGTTTTAATTGCAAACATTTTTGATGAATTGAGTAGTTGTTTGGTCTATAAAGTATTTGAAAACTGTGAAAAATGTCAATCTGTGTGTCCCAAAGCTTAAAGATGTCTTTATATGTCTTGTTTTGTCCACAACTTAAAGATATTCAATTTACTGTCACAAAGGAGTAAATACACCTGAAAATATTCACATTTAATTAGCTGGAATCAGTATTTATTGTTATTTTTTGATCATTTGGCAATTAATTGAATAGTTGACAACTACCTGGTTAGTTGTTGGTGCTGTGCTACATAGTTAAAAAGCAGTGATTTCAGACACGGCCTATTTGTACAGGAGAAGAAACGTGGCTGTCTGCGTCCTCCCCGTGAGTCAACAGTGGAGTTACAAATCAGAATCGCAGTATTAAAAATAAAATGTAAAAAAAACCTCCCTAGAAACTTACCTAATTTTACCTCCTGCGTAAAATCAGTTTATTTATAAACCGATTTGTCACAAAGCACCTCTCAGAAAAATGAAGCACGTGATAAAAAGAAGACGCATCAACATACAGTCTCACTCTCACAGATGTCTAAGGCTTCTTTGAGTGAAGATGAAAGGAGAGTCTGCTGTTTTATCCTCATCCACGTCCTTCTCTAGTGCTGTGTCTGAATGTAGTATGGCACCATTTTGTGATCGTACCTGGTGTCGTATTTTATCTGAGTTTGTATTTTTGCAGCAGGTTTTGATGGTGCATCAGTGTTAGATGTTGACAATGTTTGTTTTTTAAGCATTTATTATTCCTCCTCTGCTCTCTTCTCTGCCTCACTTGTTTATTTCCCTCTGTTGATTAGCTTCCCTCTCCACCCTCAAACCCTCTTCCCACTTAATTTAATTGTAATCACACTCACTATAATGGTGTTGTACTATTAATACAACCTGTTTTGTTTGGGTAAATGCTTCTTCTTCCTTCTAGATTTCAAATGAACAGTCTTTTTTTAGTTTTTATGTATGTGTGACTAAGCTTCCTCTTCTGCCTCATGTTGCAGGATCGTAAGCTGTCCAAGTCGGAGCGCCAGCGCTTCAAAGAGGAGGCCGGGATGTTGAAGGGTCTCCAGCATCCTAACATTGTCCGCTTCTATGACTCCTGGGAGGGCCCATGCAAAGGAAAGAAATGTATTGTTCTGGTCACGGAGCTCATGACATCTGGCACGCTAAAAACGTGAGTACACAAGAGATAGAAGGGATTTTCCAAGATGTTGATTTTGTTAGCTATTATTTTTATATTGGCTATAAAAGGTGTAGCTGCTTCACGTGATTTGAACACAGATCGGATAAATGAACAGAATGCTATAGGTGTGTCTGGAAGGTGTGAACGGGTGTGTGTCAAGGTATTAACTTATTGGCGTGGAAAACAAACGCTCTTATTTTGGCTTTTATTTTGTGTTGATTTTAGCGACCCCTGTGGACAAAAGCAGTACTGTTTCCGTCGGCACCACTGCTGTGTGTTGTAAAGATCTTCATCTAGCTAGCATGTGCATTTGTTTAGGAGGCGAGTGAAAGAATTCAGATGCTACTTTTTTGAACACAGCTGTTTGCAGGATGCATAGCAATGGTCTAGCCTCTCATCTTAATACAAACTTTACTATTGATTGTCAGATGTCACAGAAAGCTTTGTGGTGCTTGCTTTGCGTGAAAAATACTGCTAACATTAGCTACATTCAACTTGCGTTAATTAGAGCGTTAGCTATATTTATTTTAGCCACCAACGTAACTTGATCTATCAATGTAAAACCACGTCTTGCTAAATATTTCATGAATAAAATAGACACATTGAAAACTATCTAGGAGGAAGCGGGCCAATTTAGGGTTTTTTTCTAATCCTTTCAAACCCTCCAGTTCTCTCCATCTGATCAATGATGACCAAGGTTCACTTGTGGTTTCACATGTGCTTGATCACTGTCACTTTGAGCTTTTTTTTCTTCTCTTTGCTGATTGTGCTTCAGTATCAGCCATTGCCATAAAATGTAATCTCTGAAGAAAAGTCTCCTCCTGCTTAAAGGGATAGTGCACCCAAAAATGAAAATTCAGCCATTATCTACTCACCCATATGCAGAGGGAGGCTCAGGTGAAGTTTTAGAGTCCTCACATCCCTTGCGGAGATCCCACAAAATATCTCCATACTGCTCGTCCTTACTGATCCAAGTCTCCTGAAGCCCCGACATAAAAAGTTGTTTGGAAAAACGTCATTTGAACTCTTTTGAAATGAGGCTAAAAACAGTTCAAATGACGTTTTTCCAAACAGCTTTTTATGTTGGGGCCTCAGGACACTTGGATCACTACGGACGAGCAGTATGGAGATATTTTGTGGTTTCAGTTATGTGTTTTTGGACGTTTGAATCTGGGGCGCCGTAAGCCTCCATTAGGTTGAGTTGTGTTGCTACCCCCTCTCCCCTGGGATCTCCGCAAGGGTTGTGAGGACTCTAAAACTTCACCTGAGCCTCCCTCGGCATATGGGTGAGTAGATAATGGCTGAATTTTCATTTTTGAGTGCACTATCCCTTTAACTGGCTAATTTATCACTCTCAGTGAGGCTTTCGATCTGCTGTAAATCGTTCTGTCTGATTTGCAGGGAATCAGACCTGGGGACAGGTATTAAGACTAACCACCAATCCGCCAATAATAGGCAATCCTCTCACTGATAGTCTTGTTTGCTTATGTAGGTCATATAAAGGCACAGGGCTGGGTGATAAAATGATCTCGACAGGGGATGTCGATTAAATTTATGGCAGTAATGATGATAAACTTTGGACATTTTCACTCGATATGGATCAAACTCACAGCCGGTCACACTTCAACAGTCTGCTGCTTCTCTTGCTTGGCTTTGCTCTCTGTGTCGCTGTCTGTTTGCAGGAGTGCAGGTCTATGATCCACACACAGCAGCATAACTTTAGAGCAGGGACCACAGTGGCAAGAGGGTTCCTGGTTCAAACCCCGGGATGGGGGAGTTTTCAGGTTCATTCTGTGTCAGTGTGGGTTTTCTACCTGTACTCCAGCTTCCTCCCACAGTCCAAAGACATGCAGGTTAATTGGTGACTCTAAATTGCCCGTAGGTGTGAATGTGAGTGTGGATGGTTGTCTGTCTCTATGTGTCAGCCCTGTGATAGTCTGGTAACAATAAAACAGACTTTAGGACAGTGGTTCCCAACTGGTTTAGCCTCGGGGTCCAGATTTCTCCTACGTTATTAGTTCAAGGTCCACACAGTTTAATACATTCATTGTCATACTTGTGGCTGGCCATGACGTCAAGCTAGAATATATTAGTGCAACAAAAGGGAGACAGACAGTATGATTTATCAAACACATGTTGAACAAGCAGAACACAAACTTGTAGAACTGTGACATCTTAGGGCCATTCTACCAGCAGTACCTTGCTACCTCGTCTTAATCCACACCTGGTTTGTTTTAAACAGTCACAGAACATGTTATGCTAAAGTGCTGAAATTTTACTTGCATTATCCTCCAAGGCTGGGGAAGTATTGACAAAAAAGCTAACACAACATCAGAACATGGAAGTGGTTTGGTTATCTTATAAGTGACAAGGCGCAGATTAAGACAATGAGGATGTAACTAAGGTTCTATAAACACTGAATGACCGCCGGTTCCATCACCTGAAAAGGTACCATCACCATTATGTTAATATGTTATAAGGCTGGGGGTAGTGGTTGCTGGATACCCAGAGCTATACAGCCCGATGATAGACAGCAGGTTGTCAAACTGCCCCTGAGTCATCCTAGAATATGCCTGGAAAAAGCCATCATGGATGCGAAGCTCCTGGACCAACTGGTGGTACTCCCCATGATCCACCCTCTTTTTTAGGGTCTCATGTACCCACACAGATCTCTGTTTCCCTGTGACCAACAAACTATTTACTGACAGCCTCTCACCCTCAACCAGAGCTACAGCAGGTATTCTCTGCCTGAACATTGTAGGAACTAGATACTGATTGCTGTGAAAAAATGATGGCTTGATTACACAGGAAGGGGCCTCAGGCTTCAGTCATTATCAGGACTGTCTTCAAGCTGGCAGCATTATCCAGATATTTATCCATATAAATATCAATATCAAATGATATGGAAAAATTGTCTTGATAATTATTTTTTGCCATATCATTCAGCCCCATAGAGATACTAGTATTAAAGTGAGACGGTTTTTATAACCAGTGAAAAACCTTTTCACTGTTTTATCAGTGAAGCACATTTTACAGGGAATATGCACAAACACATGCACACACATTCTTTACCACCTCTTCTCCCCGTTGCTTCTGAAAAGCACTGTCATTACAGATGATGACTCACCTCCAGTTTTTGTTGAAATGTAGAAATTACACTCACACACACACACACACACACACACGCACATGCACGCGCAGGCACACGGCCATGTCCTCCTCTTTTCTCTCAAACCAATGTGCAGTTTTTCTCTATTTTCAGCTTCAAACAGCCGTCTGTGGTGTCATAAGCACATCATGTCCCAGCAGGATTTTAGTGCAGAGTGCAGCTGTTAGGGGGTCAGCTAGTGTGTCTGACTCATTATATGTACAGTATGTGTCTGTGTGCGTGTTATTTACGGTGTGTATGTGATCGACGGAGTGCCTGTCTACGCACGTATGTGACTTTCAAGAGTGAAATGATGGCACTGCTCAAATGCACTGTCGCGCAGGGGCGAACTGAACTGTATATCTGTGGTTTGCATGTCAATACCAGGGGCGCCTGTCGGTCTCACCCCATCCCCAAAATTCACTGTGGAGAATTGATGAATCTGTGGCCGTCATTGTCCACGCCGTGACCGCATGCCACTCTCTCTGCCGCGCAGAATAGATGTGTGCGTGTGAATGCGAGTGCGATTGTTGAGCTCCTGACACAATAAAAAGCCAAATGTGCAGCGTGCGGTGCACGGTGTGCCCCACGCAGTGCATCGTGGGACATCGACCCACCTGCCAGCTGCTGCTTCTGCTGCAGATTCCTCTCATTCCTGACGGAGGGACAGACAGAGGGAGGGACAGAATGAGGCGAGTGGGGGGGCAGACAGACAGAGAGGTTGAAAGATGACATGACTGATAGTTATATACAGTGAGTTTTTTTTGCAGAGTCACAGAAAGAGGAAGAGAGAAAGTCAAACAGTCGGAGAGGCTGACAGTGAGACAGTCAGCTACAGAGGCAGATAGTGATAGACGCACAAATAGTCAAATGGACAGACAAATTAATAACTAGAGATCCAGATTAAAGGCAGCTCGGCAAAGTGACTGACAAACCAATGAACCACCTGTGACCACAGAGTCAGAGTATTAATCCAGGAGCACAGCACTACCAAGGACAGTAGCACCCTCCACTGGAAGACTGAAAAAGCTTCATAGATTTGTCAACAAATGCAGGCGCTCTCCATCCTGCATGTTTCACACATAACAGTAAAATGTTCAACAAAAAATATTTCTGTTTTCTGCTACTTTCCACTGCCTACTGCATAAAAAAAGGGGAAGCAGGGAATATAAATTACTACAAGAAAGGGTTTTAGGAATTTTGCATGAGTAAGTTAAATATTTAGATAAGTCCTTGGGCAAAATGAGAATGTAAAAACAAATGTTAAGCATGCCTGAACAACAAGCATGCTTAACATGCACATACATACAAAGCACACATAATATTATGGCTGCAACTGACAGTTATTTTCATTATTGATTAAAGCTACAGTTGGTAACTTTTATGAAAATAACTTTTTGTAATATTTGCTTTATCCACACAGTAGTGCATGAGACAGATGATCTGTGGAAAATAAACATATTCCACTGCCTCCTCTCAGTGCCTCCAATGATATGTGAACAAAACCAATCAGAGCCAAGGAGTCTCTCACTGCTCATGAGCTTTGGTCAGACTGTCAAACTAGGCAGCGCTGATCAAATACGAATCAAGATTCTGTTACTGCATTGTGTATTTCTTGCCTTATATGTATTCAGAAACATATTTCAGTGTACTGTTTAGCTGTAAAATGAGAAAGATTGTGACCTGGCTGCCATGTTGAAAACATTTGAGCGAAAACAAAACAGTGCTCACTGGCTGGGGCAAAACTTTCTCATTTTACAGCTAAACAGTACACTAAAGTATGTTTCTGACAACATTTGAGGTGAGAAATGGGCAACGCAGTAACAGAATCTTGATTCATATTTGATCAGCGCTGCCTAGTTTGACAGTTTGACTGCAACTCACGAGCAGTGACTGACATGTTTGACAGCTGTGTGACAGAAGTCTTGGCTCTGATTGGTTGTTTTCCACCAACCTTTGTGGATTCTAGCAAATTCCATCAGGTTACTTACTTACCCCAAGGGTAACTTTTGGTTCCAAAGGTACCATACTGAAAGTGTTTGGGTGTGGTGACAGTTTCAGCAAATATGACAGAGTTATTTCATAAAAATTACCACAGGTAATGGCTCCATATACCAAAGTTCCAATGCACAAAAATGTTCAGTTTACAATCATAGAAGAAGAAAACCAGCAAATATGCACATTTGAAAAGCTGATGCCAGAAATAATCAAATAAATTTCTGTCAATCAGGGAGTCAAGCTGGACATAATATGTGCAAGAAATACATTCTCCTACATGTTTGTACGTTTTTAAGTGAGTGTTGTGCATTCATGCACATATATGCACAGGACAGAGGCTGTACTAGGATCTGGCTTAAACCCAGATGAAGACTCAGAAAGGAGAGGAGCGGCTGCACACTGAAGTGGTGGAAAAAGAAAGAGAGACGATGAGAGGGAGGACTGATAGGAAGGGAGGGAGATGGTGAGGATGGAAACACTGACCAGCATGGGCTCAGGGTATTAGAGGCCCCTTATCTATGTGTGTCCATGGGTGTGTGTGAATGCTTATCTGTGTACTGTATGTGTACTGTTCACATACTGTAAATATTTCTGCATATTTTTCCCAGTGAGAATGTATATCTGTATTTAGGTGTGTGTGTTGAAAAGAGACCATGGTTGAGTGGTTGTGTGTGGGAGATGTGCTTTGTGCACTGTCACTTCAGCATCGCATGCCACAGGGTTTAACTTGTCTGTCAACACTGTTCTGACTTCAGAAAGGGAGAGAAAGAAAGCAGAGGAGACAGGCGAGGCAGAGGAGGGTGGGTAGGTAAAGGGAAGGAAGGTTCAGGGGGAGGAAGAGGAGAAGAGAGCGCTGATTCTTAAGAGACACGTGAGAAATGAAAGTGGGAGATGGGGCGTGATGGAACGGAGGTGGATGTGAGGAAGAGGAAGGGGGAGAGGCTCTCAGAGGTTACAGTAAAAACACTTAAGTTATGCAGATGTGCATTTTGAGGTATGCTCACTTAAAAAGTCCCCAAAAGATTATTTTCAGTCTGTGATGTGTTCTGTGCCCTGAAGGCAACCTAATGACACACATGATGGCTGGGTGGGTCAACGACTCACATGTGACCTCAGCGACTCTGCAAGGACGCAAATCCACACAATTTAAAGCCTGCTACTCTATACCAGTCCGTTAGAATAGAAGAAACCTCTTGGATGGGAGGTGAGATACCTTAAAGAATCTCAAGCAAGTCCAGTTGCCTACGATATAGCACTTAAGATTACCAAGTAGTGTTAATTTTAATTTTGTTTACCAAAACTATGACTAAATAGCTTCCTCAACTACCTTTTTTCCCAAAGACGCTGGAGTGTGCCTCCACGTCCATGTGACGGTCAGTGTTGCAAGTGTTGGTTGTATGTCGTGAGATACTGACATGAAACTGAGGCATGAGCAAATGTCCAGACTTTTAGTTGACTTAAACTTGACCAAAAAAAATAGGATAAAGCTGACTTAGACAAAGACTAAAATTTAATAATAAGCAGTTGACAAAATTAACACTAGTTTAAAAGAGTAACAGATGAAAAGTTCATGAGATTTGTGAGGAGTCTTTGGTGATTAGACCCCATCATGATGTCATTGTTGTACAGGGGTAGTCTGGTGATCTGGGTGGAAGTGGGTCACGATCATCTTATACTGAAATTTTATGAAATGATGGCTGTAGCTGTCAAATACATGCAGTGGACTAAGAACTATAACATTTTCCTGTTAAAAGAAGAGGAGTATAAAACAGCAGCAAATTGAAGTACTGGGATTTAAAGGGACAGTTCAGCCCAAATCAGAATACATATTTTTCTTCTTACCTGTAGTGGTATTTATCAATCTAGACTGTTTTGGCATGAGTTGCTGAGTGTTGGAGATCGGCCGTAGAGATGTCTGCCTTCACTTGAATATAATGGAACTACATGGCACTCAGCTTGTGGTGCTCAAAGTGGCAGAAAGATACATTTGAAAACTTCAGCAGCAGTGTGTCTTTCCAGAAATCATGACCCAATTTCTCAAGATAATCCACAGACCTTTTTGTGAGCAGTTTCATGTAGGAACTATTTTCTCTCTACCGAACTACACTCGCCAACTGTATCACGGTGCAGATGGAAGTGTGTATCTACTGCTAGCTCACCTAGCACCACTGAGCTAGCTAACATTACAGCTCGGCAAAGAGGACACCAGTAATGTTTACATCTCATGCTATCACAAGCACGAGCCTCTTGTCCATGTGTAGATGCATGCGAGTAACTATAATACTTAAGCTCTTACCAGCAGCCTGGATCAGAGTGGGAGCAGATTGTTCTGCGAGTCTGAAGTTGTCTGAACGGCTCCTTGTCAGCTAAGACAGATTTGCAGGGTCACTGGGTGGTTCAGCCAGTTATTCGCCACGACCACAGACAGATTTAGTTTGAGCTGAGTTTTCAGCTCGGACATTGGATTAAATGCAGTAAACAGATCAAGGACCAAATAACTTTGAGCTCTAGGAACCAAAGTGCTTTAACAAATAACAATCAGCTCAAATCAAATTATTCTGCCTGCAGTGACGCAGTGAAATTAGCACATACCAACAAATCAGAAAGAAGATGAGTCGTGGAACGGTTGTTCCTTTGAATGGTCCTCATGGTCTGGATGATCAGAGGATGACGAACTCTGCTTCCTCTGTCTGCTCTTTGCCCTGTACTTGAATTACGCTAAGGAGCTGAGGAGAGAAAGGCAGACAAGTCTCCAGCTGACAGGAGAAAACTGGAAACACTTTGCTTGGAATTCAAACACTGATTTTGAATTAGCTAATCGAGAGTGACAGTCCAATGAATTTTGAATTAGTTCTCAAAGCTCTTCAAGAGAAGTTTAGACTGAAGCCCTTTCATCGAATCAGTTTAATCAGTAAAAATAAAAACAACTGCATATTTAAGTTATAAGACCAAAAGTGAAAGAGATGTTCAGTCTGTAAGCGCTGTTGTGCAGATAACAGAAATACATTTCACAGTAAAATTCCTGTCCAGGCCTCCCTGTAGTCCTGTGGGGTTTCCTTCAGTTTCCTCCCACATTCCAAAGACATATAAACTAGGTGGACTGGAGACTCCAGATCACCCACAGGTGTGGATCTGTCTTTACTCTGTGATGGTCTGGCGAGCTGTCAAAGGGTGTCTCCCTTCTTTCCACCCAGGGGTGGGACAGATTCCAAACTCTCATACCTCTGGAAAGTGAAGTGGGTAAAGATAATGGACGGCTTCCACTAAGAGACCACGTTAATAAGAAGTCTCTGATGTGCATTAGAACAGCTGCTATTGGTTTATTAGAAGTTGCTAAAGTCTACAAGAGGTGGTGATTGGATATTTTGATTCACGTGGTGTAAAATTACCTTTTTAAAATAGATCTGAAAAGTAAAGCCAATGGGGAAGTGCCGTAAGCCTGCATTCTTTCAAATGGTCAGCAGAGGACGACTCCACTGGTAGGAAAAAGAAGTCTGGTCACATGTAAGTCAATGAGAAAATTACCCTACTTCTTGCTTGATTTATTACCTCGGTAGAGGGATGAAGACATTTTCCCACTGGTTAATAAACTTGTGACTACACCAGACATTTTACAAGACTCTTACTAATTTAGCATAGCGTCAGTTCAGGCTGGACACAATGTCAAGCTCAGCTCACATCCCAGCTACATCAGCTGATCTCGAACAGCCCAATCAACTGATGGATCAGCTGACTGATGGAAGGGAGTCAGCTGATAGATCACATGATTCCTTTCTATGCAACCAATTGGCAAATCTCGTTCAGGGCGCCCTATTTAAACTGCTCTGGCCTGCTTACTGTTGCTGCTTTGTCTGCAAGCCAGAGGGGGGGGGATCATTACTGCTGCTCTCCCTGCCTTAGGCTTTCCATGTAGGCACGTGGAAGGGCAGAGAGGTGTGCTCTCCCTGCCTAAAGGCTTTCCAAGTAGGTGCATGGAAGAGGCTTTCTGTGCAGGCCTAGGAAAAGCAGAGAGGCCCCAGAACAGAGCCATGCCGCCAAATGTAGTACTGCAAATGAAAAGTGGTTGATTAAAGTGGTCCTGACTGAACTGCCACTTTGTGCTAGGACTCTGTTTCTGTTGCTGTACGGGTCAGACACTTTCATTTTATAATTGTAGCATCCCTGTCTGACTAGGTACTAATTTCAAAAAAGCAAAACCACAGAGGGCAGGTAATCAAATCGATGTATGCCCAAACGTTGTGTAACACTGGTAACACCAAATACAGCAGCAAGCCTACCTCAGTAAATATTTTCCTAATGAGTTTATAGTCCCAATCATTAGTTTCAAGTCTCCTTCAATACAGTGTAATGTTCATTTTGTAAATTGTGCTCCCATTTAGAGTAAAATCGACAAAGCAGGATTTGCTTCAGGGCGTGGCTACCTTGTGATTGACAAATGACTACCATGGCAGTGCCCTTGGGTTCTCAGTCAGATCCACCGCTTCCTTCTCCAAAGCTCCACTTTCACGGTAAAATACGGTCACTTCTGGCTTCAAAATACCAAGAGAACCAAAATACCGAACACAAGGCTTCAAAATGGGAGTCCACAAACAATCAAGTGATGTCACAGTGGCTATGTCCCCGTATTTTATAAAGTCCATGCTTTTTATAAAGCCAAATGAATAAACAAATATGGGTCTAAAAACATGTTCAGAGTCCTGCTGAATAAAGCTCAAGGCTGCTCATTGACTTTGCAGCAATAAATCTCTTGAAGCTCTTTCAGATATTTGTATCCAGATTAAAATAGATGTCTGTTTTCACAGAGGTAAAATAAGTTAAAATCCTCTGTTTGTCTCAGTATTGCAGTGCTTATTTGGCATGCGAGCAATGTCAGTCTCTAACCACGCAGACACCAGAGTGTCTATCAGTGACTGCCTGTCTTTTTGTGTGTGTGCGTGTGTGTGTGTGTGTGTGTTTTACTGCGCACATTCATGTTTGTGTGAGTATTTAGGACGTATCTTTTTAAGCTGGAATTGTCTGACAGTAATCCACTTTGGTTGTGTAAGCTTTCATCTTTAATTGAAGCATTATCCGTGTTTCTGCATCTTATCAGGCCATTGTCTGCCTCTCGATGCTTTACTTTGGAATAATTAATTCCCTCATGGATGGTTTTCAGACCCCTGCAATAATAACATTACTGTAGAATACATTGAGAACACTTCAGAGTGCCCCTAAACCTCAATAACGTGATGCTACAGATGAGACACATAGAAGGGCAGCTTTGTTTCAGTGTGTTTTTTTATTTTTTTATTTTTTGCTAGTGTCTCTTTACAATGTGACTTTCTTCAGACAAGAGGCCACTTGAACAGGATACACGACTGCTGAAGAGCTGCGATGGGGTTGAACCTGCTGCTCTCTGCATAATTTTGTACACTTAATCTTCCTTTGTTGACTGACACGCCGTCTTCTGTGCCATTTCTTTGTCCCGCAGCTACCTGAAGCGTTTCAAGGTGATGAAAATCAAGGTCCTGCGTTCCTGGTGCAGACAGATCCTCAAAGGCCTTCACTTTCTGCACACCAGAGCCCCGCCCATCATTCACAGGGACCTGAAATGCGACAACATCTTCATCACGGGGCCCACGGGCTCGGTGAAGATAGGGGACCTGGGTTTAGCCACACTTAAGAGGGCTTCCTTTGCCAAGAGTGTCATAGGTAGGAAAAGCATGTACAGTGCACAGTCACCGAAGACACAAATTCCTTATCTCTTGCATGAACACACACCAGCCTTTCCTCAGACATAAAGCTGTTTACCAGAATGAAATGTTTAGATCTGTGAAGGTGGAGAAAGTGAAACAACTGACATCATTTATGTGAGTTTGTCGTAACAATAAGCACTTGACATACACGTCCACACAGGCTGTCACGTATAACCGAACCTACACTCTACACACGCCTACTGTAGATTAATTTTACTGCTCCTAAAATGTCTGGTTGTAAAAGCAAACCGCAGGTATTTTGAAATGTGAAATACACACCACTCAGTCTGTTATTAAGCTGGGATTAAGCTGTCTGGAGATGTGATGGCTGCGTACACACAGCAGAGAATACACCCCCAAACACACAGCCTGCACATAACACACACTTAAACTCAAGTTGAGTAAAAAAGTGCCTGCTGCGCTCGCTATAATGACTTGGCTGCTTTTCAGTTGCATAGTCAACCACAGATATTCTGGTATTCGTATTCGCGCACAAGTACATTATTGTGCATATTCTCATGCACTCCAGGCGAGAATGATATGCTATGTAACTCTCACAGCTGCACTGTAGTAATTAGACAGACCTCAAGTATTTGGACACTTGCAGAAATCCACAAACACACACGCACATACGCATGAATGTGCACGAACACAACAAGACTAGTATGTGGTGCCAGTAAGTGAGTTTGTTATTTAAGGTTTCCAGCTGTGTTTTGGGAATTTTTATGATTTAAGTCCTTGACTTACCATAAACCATTTTAGTATGTTACTTAAAGGGTCACCAGTGTTTTCTATCGCCAAACCCACCCGACTTTAATAAACAGTAATTTTATAATCATAAAACACATTTCAAAGTCCACAGAAACAAAATGAAACTCACAGAAGCCATCTTGCTTTGTCTTTCCACTGTTCCAACATTCAGCAGCTCTGGTTTGATTTGAATTAACCTTGTCAGATTTGAAAAATATGCTGGCTCTATACACGCTAAAATAACTGTTTAATGTAACTGTTGTTGGTACGGCCATGGTGAATGTGGGGGAATCTGCGGCTCAGGAACTTTTGGGGCTGTACACATGCTGCGTTTTTTTGTGCCTTCAAATTCTTTTTTTTTTTTTCGATGTAGACGCTTGGCAGGCGTGCTCAAACACCAGAGTGACGCCATCGTGGCACACACTGGTTCCCATTTTTCAGGGCGCGATGTCTGCACTTCGAGATAAACCGAGTTCAACCTTTGGAACGCAGCAGCACACACCGCGAGTCATGTGACAAGGAACACCCAATCACAGCCGACAGAAATTGCACATTCTCCAATTGTAAAAATGTGTAGCCTACACACTGAATTAAAAAATAAAGTTTTAACATTTCCTCAACTAAAATATGCATCATATGTCTGGTCTGGCGCCTTTTCCCCTTTCCTCTAAATTTTTGCCAAACCTCGAAACCAGTGACTAGTTTTGAGCCTCCCTAGCTAGGCTAGCATGGATTCCAAATCCATAAAAGTAAAAGCCTCAGAGGAAAATACAGAATTTAATAGCACTTGGACAGATTTGTTTGCCGTCACCGCCGAGGCTGCAATGTTAAAGTACCAAATAATCATAAATATCAGATGCAGAGTACAATATGCAACATGCTTTACCATCTTGTGGTAAAACATGTTTTTAATGCTCATTTAGACTTATTTTTAAGGTCAATAGGCTAATTTAGACTTAATACGCCAGAAGGCTCAAATATGGTTTGTGGCTCCAGGAAAATTAATTTTTTTATTATTTTTGGTCAAAAATGGCTCTTAATCAGTAACGTTGCTGACCCCTGGGTTGAACAAATAGGATGTTGCGCAACCAAAAGTGTCAGACACTTACATTAACAATCTGAGCCTGTCAGTGGCAAACATAAGCACTTTTAAACATACCTCAAGTGGTAACATTGCAGCCTGTTTCACAGCTCACTTAGTCACAAAAATATGGGAGAATAGGGTCCAGGTTAAAAGAATACCAAACTGACCCTTTAACCAACTGAGCCAGTGTTTTTTTTTTTTAGCTCTGACTGAGAGATCTAAAACCCCAGCACAATGCAACAGTTCATTGTTTTTCCTCTCCCTCTCACCAGGAACCCCAGAGTTTATGGCTCCAGAGATGTATGAGGAGAAGTACGATGAATCCGTTGACGTCTACGCCTTCGGGATGTGCATGCTGGAGATGGCAACCTCAGAGTACCCCTACTCTGAATGTCAAAACGCTGCCCAGATCTACAGGAGGGTTACTAGTGTAAGAGTGCATTTCCTCTACATTACAAGTATTTGTTTTGAACGCCTCCGCTGTGAATGACTGTGTTGTGACATTCATGTGTTGCATCTAACAGCCCTGTTTGTCTCTAATCTCCACCCTCTTCCGCGCGGCTCTCTCTGCCACTCCCTCCATACTTGTTTACTGACTGTATTAACAAGTTTGGCATGAGCTGCCGGAGATCCAGTCAGATGACTGTGTTTTTGCACTCATTAGTCTCTCGCTTGTTCTCTCTCTGCCAGCCTCTTTCTCCTGCAAATGTTAAAAGGAAAACAGTAGCACCATGGGAAGATTTGTTTTCCTTTAGCTGCATTTTTTTCTCCACCACTAGAGAGCAATACCAAGTAAGCTATTGCATATAAAGCAAAACAAATTAAAGACCTGAAAACCCTCAAGGAATGTTGTTGTGTCCGTATTGAGCAAGACACTTAAAGCCTGAAGCTCGTCTGAGAGAAAGTGAATGCAGAGAACTGTGAGACATGTATGAGGGAAATGCCATGAATGAAATATGACAGGCAGAACACTCCTGCATCACTTCATTCGATTTTAAATGCACTCGCTTTTCATTCACTTTTAGTTTTGTAACATTTTCAAGCTTTGCATAAAATGTAGATGACAGTTGGCTGGAAACAAAAAAAAGGAAAAAACGAGACAGAGACCAAAACACAGACGGAGAGCGGACAACAGATGCAATCAGAGGCTGTTTTAAGTTGAGTGCTGCTGAGGTCATCACCCCAGCACACACACACACACACACACAGGCAGATGAGAGCTGTCTCCCTCCTTTCCTCACGGGACTGAGTTCAGCTTTGTGGAGGCTGACAGTGATGTTAATGGACCAGAGGAATTTACTAGAAATCTCTCTTTCTCTTCATCCCTCTCTATCCTCCTCCTCTAGTGCCTCCATTATCGCTCTCTGCTTCTATCTGTCTCAACACATCTTTTATTTCAGCTTAATTGTGAACATAAAACAATTCTTACATTGCCGAAGCATCAGTGCAAATCAGAAAGGGTGCTCAAGCATATGTGTGCGCACTTTTACAAACATAAATCAGTACTTTTCTTTGCAAAAACTACCACTGTTATCCCTTAGTATTTGTCTGGTACAGGAATGCAGTGCTGTTTGTCGTTTTTGGATGAGTGCAACATCCCCCTCAGCTAAAACAAGTGCTTCTGTTACAGCTCTAACATTAAAATTTAATGGTAACTTTAGACACACACTCGCAGCAGTTTCCTTAAATGTGTGTACCAAAAATAAAAACTGATGTGTTCCATTTTCTGTTGCACTTACAGTATTCGTGATAATTGTAGCCAGATAAAGCCTGCAAGAGTACTCGTGACTTGTCCAGCTACAGGGTCCGGATTTCTCCTTAGTCATTAGTTCAAGGTCCACACAGTTTAATACATTAAAGGAGAAGTCCGGTATTTTGCACTTTAAGCCCCATTTCTGGGTTGTTCATGATGAAATAGAGTGGCTAAGACCAAAATAGTGACGATTGCTCCTTTTCGGAGAATTTGGCTTTCCCCTGCCTGGCTTAACAGTGCTGCCAATGGCCATGTGTGAACCTGTCCTAAAACCACCCTAAATGTTCATGAAACTCACCGAGTGGTCAGTGGTGTTCGTTGATGTTCTGACGTAAAAATCGTAGCAAACTGTGGTTTCCATGATGATTTATTTGACAGTTTGTGTAATCCATTGGTTTTCTATAGAAGCCTCATTGTCCGTTGGTAGTAATCCGCCACCGGAAACGGAAAGGGGGTTGTTTACGACAAGGTTGTAGTCATTGTAGTCTTTTAGCTCAGCGAAAGTGCCGGCTCGACAGTGCTGTGTGCGCTCCTGAAAGAAGAACGAGAACGAACGTAAAAGTTTTGTAATAAGTTTAAACAACTGCACAATGGATTACTCGCTTGTAAACAACCTTCGCAGTACGATGCCTTTGATCACAACGCCAACCTTCTTCTTCTGCTTCTTTTCTGTGTCCCATCACATTGCAATGGTTTCCTGCCAGTTGGCGACACCCACAGAAAGGAGCATTATCGCCATCATGTGGGCTGGAGTGTATAACGTCTCAGGGTCAAACAAACAATCAAGCGGAAGTTTACACACGGGTGTGAGGCAGCTGAAAAAATAGTTCCACAATCGAGATGAATAGCGAAAACACGGATGGAAACCACAGTTTGCTACAATTTTTATGTCAGAACATCAACGAACACCACTGACCCCTCTGTGAGTTTCATGGCTTTGAAAACAAACGTTTAAGGTGGTTTTAGGACAGGTTCACACATGGCCATAGGCAGCACTGTTAAGCCAGGCAGGGGCAAACCAAATCTCAGAAAATGAGCAATTGTCACTATTTTGGTCTTAGCCACTCTATTGCATCATAAACAACCCAGAAATGGGGCTCAAAGTGCAAAATACCGGACTTCTCCTTTAAGTGTCATACTTGTGTTTGGCCATGATTTCAAGCTAGTTTGCTGTCTCTCTTAAGTAGCTGTCGGATAGTCACTCATTCTACAGGAGAAAATAGCACTTCAAAATAAAAGCTCTGTGCTGGAAATGTACTGTACCTAAAAAAATAAAGTGTTTTTTTTTTTTTCCCTTTTTTGCCAACTTGACACGTTTGGGAACCACTGATTTAAATGTTTGTGGTTACTTGTACATGCTTTAATTTATCTTTAGATGTTCAGTTCAGCAACGGAATTTATCAGGGCTGCCACCTGAAAGTTGAAGATTTGAGTCATCAGTCGTAGACCCCTCAGTCGACTGAAATACTGAAGTGAAGGTTTATTTTTGTCTTCTTTTTGTCAGTCACTGGACAGTATGTTTCTGGGCATATTTTGGTAGGTAGGTAGCTGGGGATCCAGAACTAGGGTGTCAGCCGATATACATGGGGCACAGAAGTGCGGCTTCTGTGTGGTCACACTGCCATTATCTCCCCTGTATATTGGTTGTATGTTAATATGATACAGTCTCTGGCTTTTGTTTGATGTCTAGTGTTAGGTGACTGTGGCTCAGGAGGTAGAGCAGGTCGTCCACCAATCGGAGGGCCGGCGGTTCTATCCCCGGCTCCTTCAGTTCACATGTCGAAGTGTCCTTGAGCATGATACTGAACCCCAAATTGCTCCCAATGGCTGTTCCATCAGCGTATGAAAGTGTGTGTGAATGGGTGAATGTGACTCGTAGTGTAAAAAGCGTTTTGAGTGGTTGGAAGATTAGAAAGGCGCTATACAAGACCAGTCCAAAAATGCTGCATATTTCCAATCTGTCATTAGCATAGTTAGCCTGCATTAGCTCAGAAGGCTAACTTGTCTTGTTTACTACATTTCATGAACGTCACTGTGTCACCCTGAGCGTCCTGCTGAGCTCCGTTCAAACTCTCAAACTCTACATGGGAAAAAAGGATTGTATAATAATTGTAATGAACAGCCACGTCCGATTTGACTGACATAATTCTGAGACGGGGACAGCCCTGGAATTGATCGAATCCTTTCGGTGCCCGTCCATACTATCTGACCCACATATTTAAATTGAAAGAGTTGGGGTTAGGATTGCTTCCCTGCTTCTGAACAGAAGTGAGAGAAGAGAATCCGTCTTTCTGTCTTCTGTCATCCTCTGAATCTCTCAGTTTAATTAAAGAAGCTTCATGCACACAATATTTCAATCCATATGTCCCGCTGTCCCTCTTGCCTCCCCCCTGACCTTTCCTTCCCTGTCTCTATTCCCTCCTCTCACTCCCACAAGATTGAAATCACACCCTTACTTTGAAGGAACCATATTTGATTACCATTGTTGCCACAGCCTCTGTTTGTGTGTACGTATTTGAGTCATAATCAAATAGCAGTAATCTCGTACATCTGAGAGTCGTCACGCTTTCCAGATCTTTTAATCCAGTCAGCCAGATACTGAGTCAAAACAACCAACTTCAGTTGTCTCTATTTGTTATTGTCACACACACCACACACAACCTTGTGACAACCCCAGGGTGCCCTAGTCACCTGCTTCCTTTCATTTCACTGCCTAATCCGTCCTTACAGCTTCCCACCCTCTGTTTCTCACAAAGCTAGAGACCTCAGTTAACCCCCGATGTGTCGAAACTGCAACGTTAGGAAATAATACAGTAAATGTGAATTTAAATACTTTTCTTAATCACATACAAACTCTGTTGGGTTATGATGTCCACTGCAGCATAAAGGCTTACTGCCTGATGATGTGTTCACACTAGAAGCGACACAGCAACAGCGTGACCAGCTACATTATCGCAGAGTGGCTGTTGAAGTGTTGCTCAAGTGCTCGTTGACGTAGCTACATTGTCATGGGCTTGCATGTGTCTACTACATGTAACAAAGCCACACGACTCATTGCCATCTAAAATTTGTATTTGGTCAAAAATACATCACGCTTTCATCAATGTCTGAGCACCATTGTACCGTCACATTTTAAGGCCCCATTGTTTCCCTGTGTGCACTGCAATACACAGAAAGCTAACACATCATCAGTAATAGGAGCACTGAAAAAAGTTGAGGCCAGCTTAAGTTTGTAGCACGACAAACCAATCACGCAGCAACAAGTACAGGGCATCAGTTTGTAGCTTCACGTCACAGGCTTCCATTGAAAATTACCTCTAGCCTGTTGCTGTGTCGCTTGTAGTGTGAACACAGCAGTTTATTGATGGTCTAATAAGCTTAATAACACAGTTACCAGCTCCTCTGACAGGTCACTGACACATTATGCATTTTGATCAAGTGTTTTTCAGGGACATTTGGTAGTAAGTTCTGCTTCTTTGGTCTATTGTGCTGTGTCGTAATATTGCCTTGGTATTTTCTTTTCATCTTGATCATCTCTGTGTTGATTTAACCTCCCAAGACCCTGTGTCATCACATTTTGGTTTTACTTGACCTTACACTTCATTCTACTTAACTTAGACCGGTTGTCTGTCTGATCAACCTGATCACATTTAATGGTTGAAACTTGTTTATTTATTATTGATAACGCTTGTAGTTTGATATGGCAACAAATTTGACCAATTTTAGCAACAGTAACAAGATAAGACACTGATAATTCGGAAGTACTCGTTTGAAGACACTGGGACTTTATTACCGTCTCGTTTAAGGACATTGGGACTTAATTATCGTTGACAATGTTAGATTTTTTTTATGCTTATCAGGTCCTACTGATCCCAAATGTCTAGGAGACATTAAAACTGCATACCAAACAAAAGTTAAGGTCTCAGGAGGATAAGGCTCTTGCGTTGTCACCAACTGATTCTCAGTTTGACAAAGTGGTGTTTGGTTGCAGGATAATGACGTACTTCAAAGAAAGAAGGAAAAAAAAATTACAAAATTATATTCATCTTTATTTTCCAGATGTTATTCTAATCTTATTTTTGTGAAATATTGGATCATTTTGATTCTCCAGGTCGTAGTAGTAGTAGTAGTAGTAGTAGTAGTAAAACTGGGCAATAACACACTGTGGTTGTGCAGGTCATAACCCATTAACATATGGAGCCAGTTACAATGGGTCACAAGACATTGGAAACTTGCACACTTTAAACAGGTCACATGCCAAATAGGTTTGGAACGGGCCTTGGATTGGCGAAGGGAAAGTACGCCTCAATGACCATTTTTACTACGCATATTTTTTTCACATCAATATTTCACTCTTTTCCACTTCCTTTTTAATTTTGTATAACTGTGTGGTGGGGCCCTCTGAGAGCTCATCGGTTGCAGGGACTTATTTATGACACCTTGATGTACAATGTTGTTGACACACTTCATGGTTCTTCTCCTTCTGGAACATTCCTGACCTCCAATCAGCCCTGTTAAACTGAAATCTCGCCGTCTCTCTCTCCTTCATCCTCCCTTCTTCTGTCAGGCTTAATACCATTACTTTCTCCATCAGTCCTAACTTTGTTTGGCCCTGGAATCACAGGAGTGTGTGTGTGTGTGAGGGAGAGAGAGAGAGAGATGGGGGGGGGGTTGTTGCGCAATGGTGTACTGGGGGGTTGCAGGAGAGAAACTGGCCAAGAAAGTAAAGAAAGAAAGGAGGAGGGGAAGATGGAGCTGGACGTAGGTGGCCGTTAGCTGGCATGAACAGGTTGAGGTCGGTCAGTCTTTCTGTCTCTTGTGACAAACCGTCAGTTAGCCCATTATTTAAGACTGAAAAGTACTTCCCAAGACATCCATCAGTCATACAGGTCTCTAGTGTATTTGTCAGTACTTCTAGGTAAGTTACACCTTAATTTGTCAAATCTTTTACTTGTCTGCCTGTCACTTTTTTGGCTCTCTTGTCATGAGTGTTATGAGAGTTTTGCGTTCATCTTTATGAGATGAATGGGTGTATTATGTATGATGTAATAAGTTTTGGACTGTGTTAATAACTTGAATGTCTCGTTGATTATTCCTCCAGCCTTTTGTGTTTTTGATATCTGCATTCAAGTGGGCTCTGTTCAGCTAGATTTTACACACAACAAGCAAATGCATTTAATTAATTACAGAGAGTTTGTTGACATATTATATGCTGAAGCTTCGTCTATGCAGGCGGATACAGATGGAGAGATTTTCTGGAGCATGTAATTTTATTTTGCTACCTTTTTATTAATTCAGGATTGAGCTTCAGCTGCCCTCTTGTTCAGCTTTGCCTCAGTCTCTATTTTGTTCCTCCATTGTTTGAATGAATGGGCCGGTCATTAAGATGCCTTCTGGTCGGCTGTGTAGCCAAACTTCTGAATGGTGTACCTAAAAATCCGACGGGCCTTTAGAGGTTCTGTCTTCTTAGTAAGTGCCAAAAAAAGACCATCTTTACCTCTTATCATGAAGCTCTAACACCCTGCTTTGCATTTAGCTACATAATGCGAACATCATATATTCTCTTATAGCTGTTTTCTTTTCTGTTTGCATTTCCAGTGTTGCCTTTTCTAATATTTCCCCTCAGAAGTGCCTTTTCTTAGTGCCAAACTCCAGAATGGGTCCCTGCTGATGCCTTGTTATTAGTGTTATCCATCAACGTGGGCTCTAGTGTTCTTAATTGGCCCTGAACAGCTGTGATTCATTATGTATTCCTGAGAGGATATCTGGGTTTTTGCGGGAATTAACCCTCGGCAGTCTCACTCACTTGCAGGACCTCTGTCTGTCCAGTGTTCAGCCTTCATTCAGCACTGTTACGGCAAACTGCTCTATTTGCATGGCTCATCAATTTGAAGTACAGAATGGGTATTTCACAGACACAGTTCTGTTTAATTTGATTAGGACCAGTTAATCCTGCAGTATGTAATAGGAACTTGGCAGTTAAAGCTGGAGTAGGCAGTTTTCTGGAAAAGGCATAAGAAGAATTTGAAAATACACCCTCCTCCTGTAGCTCTCCCCAATCTGTCCTAAGCCCCTCCCACCAGAGACGAGTCAGTGAGAATTACCGTCCTGTTTTCTTTGCAGATTTGAAAAGCCCTTCAAGATTTCACAGTGTGATACTAGCTAGCAACATAAACATAAACTGGAATTAGTTGCAACTGTGAGCCTTTTGTTTCAGTTAGCATAAGGCTAAATTATTAAAAACATTTTCTCTCCATCTCTGAAACGCTATATCGTATTTCGTTGCGTTTAATGTCAGACTTTTTTGATAAGTCCATCTTCCTTTTTGGTGTTGAAGGGATGTGCACGTGCATCGGCATTTGTAGAACAGCCAATAGGAACGCCCTCTCTCTGACATGACCTGTGATTGGCCAAAGTTTCCCATCATGGCCTCGATTTTCTTAAGCCTGAAAATGGAGCAAAGAGGAGGTGCAGAAGTCTAGTTTTCTCTGAATGCACTTGAATGACAATACGCTCAACGTTTTTATGGAATTTTTGCTCAGTGTTACCAAAAACACTGCCTTTCCTAATTGGAAGTTTTTTGACACTTTCCAATTTGTTCATATTTCAGACTATTACATTTATTTGTCCTGTTTTCTGTTATTTTGAAGAATAATTGTATTGTGCATGATATACAGAGCCAAAACAAAAACAGCAAGCAAACATGTTTTCTGGAATAAAATGCAGTGTGTACTGACAGATGGCAGCCTATGGTAAATTTCACCCATACATAAGCTGGCAGTGGTTCCCAACTGGTCCAGCAATGGGGTCCAGATTTCTCCTTAGCCATTTGTTCAAGGTCCACACGGTTTAATGCATTCAGCATCATACTTGCGTTTTGCCATGTTGTTGAGCTAGTTTGCCGTCTCGGTCAAGTAGCTGTTAGTAAGTCACTCACCCTACAGCAGGAAACTGAACTTTAAAGTAAAAGTTCTGTGCTGGAAATTTACAGTACTCTAAAATAAAGTGTTTTGTTAACAAACTTGACATGTTCCTTAGTCACTTGCGGTCCATTCAGAATGGACCTGTGACTCACTTTTGGACCGCAACCCACCAGTTGGGACCCATTGCATTAGTGAGAAAAAACATAAATGCTTTGTCCAACTCCAGCAAGTCTGTATGCTTTTTAGGGTGTGTGTGTGTGTGTGTGTGTGTGTGTGTGTGTGTGTGTGTGTCTGTGAGTGTGTGAGAGAGAGAGATTGTGTGTGTTACCAACTCCTCATCTTTCTCTAAAATTTCCCTTGTCTTCACTACTCATCTTTTTGTGTGTGCAGGGAGTGAAGCCTGGCAGTTTCGATAAGGTGGCCATTCCTGAGGTGAAGGAAATTATAGAGGGCTGCATCAGAACAAACAAAGATGAGAGGTGAGACACACACACACACACACACACACACACACACACACACACACACACACACACACACACACACACACACACTCACACACACTCACAGATCAAAGCCAGACACGGCATTGTTGATATTTAGTATTATCTTTGGATTTATAGATGCTATATGGACGCCGCCACGCCGCCATGACTTTGGCAAGATTTGCATTCAGTTTCTAACTTTATTTAAAAATAAAAGATTACAGTAACAACACCGCTACACCCAGTGATGTTTGATAACAAAATCACCCTTTTCTCTAAATCCTGTTCTGATTCACAGCTGCTTGGTCAGAAATAAAAACTCTTCTGTTGGCTCTCTGCTCATGCTGTGGGTCTGCCAAATCATCCACCGTACCCTCCAGTCTGCTGCTTTAGAAACTCAACTAAACCAAACTTTCCCCCTCCCTCTCTTTCACTCTTTGTTTTTCTTCACAGTCCAAAAACTGGTCTCTTGGTGAAGAATAGTCACATGATTGGCGGTCTGTCATCCAACTTGTTTTTTTGACACAGTGTGGAATATATGTGGAGCACTGTCCCTGGACTAAATGTCCCAACAGATAAATTGAACACTGTGTCTGAACCATTAGATTATCAGCTGGAGACCAGCTCACAAGGCATCGCCAGTCTTATACGTATCTAATTTTTGTTCTTCTTGTTCCTCTAGGTATGCTATAAAGATCCTGCTGAACCATGCGTTCTTCCAGGAGGACACGGGGGTCAGGGTTGAACTGGCAGAAGAGGATGATGGGGAAATGATCGCCATCAAACTGTGGCTCAGGATAGAAGACGTCAAGAAGCTCAAAGGTATATAAAAGAATATTTTTCATCTAATTAAGATCTTTTGTATGTAGAAGAAATTGTAATAGGAATATTTTTGTAGTTCCCAAAGTCTTAGCCCCATAGACGTATACATTTAACCATATTTGTCATGATTCAGCACTTATATTGGTAAACAACCAAAAGATTTTGATAACTCCCAAGAAAACAGAGGGACAGCTGATTGACCAGCCATTTGTGTTTTGTTTGTAGGCAAATACAAAGACAACGAAGCCATCGAGTTCTCTTTTGACCTGAACAAGGACGTCCCTGAAGATGTGGCCCAGGAAATGGTACGTACAGTGCTGATGAATGGATGGACAGATGGTGGTGCGAGTAGCGGGAGAACGTGACGGAATTAGGCAAGAAAAGAAAAGACAGAAGGGAAAGAACTATGTAGTCAAAGAGATGAAAACGGGAGGGTTTGATGGGTGAAATGAAAAATCGAGGGGTTTTAAGTGTGTGACTTGACGTAACTCCACAGGTTGAGTCTGGCTACGTTGCCGAGGCTGACCACAAGACCATGGCCAAGGCTATCAAGGACCGCGTGTCTCTGATCCGAAGAAAGAGAGAACAGAGGCAGCTGGTACGAGAGGAACAGGAGAAGAGAAAACTGGAGATTGAACAACAACAACAGCTGCAGCAACAGCAACAACAGCAACAACAACAACAACAACAACAACAACAACAACAACAACAACAACAACAACAACAACAGCAACAGCAGCAGCAGCAGCAGCAGCAGCAGCAGCAGCAGCAGCAGCAGCAACAGGAGACACACAAATCTTCACACACACAGGTTTGTGAAACCGTAAGCTAGCTTGCATCGTTTGATGTCCGTAAGATCAAACAGTTCACATGGTCGTTTTTCCTGTCGTAGAATTTAGTATTTGAATGAAGACCACGTGGACTTGACTCTTGCTTGTGTTTGTTTGTGTGCAGGTAGAAGCAGAGGAGACGGAGGTGGAGCAGCAGCAGCTTCACTATCAGCAGACCGGCATCTCACACACATGTAAGACAAACTAGAAATAGCACGTAGAGCTGATGTCATTACATTCTACACTGATCTTAGACTATTTCTTGTTCTTTCTTTAAATGAAGCCTTTGTAATGTGTGATTTAAGATTCCTGTGAGACCAATGGTCGCAACTTTGTTCCAGCATATCAGTCTCCAAAAATATGTGACAAACGACTGCGTACATCTAACAGAATATTCACCATGAGCCAAGAGGTTTATTCCGGTATCATATTGTCGAAGACTACGTCAATATGCACAAAATATTCCGTTTTTTGATTTAATTCCGACAAAACAATAATCCTACTAAGCTACTGACATGGCTGATGAAAGTTAATATTCCACTAATATTCCCGTGTACATGCAGTTCATTAACAAATGAAATTAAGAGTATGGGAAAGTGGAATGTCTGGAGCTGCTTGTATAGGGTCAGATCAGTGTCATAATGAATGAACTCACGCAGGGTTTCTCACGAATACACATGCTCTGGTTCGCAGTTGTATTTCGGACTCACTAATGCACACGATCTGTTTCGCAAATGCACACGCTCTGCTTCACAAATATTATTTTGAGGCACACTTGTAATATAAATTCACAGATCATGCGAATTGCTGAATGTGCATTTACAAACTGCTTCTCATTTGTGAACCCTCAGGCAGGTTCTTCTGCCTGAACTGTAGGCGGGGCCTCTTCAGTGACGCACACCTGGGCACTCGCTAGCCTGTTCCAATGTGTGTTCACCGAATGCTAGTAAGGAGTCTTGCCTAGCCTCTATAGGACTCGACTTGGAAGAACCTGCCCTGCCAAGGAAGCATCCTTGCCTTTGAGAAGCACGGATTGACTACGTTTACATGCACAGTAACATTCCACCATTATTCCAAGTATGACAATATTCCTAATTTGATACGGCCCATGGAATCAGCCTATAATCCTATAGAGGCTAGGCAAGACTCCTTACTAGCATTCGGTGAACACACATTGGAACAGGCTAGCGAGTGCCCAAGTGTGCGTCACTGAAGAGGCCTCGCCTACAGTTCAGGCAAATCCTGGGAAAAGAACTGTGGGTTCCTTATACCTGCTTTGGATACACACATAAAAATTGAAAATTCTCAGGACGAAGGACTCGGTCCTTGGTAGAATTCGAAGGATCCTTGACACTGGAACAGTCTTTCGACAGGATGATGTAGCCTCCTTGAAATTCAGGAGGTTAAGGATCCTTCCTTGACTTTGAGAAGCACTTAGTGTCTTGCTGTAAATCAGGGGCAGCCATTGTTGAGTGTGGCACACAATTTACTGTCATCCTGTTGTCATCTGAAAATGCACTGGAACTGACTGTTAGTTCTTCCTCCCTTTAATTGTATGCCACTAAAGTTCTTACAATGCGTTTTTACAAACCAGTAGAAAATTTGAATGCAAAATTCCTACAGAGATATACAGATCATTCTCACGTCGAAGTACATTTTTAGAAATCATAAAATGATTGTGAGCCTGTGTCCAAGTTATTACTTTAAGATGGAGTTTATTAGACTGATATGTAGACACAGGACTGAAGGTGACCCTCCTGATGTCTTAACACATCTCTTTCTGTCTCTCTCAGCTGAAGGAGGTCTGGACAGTGGCCAAGGTTCCTCCGTTTTCTCCTCAGACTCCCCCCACCTGGGTCAGCTGACCATGTCGTACAGCTGCCCCCCCTCCTCCCACCCCCCTTCCCAGCCCCAAACCCCCTACCCCTCCACCCCCTCTGCTAACCCACAGCAGCACCCGGGCTACGCCCAGCCGCCGCAGCAAATGGTGAGTTGTGATGCTCGGCATTACGCACGCATAGGTTTGATTAGCACTGATGAGGTCATGTTCAACACATCTGTGTGCAGCCTTACGCTCGCAGGTGTGCTGACCACGACTGGTCAGTTTGAAGTGAGCATTGCAGTGTGTTTTGGAGTGGGAGTGAGTAGGAATGAAGTTTGCAGTGTTGCTGAGTAGGATGGGAATGGCGGGTGTTTGTTGAACTAAATACACAAGAGCATGTTGTGATGGGTTTTTATGTGAAGCCGATCCCCTCTGACCTGAAGAAGAGGAGTACTAGAAGGTATTTGGTTTCTTTCCTGCCTACTGAGGCTTTAACTTGCAGTATTATACAGAGATAAAGCAACACAATCAGTCAGCCAATATTAAAGACACTAAAGGAAGTTCAGCCATCCAAGCAGTCAGTTTATTCTCAGCTAGTCAGTCCAGCAGACCAGTAACCCAGGTAGTCAGTCAACCACTTACTCTCACATTATGCCAGCTAACCTTTCATTTTCTGATGTATTTCATCTTAGAAGACTGGAAGTCACTTTATCCTCAGCTACTACATGTCATGCATCTCTCCGTCCTTCGATTCTCTCAGCTGTTTACCTCGTTCTTTCTCCTTCTCTCAATCCTCCTTGTTCTTCACGTTAAAAGCCATATTTTTTTTAAATGCTCCCACATCTATACATCAACTTCTTACATTTGTCATTTACTCACTTACTATTTTTTTTGTTATAGTTGTTATGTTGTATATTTCTTTGTTTTTGTATTTTTAAATTTCTTTTACACATTGATAATCGGGCATATTTGCTTGGAAGCACATCAGCCTTCATGTTTTTTTGCTCTTCTCATGCAGAAGCATTATATTCCAGCCCAGTTGTAGTAAGACAATGTTGGCACTGTACATTTCTGCAAGCCGCAGATACACTACCTTTGTATGTTTCATATGTATCATATCAACATTTCTGAAGTGATGAGGTATATGAGCTGATTTTGTCATCAGGAGATTGAGGGGCTCGTGGATGGCGTTTCACCTTGGTGAGATGCGTGCCAAGCTGCAACAAAACCAGTTGTTTTTTAGTGATTCATCACAGCGTTTCCAGCAGCTTTTCTGCTACCAAACGTGGTTGTTTTTTAGTGACCTGTCATCACATTTCCAGCTGTGATTGTGCCACAAAAACTGGCCAAGACATGATATTTCCCTAACCATAAACAAGTTGTTTTTGTGGCTAAACCTTAACATATGTTAACCACATAAAGAAACGTAAAGAAAGGCTAAGTTTCAACGTATCTGCTACATGATAATGTGCAAATGTGACATACCCTAAAACTCCCTTTTACTAGCCTGGTGTGGCTACAAATTTTAACAAATAAAGGCCTGTCTCAACCATGCGCCTGGTCTGGTTGCCAAGCAGTTCACTTCTTTCATAGAAGTTCTTCAAATGTATAAAATCACGTTGTTGGTTATGTCAAATTATGTGTCCATTCCGTAACTCGCTGTCTGTCGGAGCTAAATTCGATGAATGATTCCTAATTGATATATTATCTGAAGCTGAATTTGCCTGTTGATTTCAGTGATTTAAGCAAACAATAGCCCAGGCTATTAATTGAAGTTATACGGTATCCGTGGTTTGCAGAAACGTGCATTGCCAACAATTATTATTATGGTGTTTGGGTTCATATTCAGGGAAGAACAACAAACAAGTGGTCTTCAGAGAGAGAGATTATTCACCTCAGATATGGCATAAAACTTTTTCCTGAAACTCTTTATAATGAAATATAATAATAATTGGAATTATGCCACTTTTGTTTATTTGCTTGTCTGTTCACTCCTATTTAATACTGATATATATCTTCATGATGTTGACTGAGCACGGTTTCCACTCCTCTCCTGTGACCCAGGATTTTTGTATCTTAGCTCTCTTAACTCAGCTGCTTGTTGACCTTTCAGCAGCAGATGAGTCTTAATTCCTTGCTCAAGAGCACCTTTATACGTACCTATGAATTTCTTATTTAATTTCCCACTTAAGGCATTTCCATCTGGTGACCTTTTGGGTACATGATCCAGTTTAGCAGCACCTACACAACACTGACTGATACTGTTCAGCTGGATGATCCTTCAGTCTGTACTGTAGGCTGATTGATTGAATAATTTAATGATGGTTTGGGCTTATTTTTAGGACATTTCTCAAAAGGCTTATTTCTTAATCCGATGTTGTTCTGTGCAGACAATTTGACTCACAGACAGACTGGTTTATCACATTAAATAATTACGATTATCTTAAATAACCATTGTCTCCTTTTATGTAACATCGTGTTAATATGTTTATTTATTTTGTTTTAAAATGATTCTTTTCAGTTTCTTGTGTCATTTTTCTGTTTTAGTGTGTGTTTCATTTGGTTTTACTGCATTTGTTCATAAGTTATTGTACATTTCTTTGTGATATTTGTGTTTTTCTTTGTTATCAGTAAGGTTTCACTCGAAATTTGTTGATGGAAAACCTGAAGTGTTACTTCCTGATGCAGTGATCTGTCCCACACAGAAATAGTTTCTCTCTTTAATTAATCTTATTATAACTTAGGAGCTGTTACTTTGCTTTTTTATGTATTAAGTTGTAGTTATGGATTTTATTTTCTAAATTGAAATGTTAAACTGTCACGTAGCATCACCTCTTTCATCATATGATTTTCTCAATGTGTTCTTCACTTAACCTCCAAGTTTTCAAACGTGTCTCTTTAGTTTGTGTTTTTAAATGATTTTACTGCTGTTTTCTGTGTTTCGATCATTATTTGTGTCTTTTAATTTCTTTGTGTTTGTTTCCCATGTCGTTCCCACCCTCTTCTATCCTCCCTCCCCGGCCCACAGCCTGCGTTGCGCCGTCGTCGCAGTCGTAGCATGTCTGTTTGCGTCCCCCCCTCTTCCTACTCTTTTTCCCATGCTCTTCTGCCCCTGGCCATTTCGCCAAAGCAGCCCTCCACCCCTCCTCCAGACCTGTCCTCATCATCCTCCTACACCACCGCCACCACCTCCCCCTGCATGCCTCTCGCTGCCGAGAGGGACACATTCGCTGGGCGCCTCTCCAAGGCCCTGGAGACGGTCCTACCCCTTCACACTGCCTCCTCTCTGCCCAGAGCCAGGCAGCGGAGGGCCAGCCTACCTGCCCTGTTCTCCACCCCTGTAGGTTCATAAAGCTTCATCCCCAGGAGCCACAGTGGTGGTGCAAACCAGAGAGGAAGCAGAGAGAGGAAGATGAGGGATGTGGGCCACACTGGTGTCTGAAAGTAGATGAAACATCTGTTACAGTGTCATTGTATACAGAAACCCACAATAAAGTGTATTTGTTTCTCACTGCTGGATGACACAGTGAATGAAATGGCTGCTAATGACTCAGCTTGTATTACTCATACAGGTCTGTGTCACAGCTTTGTACAACAAGCCAAATGAGGAATGCATAAACACCCAAATGGAATCACAAAATTGAATTTATTTGCTAAGTTCATTAAAAATGCACCATCAGATGTGCATCTTGACCTAGTTCAGTACCACTGCAGCTGTCCCAGGTTTAAACTGCGTGAGCTAAGCCAGTACTGTGCGATGGCAAACGTCATTCGTGCAGTATTAAATCAGTAGAAAAATGCTACATCTATATTCTTAATTTAAGGCATTTCAAGTGGTACTATTTCTAAAGTAGATTAGTATGACCCAAAGTCAAACTTTGTTTACTTTCAGACACTGCTGTGTGTCAGTCATTGTACCCATCCACCTCTCTGTAACTCTCTCTATCTCCCTCTGACAGACCACTATGTGTTCATTTTGAATACAGTGACTGGCTTTATTTTCAACTTTGCTCTATGATACAACTGTCTAATATCATGTGCATCTGCCATCAGGAAAACTGATATTATTAAAGTGGTCATTTTCAAGTACAAAAGAAGTTGCTATATCCAAAATGTAAATGAATAGTTGAGAGTAATTGAATGACTTTAAGGGGTGGTAGATCGATATATATGTGACACCATTTTCCTTTTGTTTGATAGTTACAGAAGCTACACAGGCCTTCTCATTTAAGACTAAGTGTCCTGCCTAGAGAAAAAGTGCTACACCCACCATCTTTTTTTAAGAGCTCTCCAACTATTTTGTAGGGCTGCCCCTGTATAAGAATTTTCCTAGTCGACCAATAGTCGTCATTTAGGGCCATTAGTTGACTAGTCGCCCGCATGTTTGTGATATTAATTTGATTATTAAATGATATATTTTGGGCGGGGCAACACAACGGTTTGAGTTGAAGGTGTGAGAAAGAATAGTATCAGTAATATTACATAGAAATACAAAACCGTACTAATGAACCTTCATTAATATAGGCCTATATTTTATCTACAAGTGCACGTCACACACTGAGCGAGCCGCCTGTTAATGACGCTGTGGGCTAATGGGCATGTAGCTACTTCCATGTTTCAGATGATACGTCATGTTTGTAGTTGACCAATGAAGATGAGTTTCCATATCACCTTGGGTTCGTCCTTCACCTTCTCAAAATGATCCCACACTTTGGATTTCCTGCCCGACATGTTATTAACTAGCCTGTGGAATAACCGCAGGTACCAGCCCTGGAAATTAATGCTGAGTGTGGCCTCTTCCAGCCATATAGATTTTGATTTATTTTGACAGGGCGCAGCTCCCAAAAGAGTTTCATGTTTGGTCTTTTTTCAGCGACGAAGTGACCAATGAAATCTTGCCAACTAATGTCCTTTCTGGTCGACTGTTAGGGGGAAGCCCCAGTTACTGCTAATGTAAACTGAACATGTACAACTGCTACAGCCTCCCATTAACAGTATTTAACTGGCAAAACACCAATTGATTTTTACTATGAAATAGTCACAGGAAATGCAATGTGTGTTCCAGTGCGCTTAGCACTTCCCACTCTCATTCATCAAAAATACATCTACAAAACATCTGGACACTCGAGGCACTTTTGGGCATTTTGTTAGGCAGCTAACAGTAGAGAGATGACAGGAAATAAGGGGTAAGAGATAGAGCTGGCTAATGACATGCAACTGAAGTTGTTGCTGATGGTCAACGCCTTAACTCCCAGGCCACCAGGATGCATCCTTTTTAGATTGCAACTACTTAATTAAAAGATCAACATTCAGCAGAGAGAATCTCTGTGACAAAAGATAGTTTTCCTGAGTGCAGTTGCGTCAAGATATTACTAAGCTTAGAGCCAGCATTTGGCCTTTCCTGTCTTTGTATTATACTCTATACTACCCCACTGCGTATCAACCTGCTCTCACGGTGTCTCCCACTGCTACTGTCTTGTCTTTGGGTTGTCTGCCTGTCTTCGTGCTGTACCGGTCTGTCACTTGGCTGTCTGCCTGATTTACTGCAGCTTTGTGTCTTAACTTTACGTGTTCACTTCATCTCATCACTCCTTTTTACAGCTGTTTGGTTTATTCTGTCCTATTCTAACAACATGACTGTGTTTCTAGTGTGGGGAGAGAATATATGTCCCTTTTTTCTCTTGTTATTGTTTTGAATTGATTCTCTTTAATGCACTGTTTTCTCCATTTCATGTGGGCCTTTGCTGTGGTTCTCTCTGAGTCTCATTCTTAAATCCATTGTATCTCATTATCGCAGCAGCATTCAATGCAGCACTCGTACAGTGCAGGAGGAAGCGCAGGAGGTGGAGGAGCAGGAGCAGGAGGGAGCATCCCCCTCCAAACTCTCCCAGACCCCCCTACTATTTTCTTCCCCTCCATCCCCGAGCGCCCCATTTCCTTCTCGCCTCCTCCCACTGGGCCTCCTAAAGCCTACAACACCCAAAGACGCAAGAGCACGTCCATTCTGGAGGCACACACCCGACACTTCCAGCCTGCCTACCCTCGTTATGGGAGCAGCCTGCATCCCTTCTCTGGAATGGAGGGTGGTGAGCCCCCCTCTCTCCTCATGGTCAATCCTGGTTTTGCAGCAGCTGCTCAAAGACTTGGTGTGGGGGAGCCGCTGCATCTCCAAGGACAATCCGACCCAAGTTTGTACGGCTATAAAGACATGAGAGCCGAGCATGAGGAAGCAGTGAGGAGATTAAGTCTAAATCAAGCTGCCTTATTGGACCATTATGAAGCAATGGCGTATGGAGGATACCCAATGACTGCACACCAGCTTGGCCACTTGAGTTTCCATCAGCAGAGGCAAGCAGCAGCTGCAGCTGCCGGTTTGGGTTATGAGCCCGTCCCTCCACCTCAGCCAGGGTTCCTGCACTCACACTTAATGCAAAGAATGAGTGCACACAGCCCAATCCCTCCCATGAGTGCGCCCACTGGTGGCTCCTCGTCATCATCTGACGGCTGCTATCCTCCACCACAGCACGCCTCCTCTTCTGCTTTCTCTATTTCAGCTCCTCCAGTAATGGCTGAAGCCCCACCACAAACTGGAAGTGTCTTTGAGTTCCATTTAGCTGCAGCCGCTGCCGCTGCAGCTGCTGCTGGAGACCCAAACCTCCTGGCATCCAGACTTTACCGGGCCAGACGGAGCTCCATGGACCTCCCTCTGGAGGACAACACCGGAACTGGATCAGGTGGTTCAGGCACGTACAGCCGTCTCCAGCCGGTGACAGAAGAGTTGTACGCATATGTCAGTCCTGAGCTCCCCTTACCTCCAGGAAGTCTTCTTCTTCACCACATAAGTGCGGCCACTAAAGACAGAAGCCCAGAACCATCCAGTGACTCTATGGCGTCCTCTGACGCCGGAGAGTTCCAGTCACCTCCTCCCCCACCTCTCTCTGCTCCCTTTGACTCCTCAGCCGCTCAATCCATCCCTCACTCGTCCTCCACTGCGCTCTACGACTCACCTGGAGCAGCGTTCCCCATAGATCCCCAGGGACACCCACCCTCCATGCAGGGCTTCCTCCCTGCCACTCCATCCACTGAGCTTGGGGGAGCACCACCGACCCAGCTGGAGACTCTGATCCAGGGTGCCTGGGCTCGGCATGGAGGGGTGGTACCAGCACAGCCGGATATGACATACCATGAGTCATTGCTGGCCATGCAGGCTGCTAACCCCGCTCTGGTACTGAGTTTAGACCTTAAAAGCACCCCGACACCTCTGGGTCAATTACTAGTTGAAATTAGTTGCTTTTTAGCAATCATCTGTCGATTATGGCTTATTTTTCTTTATTGTTTGACTGCAAATTGTCAGCATCTGAAAGGTTGAGAACTTACATTGCCTTTGACCTTATTTTCATAATCTTGTGCCTATAAGGTCATTTGCCAGTTTGCAATTGTAAAACATCAAACTTATTGATTAGAGTAGGTAGATAGAAAATGGTTTTACCCATCAGGTAAAGTGAACCCCTCCATGAAAAGCAGCTGCATTAATTCATACTAGTAATTTGACCCAGAGGTAATTATACCAATCCCTGTTGTTTTTTTACCCTACCGACCCAGGAGCCCCAGCTGATGCTTACTTATAGTCTTTGGTTGTGATTTTAATCCCCTCCAGTCATATCGACACTACAGAGAGAGTCTCATGGTCTGCCTTCAAAATGTCTAACGTTATTCATTCATCGATTAGAGAGGAAAAATTTGTTGGTCAAGAGTGCAGCTTCAGGGGCCGAGTCCACCAAAGCATTTTTACCCAAGGCCAGCATATTTTTTTAATTCTTTGGGAATGAGAGCACTACATATTTTACGCTACGATGCAGACACCAGCAGCATGATAAAGCGCTAAGCGTGTGTTCTGTGCTGCATGTTTAGCTTCTAGTTTCTGAGCTCCAAAAGTTGAAAATTGTTCATCTTTGGATAAAACACTGTGCTTTTCAGTGTCACTTTTTACTTACCCATCCATCATGGTGGTGGAAGAACAAATACCACAGAGACCAACCATCACATCTTACGTGCACAAGTGCTGAACAACAACAATGGAGGAGAAATATGTTAATATACTGTATATACTGTATATTAATATGTTTCCTGTCGTGAACCCACACAGACCAGTGGGTCCATCTTCTCTCCCTATGTGCTTCAGCCTTCCCCTCATCCAGAGCTAGTACTCTTAATTATTATTTCTGCGTATATTCCATATCATAGCAACCACACGCAACCAAACCAAAGCATTACACGTAAAAAAAACACTGTGCTCTTGAAAGCCTCCAGCTGGGCGTTTCCTTGGAAGCACCTGGTGTTTTGAGCTGGGAAAATGGCTTTGGTGGACACGGGGCCTAAATCAGCACGACCTCAGTAAAAATGTATAGATGAGGGCACGACCCAGAGCTACATCTGGACACAGCCAAGACCAGAAACATTTGATTTGAAGTCCCAACATAAGACTCAGTATCGTGAGTTGAGAATAATTCTTTTAAAAGCAACATTAGGAAGGAAGTCTTTGAGACAAACTCTGGTGTACCAGCTTTATATGCAGTCTAAGCCCCCTCCTGTCTGTTTTTATGTTGTGTATTTCATTTATTTTGTCAGTATCAGTAAGTAAAATTTTGTCTGTATGTTCATATATGAATGTATATGAGAAATGTGTGTTTGTGGGAGTATCCTGTATGTATGGTATACTCACATCTTTGCTCATACAAATCCAAAGTCCGTTTGGTCCTAGGACGACATTTACTACCTTGAATAGTGATCGTTGTATCTGTAAAACTTTAAATTATTAGTCATATATTCTATACACCTGCACATTGAATATTATGGTAGGAATCCAATAAAATCAAAGTATGATAAAGCTGTGAGACTTTGTTGATTTGTATGGACAAACACACAGAAACATACAACAAAACCGATGGGGGCTTAGACAAATCTCGCAATGTAACCTCACAGATAGACATTTCATTTGTATATTTTAGATTCCTTCTGTTGTTTTGTGTTGTACTTCCTAAAGATCCTGGCTCTCAGTCGGGTCTTTATTATAGCATATTGTGTGGTCATTTCCTGCCCAGACTGAAAATCAACTTCCTCCACAAGGATCAAAAGTCACACTTCAGATTCATTAAACCCTTAGAACACTGATGTTATCAGTGTCACCTCTTTCTTTGTTTACATTAAACCACTTACGATCACTGGCCTTTCTTTCTCACATTTTCTGTCCTCTGTTTTTTTTTTTCATGTCATTTATCTTAAGTTTACTATCTTTCTGTTCAGTGTACTTCAGTTTGCTTATTGGATCTCAGTGCTGTGAAATTCTTTATTGTCTTTATGCGACTGCTTATGATGTTAGGAGAAGGTAGGTCGCAGTGTGTCTGGTGCAACATACGTGTGTAAGCTCCCACCACACTTTGTGAGGGTTGGCTTCATGACAAGTAGGAAGTTGCAAACAGCCAGGGTTGTGATGTCTGTGTGCTGCTGTTCTGCAGTGCTGTAGATTATTCAAAAGATTCAGGAAGGAAAAGTACAGCTTTGTTTGGCTTGCTGCTCAATGCACCAGTGTCAGGAATCAAAAATACCAACGTTTGACATGACTGGAAATAAAAGGAAACCCTCAACATTTCAGACCACTCAAACTTTCTTTAGGGGCTTTTAAAAGTTTTTGTCAGGGTTTTTACCCTAATTAAAGCACAACAAAGGCAGAGTTTAGGACACGTCATACAGTGTCAGGATGATATCTCAAAAACCTAAACCTACTTTGAAAATGTATTCTCCAATGATCGTCACAACTTTACGAACGTGATCAGGTAATGTGTCAGATAAGCTCAGGAATATTTGCAGTTTCAGGGTGCTTTCAAACCTGCCCTGTGTGGTTCAGTTCAATCCACCTCAAGTTCGTTTGCCCCCTAAGTGCGGTTCGTTTGGGCAGGTGTGAACACAGCAATCACAATCTGCTGCTCACCAAAACAATCGGACCAAGACCTTCTTAAAGAGGTGGTCTCGGTCTGGTTACAACCGAACTCTGGTACGGTTCGTTTGTGGTGAGAACGTGTTCCGACCTCGATCTGAACCAACTGCAGTCACATGACACATTGTTTGGGTTAAACATGAGCATGTTACAGTCCTGGAGGATTATTAATGTGCACCTCCTCCTGTACTGCCTTAATATGCACATTCAGCACATCCAATGCATCAAAACATTGTTTTCTAGTTGGAGCCGCGCCTCGTTTTCAAACTGTATGGTTTGACTAAAATGAACAATGACAGCAATATAGTCCACGATGAGCAGCGCTAAAATCAACCTGCGTAGTTGTTTTTCCCACATGGAAATTCTGACCAATCAAGAGCAGCTTTCTTGCGCAGGCATTTGATCTGGTCCGCTTGTAAATGCTGCCATGAGAACACGAACCAACTCGAGGCAATTATACAGCTTTATAACTGATTCAGACCAAAGCAACCAAACTCTTGGTCTGAAAGCACCCTTAAGCTTTTGGTTTTACTACCTAATTATCATTAGGAACAGGTAGAGTTGGCCACCGCAATAATAACAAGGGGTGTAATAGTACACACCAGTTTAGGAGTCATGCTTCCGTACGAGTTCAGTACACATGAAAAAAAATATGCATAAAAATATATTTCATTTGTTTTGAACAGACAGTAATGCAAGTGTCAAAGACGGACAACATCCTCCTGCTGGGAACTGAAGTGAATTTTGCCCACTGACCTACAACTTTGGAAAGTGAAAATACAAAATGCAAAGAATAATAAAAAACAAACTTGTGCATCCAGACATTTATCACCCAAGTGATCAGCACCTCTGGGTGATGCCATTGAATATGGGTTTGCATGTTGGTTGTGTTTCCACTCAGAGACCCTAAAACAGTGGCGCAATTCCAACACACTATCTTCATCTTATACACAACTCTCTCTCTCAGTTGGTGTTGTACTGGACTTGGAACCTGCAGGCAGGTCTTCCAGCTGCAGTGTTGTATTTGCACTCGCCTTAGGGTGACTGATTTCACGCCAATCCACCTTTGTCCACTTGTTGGTACGTCAGCATATGTAGTTAATGGCATATGGCTATCCATGACAGTTTGGTACAAAAATACAAGCCGTCACAGCCCTAATAATGAGTCATATTATGTCCTACGTCAGCCCTAATAAAATAGATCAAAGATGATGCCTGTGTTCAGATATTTTAGGAAAAAACAGCAGTGTTGTGAGTTGTTTTAAGTGTTTGGTGTCAGTATTCCAGCTTCTACTTTGTGCTTCATTGACTTATTATCACTACCAATCACTTAGGGTCTGACCTGCATGTAAAAAAAAATCCCTGTACTTACACCCTGCCTAACCCCAGTACTGTGCCTGTGCTATGTTACACTACAAACTGTGTATATGCGTACAGTCATTGGTGTGCATATATCTGTTGCCGTTTAGATGGATGTACACGTGTTGTCTGTGTGCATGTGTGTATACACAAGAAGACGTAGACTAAAACTGACCTCTAGAGAACAGCAGAAGTACCTTGTGTTTGCACTCATGTACGTTCTGGTTCCCAAGCTACAAACACGTTCTGACTATTTCTTGTTTTTCTCTCTTCTTGTTACCAATCTTTCTTGATTTCCCATCCCTGTCCTCCACCCTTTCATATCCTACAACTTCCTTTCTGTCCATCTTTCTGTCTGTCTCTCTCTTAATCTGTTTCTCAGCAGCAGGTTCAGGTTCCCACCCCTCAGCCCACTCCAGGACCCCCTCTGGTCCCTGCCACCACCCAGCCAGCTCCTCCTGGGACCTCCCAACAGGTGAGACAACCTCAGAGAGTCACTTTCTATACATCCAAACTTCTTCCCATCTCTTCTCCTGTTTCATAACTTTTCACCCACTTCTAATACCACATCCCCTTAAAGTCCAAACCCCATATAGATGAAATGCAAAAATAACTCCACCCTATTTTTTGTGCTTATACAGCAATACTTGTATGTCGGCTTTCTCTTTGAAGTGCCTGTGCTCGAAGGTAACCACTCCCACAGAGCTGGCACTTTGCCCGCAGTAATACCACAGTCTTTGTGAAGACCTGCGTTTGCCCCCAGCACAAACTACTGCGATGAACTAATTGCAGCCCTAAACTGATTTGATTGAGCATGAAATTGGATGTTAATCAGAGATCAAATGTTTGTTGTCAGAAAAAGATGGAATGTTTGAACTTTTCTTTCTGAACCAGCAAAACAGCTGTTCTCCCATAATTACTTTCACCATGTTTACATAACAGTCCAAACCTCATTATTGCATTGACAATTTACAAATATTTTTTATTGTAATATTTCTTAAAAACCTATCATTAAATTAACATTACAGGGGGTGCAATATAACTGAATTTATTAGAGGAAATTGATTTTCCCAGCTGGAATTTTCCAACTAATGCTGGTTTTGTATGACTGGGATTTGAGGTTATCCAGGTTATTATAAGCAGGACATGACTGTGAACTGCACTCGCTAAAAAAGTACCAAACCTGAAAAGGATATTGGTTGTTTATATTTATATATCTAATAATTCCCTATCTTCTTTCCTGTCTCTCTGCCTCATACACTTTCTCTCTCTCTCCAGGTTTCGTCCAGTCACAGTATTACATCAGTTCAGAGCCCCACACACTCCTCTCTGTCGCAGGCGTCTTCACAGGTACGTCAAGTAGCACCACGAATTGAAATATACTGTATTTGTAACATAATACTTAATGAACACACTCCTAATGCACACAAGCTGGCGCTGGTTCTTTGTAGACAGGTTCAGGATTTATATTAGGATCACCATACATGTCTGCATACATCTTTAGCAACACACGCACTAAGCTTCTCATACATAATACAGTAGTAATTATGTGCACTTAAACATTTGCACACAGATCCTTAAATAGAATCTGATGTCTATTCGATAAACACTGAGTCATTATAGTGCAGTCCTCATAAACATACGTCAGGGTTCAGGTTCCAAACAACTCTCTGTTATGCCTCATTTCCACTGTATGGTACGACACGGTGCTACTGAACTCGCCTTGCTTGACTAGAGACCAACATATCCACCTTAATCTTAAGTTATTTTAAGTCCACACTGATGGGTAGTCATGCCAACAGACCTGTTTAGGATTGGAGCCAAGGGAAGTAAAAACAAACTATGATGTCAGGTGGTATTGAGAAGACGTATCAATTTAGAAAAGTCTTGACAGCAGTGTCTGTCTTGTCTATAGCACTCACCATTGTTGTTATTACTCCCAATTGGTTCTAGTGCACCACTTGACAATGCTCAAAAGAAGCTTGACGATGGGGTTAGTCCCCTTGTGGTGCTGATGGGCCGTTACTTATCTCAATCGAGAGACCACTGTTTCATGTCATGATGCCAGACAAATCATTCAACTTGGAGGAGCGGGCAGATTCAAAGGTATGGAAACAGGCAAGATATTACCTGGTACTCGTCACTTGTTTTGGTACCACCTTGGTCGATGTTCCAAGTGAGCTGAGGCAAACCTAGAGGGTAGAGTTAAAACACTGCAGACCTAGCGTGACATGGGACATCCTGCACAAACCCAAGATTTTTTACATAGCCAATCTGCCGTCAATAACGACTGCAATTTTTGTATTCACTCGATTTTAAATGGAAGTCTGCATATTCTCAGAACCCATCGGCTGTATTCGGCGTCTGACTTCCGGCAGACGGCGATACAGCCTCTGGGGGCAGACCCCCGATTTTTTGGCATTCCGGTTTGATTTGGGCGGAGGAGGGGAATTTCTGTTTCCGACTTCCGATTATATATAAGTAAATATGCTGAACGATTGCGATGGATTCAGAGTTTGCAGTGACGCCAATTATGTTCCGCTTCGTTAGTTCACCGCACGGAGCGTTTAACCTGGCAACAACTGCAGCCGGCTCAAACATGATTGATCAATATCACGCGGACTACAAACAGCCTAGCACTGGAAACCAGGGCTCTTCCGCTCTTCTTCCGAAGGCAAGATCTCCGGGGTTTACATCACTGAATGTAGAGTCTGTATAGTGTTGCATTGAAGGTCATGTCAGGGCAGTTTCACACAGCATTGCTATGGCGATCAGCTGAGAATCCCGCCTACACTTAGTGGGTATTTTAGACAGTGGAAAACCAAATAAAGAAAAGGGGCAAATTGCATAAAACACCTTAAGTTAAGATGTTCCTTAAAGTCCAAGTTAAGGTTTCCTCAAAATAAAACTGGTTGCACAAAACATTCTGAAGTCGTCTCCTTAAGGTTTCCTCAAAATGTTTGCCCAAGTATTTATGGTTTTCTCTTTGTCTTATACTTAAGAGATCCCTAGAGCATTGCACAAAAGACCTTAGTAACCAAAGCAAGGTAGAAAAAAAACTTAAGGTACCTCTGACTATATTAACTGCAACATGATTGTGTTTATGGTGATGAATGAAAAAAACTAACAAACCCAGAGAAGAAGGTTCTGAAACCAGGAGAACCCGATGGATACACTTTTAATTTTACACTTACAACACTTTAAACTAGACGTTGCAGTTTCTTCCTACAATCGTTTTCTATTTTCTGGTATTTGGGGATCAAATGTACTTTTTAGTATGTACTTTCTGAATGTTTTCCTCCAGAAGTATAATATTTTCCTCCTCTGACCAATATAGTTTTTTTGTCTTCTTTTCTTCTGCCATTTTTTCACTATCTAAAGATAAGCCAACTTTGTGAGACAATAACAGGCATTACAAGGGTTTTTTTCAACTAATGACATCTTTTAAGGGATTCTGTGCAACTGTCCCTCAGCTAAGGAGAAATTAAGCCTTAAATGTCATACTTAAGGAGAAAACTTAAGATGTTTTGTGCAACCAGTGCCTGGTACTAAAAGTGAGTCCAGTCCAGTCCAGTTAAGCCAAATCATACAGTACAGTGGAAATGCGGCATTAGTGTTGTTTCCCTATACACTCCATTGTAGGTATATTTATACATGGAAATGCACATGGACACACACATATTTACACACACCTATGCGTTACTATTGCATGTTTTGCTTGTCTTGAATTGCTTATTTTTTTCACTGTAAACTTCTTCTTTGTCAGCTCAGATTGTTTCTTCTATTTTTCTTTCCACTCTCTGGCTCGCTCTTTGGCATGCTGCCTGCACTTATCACCGGGTTTGTTTTTATGTGTGTTTATACATGCCTGCTTGTCTGTCTGTGTGCATGTACGTGTACTTGTACATTTGGTGTGTGTGTGTTTAGTTGTGTGACCTCAGTCCGTCTCCCAGTATAGAACATCTTTATCTTTTGTACCAAGCTGCTCAGCTAGCTCTGGTTAAGGTACCCTTATGTATCAGGGTGTATGCAGATACCCATGTGTGTATGTAAGTGCTTGTGTATCTGTGTGATTTGGTTAGTGACTGTTCTGACGTCCCTCTTGTGCTCTTTGGATACACGAGCTTTTTTTTGATGTTAGTAGTTCTCCTTTGTCTGCCCCAGAACCAACCATCCTACTAACCATCTGATCAAAAGACTTGACTTCAAGTAGCATTTTGGAGTAGGGTTTTTTTTGGAGAGAGTTGATCTTTGTGTTTGTCTCGTGATGCAACACACAGTCCTGTCACGGTTTCACACTATTGACAGGTGGCTGTAAGCAATGTGCCAACAGAAGCAGGGAGGAAGGAGACTGCCAGCTTGTAAACACGGATGTAAACGTTTGTGAAAAATTGCCTTTTGCAATGAGGAAAGAAGTGCATTTGACGTATTTGTTAAACCTCAAAGACAAACACAAAGTGGGTCTCATTCGAGTAGATTTGCACATATAAAACCTCTGTACTAAAATCTCTGGATTCATGAACGCAATGGAAAACTTGCATTTGTAGGCTCCTGCGTATGTTCGTGAACGACAATCAATTGTCGATTGACAGCGCAGTCCCACTTGTCAGCAAGTGGCATAGATCCCTGCCCGTGAATAGCCAGTGACCGCCATATATGGAGGTGATAATTACCATGGACAGGTGCATCCTTTGACCTGCAAACATGGAGCAAACAAAGAAAGAGAGAGGGAGAAGAAGAAAAACTTGTCTTAACGCTGAGATTGAAGTTATTTTAGGTGAAGTGGGGTTGAGAAAAACATTTTATTTTCTTCTGTTAGTAGTAATGTGACAGGGACAGGTAAATCAAAGGCCTGGAAGGAAGCGACAGGTGCCGTTAACTGGCAATTTATGTGCATTTCTTATTTGCACAAGCACTATAAGTAGTCAGAAGCAGGTGTATATTTTGCTAGTACCTACAAAAAGATCAGAGCTACTAACATATTGATGAATGCCAAAATACACTTAAATTTCCTTCTGCCAACAGTTTACACACAAATTCATTCTGCTCACGTTTCATGAACAAGCCCCAGTGTCTGTGAGGTGAATGTAGACTTGCCGCAGCATAGCTCCTTAAATCACTTTGTTAAGCCTTAACATGAGAAAACATTTGTCTGTAGGTTTCTAATCCTGTGTCTCCGTGGTGTTAAGAGTGTTGTCCATCAAAGAACTTGCTTGCTCTTCCACTCCCCATAAAGCCGTACATTGTCCGTGGAGATCTGAGTTGTCTATGGTTGCATGATCTTAAGAGTCGTGTGTGTCTTACACAGTCATCCAGTCACAGAGTTTGCTGTTTAATTTGACATGCCGTCACTAATAGGCTTGATGGATGTTCCAGTTGTCTTGCTCGAAGAATTGTTTGTGGAAGGTCAGTAATGGGTCAGTGAACTATGGATGGCTCTTTCTCCTGGTGTCTTTATTTGAACTTGAGATCCAGAGCATCAGACTCACAAGCTTTTTTCTCCCGAAGCACATCTGAAGCCTTTAAGGTGAACCAACATTTAAACTAAAGACCATCTTTAGCTCACTGTTCCATTACGAAGGCGACTGACGTTGACTCTGTCTGTGCTCATCACATCTGATCATTGCCGGGGTTTATCTACTTCCGATCCTCCCTTTGACATTGCTCCCTCCCTTTTCTCACCTGTTCCTGCTTCCTATCCTCTGCCTTATCCACCTTCTTCTTTCTCCTTTCTTTTTTCCTTTCCTGCTTCCTCATCTTCCTCCTTACGGCCCTTCCTCCTCTTCTCAGCCCAGCGTAACTCCGTCTACCGTTTCCTCGGCGACCCTGCCCTCTCCGTCGCCATCCCTCCCTGTTTCCATGCCGGCAGCGGCCGTGGCTTCCCCTCCCTCTACTCTGCCACTCCCTGTCAGGGTGGTGCCTACTATCGTTTCCCCTCCTTCTCCTCCTCCCCCTCCTCCTCCTCCTCCTCCTCCTCCTCGTGTGCCCACACCTGTGCCTCAGCCATTGGCCACCGTGGTGCCAATCATCAGTGTAGTCACCACCCCGCCTGATAATGTGATGGAAGCCCTGCCCCAGGTACCAAGCTGATGTAGGATCGTCAAAGCTGAATGCTCTAGGTCGTGTTTTAAATAGTATTGTAGAGCCTTGGATCATGAGTTATAATTTTTAACATTGTTTTGATGAATTCCTACTTGTCCAAGATTTGTATTTGAAAGGCAGGATGGACTGCAGATTAGGATGCAAGAACATTTTTGTATTCTCACTCTAAAACTGTTTTTCTGTGAGGTTTGTTCATACAAGTGTACAAAGACAGATTTAATAATCTCTTTTAACTGCGCAACTTGGTGGTAATTCGTTGGTTTCATGCCTCCTGTTCATGAGGACGTCTGCGTGTGTTAATGCTTCATTCACAAAAATGTCAGTCAAGAGTAAATCAACTGCAGAGCTTCAAATTCTGCTGTCAGAAATCAGATTTAGCAGTTTCTAGAATGGTATTAGAGAACCCTAAAAACATTAAATATTAAGAGTGCAGCTGTCACAACGTGTCATTAGATCAGCTTCATACTATGACAGTAATAAAGAGGGAATGGTTTCAAATGTTAGATGCTAAAAAACTGAAGCAAAGCGTTCTGTGACTCATATGAGAGGTAGTCAAGTTAACATGACACAGCAGTATTAGATCAGAAAATACAATAGGCTACAGTAGGTGTTGTTACACTCTCAGTGCAACAGAAGATGATCCTGATCCTGCATTAAAACCCAGAGGCAGCTGTTGGAAAATCTTCCTAGGGACTACAGAAATGTTTCTGTGCTGAAATAAGCCAACCAAAAAATCTCAAAGCAATCTAATTTGGTCAGCCATGACGATGATAACGTGTTGAACAGAGATAGACATTATGATCCTTTAGTGCTTTTGTTTTTTTGCCCTGTAGTGAAAGGCAGACTGTCCGTCCATGGCTTATAAGATAGGTTTGGACCATCTGAAATTTGAAATCTAATTCAAATCACTTGTACAACACCCTATATACTGCATACTCTACAGTAAGAATTCGAATATCAGGTTTGAATCTGATTGATCTGAGCAACTGATGATGTCTCAGCTGTTTAGCCTATTACTCAAACTAAGGCTCTTGATCCGTATTTGCAGCCGTGTGTTACTGTAAGTTCGGGCTGGGCGATATGGAGAAAACCAGATATCACGATATTTTTGACCAAATACCTCGGAATCGACATCGCGACCATATTATAGGGCTTACACTTGGTGCTTATACCAATAGTACTGTATATTTACTAGGGATGAACGATACAGGATTTTTTGGCGATATCCGATATGCAAATATGTAACGAGTCATTTGACCAATAACTGAAACCGATATCAGTATATCCACTTTTTCCCCACCTAATTTTAGTGATCATGTTAAACATGCATACACTTGTTGAGATGGTGCACCAGCAGATGGACATGCAATACAATACTTTTCAGTGTATGTAATATTCACTCATTGTGGAAGGTAAGAAAAAGAGTGTTTGCCAATTCATTAAAGCCCAAATCGTCCAATACCAATAACGTACCGATATTACCATGCATCCTTAATATTTTTGCAGTGAGATTTTTGACAAGTGTGTAAACGCAAATAATATGTAGCTAGAACAGTCTTTTAAGTTCAGAAAATGACATCACTTTACTGTAATACAGCCTTGAAAAACCAGGAAAAGACAACACTATGGGTTTTACAATATCCAAAATCCAAGACACTGTGATAAATTGTCCTGCCCTATTGTAAGTGGTGCTGCATTAGTGTTGCCATGATACTGGAATTTCAACTTTGATACAATACCTTGAAAAATATAGATATTTTTATAACGTTTTCGTAACCATGGGGAAAAAAATGGACATTTATTTAACATTTTTATGAGACAATAACTATAACAGGGCTGAAACATGACAATGTCAACCTTTCGTTTCTTGGCTAGTAGCAGAGAACAGCAGAATGACCTTAGTAAACATCAAGAATAAGAGAGAGTGAGAGAGCAAAGCTGGTAAAGTGTACTAATACTGCGGAAAATGAGTATTGAAATCTGTTCAAAATCAACGTGTATTGATAATCAGTATTTTTGACAGCACTATACTGCATTTACAGCACATGCACCTTAGTGGTAATTAATGATGACTGTCTGAAACTTCTCATCTCGTTTAATAAGATCCATGATCATGTGCTGAAAATATGATGATTTACTGTTAATCTACATAGAATAACCAGCTTGTTGTTTCACGTTGAGTAACTTTTGTGGCTTGGTTTGTATAGCAACACTGATTAACTTAAAAAAATCACAATCAGGCAGGAACTGTTGGAAAAGATTCCCGAATTGTTGGTGTGATTTTGCTGAGATTAAAAACATCTGCAAAAACAGTTTTGATTGGTCTACAAATAGATGATGTCTAATAGAATTGATCAGTCGCTGTTTTGGTCCAAGTGTAAGAGTCAGACCATTTTAAAGACCTTAATTAGGGTTGCATGTGTTATTGGAGAAACTGAATGACCTATTTCTCTTCTGTTGCTGTTCTTGCTTCGCTCCTTTTGTTCCATGCTCTAGTTTAACTGTTGTTCGGCCTCAGACTGTTCTGTATTATTTAATTTGGATAAATACTTGTTACTTTACAATCATGAAAACATTTCTTACAATCTAGTTAGTTTCTCTCCTACTTTTTCCACACTTTCCTTATATGTCATGCTTTCTTGCTGTATTTCCTTGCCTAAAAATGTCTGGTGTTGGTGTTGATTGCAGTCATATCGACTGTGTGTGTGCATGCATTTTCATGTGCCTGTGTGTGTTTCAGTCGGCCTCTCAGTCTTCAGAGCTGTCCCAGTTGCAGCTACAGCCACCTCAAGTTCTGTCATCCATAGAGAGGTAACGAATGCATGCACAATCAAACTCACACAATCACATTTAATCTTTGTGATGCCGCCTCTCACTCTGTGCCTATTTACCTCCTTCTCCTTAATTAAATTCGGCCTCTGTTTCCCGTCCGTGCCTCAGTGGCCACTCTGAGATGTCAGGCCTGAGTGACGGCAACGAGGGAGGAGGAGGTCGCCACGAAGGGCGCTCCACCAAGCGACACCAGAGGCGTTCTGTGCGAAGTCGCTCACGCCATGAGAAGATCTCCAAGGCGAAACTCAACGTCCTCAATGTAATAGCACATCCCATAAATCCTATAAAGTTATAATTGCACAATAAATCCTCTCTTGTGCTGCTCAGCCGTTGGTATTTATTGGTGGATACAGAGTTATGAGTGGCAATAAAAGTAATGAGCGACATCTAATTGAAACACTCATCTGTTTTCAGGCTTTCTCCTTCTTTCTAACTGTAGTTTTATTTCTCTAAGTGTTTTTACATGTTTGTACGTGTGCTCTGTGTTTGTAGATCTCCAACATAGGAGACAGGGTAGCAGAGTGTCAGCTGGAGACCCACAACAGGAAGATGGTGACCTTCAGGTTTGACCTGGATGGAGACAACCCTGAGGAGATTGCCCAGATTATGGTACACACTCTTTTAGTTCATTTACTCTCCCTCCAACTGCAATAATATTTTAAAGGGGACCTATTATGTTCATATCCAGGATCATACTTTAATTTAGGGTTTCTACTAGAACATGTTAAGATGCTTAAGGATCGTAAAACACTTTATTTTCCCTATACAGTCTGTGCTGCAACACTTGTATCCATCCTCTGTTTGAGATGCTCAGTTTTAGTGCCTGTCTCTTTAAGCCTTCCTCCCAAAAACACCTAGTCTGCTCTGATTGGTCATCGTTCTGGGTCTTCCACATCCTGGGGTCTCACTTCTAAACCAAAATCTTTATAATCAGATATGTGCCAGCAGGAATATGATCCAAAATTGGGCAGAAATTTACACCGTCTAAAACCAAGACTTCATGTTTCCCTGTTGTTAGCATGTAGCTACATGTAGCAGTGTAGGCTAATTATTTTGCACTTGCTTGGTATTAAAGACAATCTTAAGCCTGAGATTCAGTTCAACTGGACTCAAGTTCGTTTGCCCCCTAAGTGCAGTTTGTTTGGGCAGGTGTGAACACAGCAATCGTACTCAGGTGTGCACCAAAACAACCGGACTGAGACCTTCTTGAAGAGGTGGTCTCGGTCCGGTTGCAAACAAACCCTGGTGTAGTTCATTTGTGGTGAGAACGTGAGAACCAACTGCAGTCACATGACACATTGTTTGGGTTAAACATGAGCATGTTACAGTCCTGGAGGATTATTAATGTGCACCTCCTCCTGTACTGCCTTAATATGCACATTCAGCACATCCAATGCATCAAAACATTGTTTTCTAGTTGGAGCCGCACCTCGTTTTCAAACTGTATGGTTTGACTTAAATGAACAATGACAGCAATATAGTCCACGATGACCAGCGCTAAAATCAACCTGTGTAGTTGTCCCTCCATTGCAGGACTGTACGTTAAGTTTTTTAGCCCATAGCACTGGTGCTACAGAGTGTGATCATTTTGTAGCACAGGCCAGAAAGTTTGTAGCACCTGTCACGATAACAGATTTTGCTGAGCGATTAATTGCGTCAGAAATTATTGCGATAAGCGATAATGTTGCGTAATATTGTGCTTTTAAGACCATTTTTATTATTGTTGTAATTTTGCTGTTTTTAGACCATTTTTTAAACTTATATAATGATAATAAAGGCATAATGATGCAATACACCCTTTTAAAGAGAAATAAACATTTATTTAACAAGAATATTTAGGAATGCAAAAAAAGAAAATTTAAATATCTGAAATAACACGTAAAAATACCAAAATAAATAAATAAAGACCTTATAAATACAACAAAATAGACTGTCAGTCTCTCACTCTCAGGTGTGCAGTTAAGTTGGTCATATTCACTCTTTTCGTTGAGATGGTTTTTAGAACAAACCCGGCACACCGGCTCGTCCAAATTACTGGGCTGCCCTCTGTCATTTGGTTTAAATCCAAAACACTCCCACATAGGGGCCATGGTGTTTGGTTTAGGAACAAGGTCCATGTCTTTCTCTTACGCTCAACTCTGTTTTTTTTTCTCCGCCTCGTCTCCCCCCACAATGATCGCACTGTGTGTGTGTAGCCCATAGCCCCGCCTCCCCCACAGAGACAAAGACACTCGATGACAAGAGCTTTCCCTCCGTTCATTACGCTAATGAACCAACTCACCTGGCTGCCAAACGATGCACGGAAGTGAACGCTCTTGTTGTCTAGTGAAAAAACGAGAAAAGAACAGACCACACACAAGCGGCTCGCAAGCAGTCTGTCGCACGTGTGCTACTAGGCAAATAAATTCATCGCACAAACATTTTTTCCATCACACGTGCGACATATGTGTCTCAAGAGCAGCTTTCTCGCAAAAGGCATTTGATCTGGTCTGCTTGTAAATGCTGCTGTGAGAACACGAACCAACTCTAGGCAATTATTCAACTTTGTAACAAAAGAAGTCCTTGATTCAGACCAAAGCAAGACAACTCTAGGTCTGAAAGCAGCCTAAGGAAAAGCATTGTAGGTCCCCTTTAAAATTTCTACACAAAGGCTGGAATATGCTTCACATGCCAGTGTGAGTGCTATCTACTCTTAGTAACCAAAAACCACTGAAATACACATAATTGCTGAGCTCTTGTCCTTGTGCTTTCATTGACAGAGCAGTCAACAGGTTCCCACAGGAGCCAAAATTATACCTCTGTGGCCACGCACTGGCACAGGAAGCATAACCCAGACAGTGGTTTTGTTTTTGTTGCATATTATACACACACATTCTAATCTGACTGTTTTCACTGCAGGTCCAGAGTGAGTTCATCCTGGAGAGTGAGAGGGAGTCGTTCATTGAGCAGGTCAGAGAGGTGATAGAGAACGCAGATGAGAAGGGTCTGGAGAGAGATGCAAACAGCCAGGTAAATACAACACCCTCTATCGTGGCTTTTCTTCGTGTTTTCAGGGGTAGCTGGTGTCGGTTTCTGGTAGAAAAATGCTAAAATAGCTGCTTATGTACACGCCTTTATTTCTCTACACTATCTATCTTTCAGTGTAAATTCATGTTGTGTTGTTGATCTACAGATGGCAGGTGATATGGCGCAGCAGATTCCTGCTATATCTGTCCCCATGCCAGGTAAAAATAACAAAATATAAACCCTTAGAATAACAACAGGCACCAGTTTGAGTACCAGCAGGGCACCAGGGCGGCACATGCAACCATAAAACTTGACTTTAACTGTCTGTGTCACTGAGTTCCTGCAAAATCTGTAAACAGGACAGAACTTCCACGCCGTGATTTACCATATTTTCTCTGTAAAGCTTCAAACATAGCTGCCTGTAGAATAGAAATACAAATAACAATGCTGTGTATCGACAGACATGCCTCCCAGTGCAACAGCACAAGTGGTCCACTCAGCAGGTCGGAGGTTCATCGTCAGCCCCGTACCTGAAGCCAGGCTGAAGGAACAAATGTTTCCTACGTCTCCTCCTGCCCCTGCACGTCCAACTGAAACAGGTAAGGATTGTGTGTGTGTGTGTGTGTGTGTGTGTGTGTGAGACCTTCAAAGGTCAGCTGGCAGCTTGTTTTTGTTTCCAAAAAAGTATAGTGCAGCTGAGGTTTGTGTACAGCCTTTCCACTAATGATCTCTAATGTTTCCCTGAAAAATTTGGGGCTTAAAACAAATCATATTTGGATGAATTATTATTTTGAGGGCCAAAAAAAAAAAAAGAAATATTAAGATAAGGCTGAGGCTGTAAAAAAAAAAAAAGAAGAGTTGTTCTGCAATTTCACTTCAAACACACACACACACACACACACACACACACACACACACACAACACACACACACACACACACACACACACACACACACACACACACACACAAATGCACATTAAATAACTGTGTACTTTGTCACACACACTCATCAGATTAAGCTGTAATGCTTTTAGAGGAAATTGCTCGAGTGTTCTGTCCAAATGCAATAACACATTGGCATTTATTTAATTTGATACCACAGGACTGTGATACTCAGCTTACAGCCTGTGGGCCAAATCCACCCGGCGACCATTTTCCAATCAACAATGAAAATAAGTTGTTTCAGTTGTTTCGGAAATTTGTTTTTGTGTTTGAAGTGCATGAAAAAGCGTCACAATAGAAGTTGTTCATCCAAAAAAAGGTGCCTGGGGAAGATACCCTGGACGCCCCCTGACAGAGGTTCAGGCTAAGCCCCAAATGTCCTTACATCCTAGAAACACCCGTGTGTGCACCTGATCTGTGCAGGGCTGCTGCGACTGGATTTACCTCTTAGCAAAGATGAGTTAAGACATCAAACGTTGAAGGGTTGAAAACAGGCAGTTCAGTTATTATATATACTGGTAAACTGGTAATGTTTGCTAATTAACTGGCCCCTGGCCTCCTGACATTTTGCAAAACAAATTCAGTATCCTTGCCTTAGGATCTCCTCGTAGAACACTGGAATATTAACAGCTGTGTCCTTCATCTGGATGTTGCGTGTATATTAATAACATAACAGAACTACCTTTTTCATTACGTAGTGTCCAAAATAATAGTTTTTTTTAATATGAAATAACTAAAGCAGTTGCTTAGTCCTTCCCAATTTTCTGAATAACGCAAAAGGGATCCAGTGGCATATTTTGTTACCAGAGGGAAACCACTTGGATAAATCCAATCAGAACCACTAGACTTAAGATAGACAGCCGCATAAGTGGTTAACCCTGTTCGGCACCACAGTAAACCCTTAATGTTTCTTAACAAGCTAAAATTGACAGTTAGTGACATACCTGCCACAAGAAAGCCGTCTTTGTAACCCCAAAATCAAATTTTAACCAAGTTTATATTGCTCAATGTTGACTACTGTACCCCCTTTGAAAGTTCGCTACATATGACCTGTCCTGTGTGGAAAATAACACCCAGTGAAAACAAATATAAGTACTTGTAGGTCAAAGATCAGGACACACTTTGGGGATTGACACAGTGTCTCTTTTTTCCAGTTCCTCCAGCTGCAGCTCCAGCTCCATCCCACACTCCCGGCCAAGGTGTTGGGTTGTCCCAGTCTGCTGGAGCAATCAGCTTACAACAAGCCTTCTCTGAGCTCAAACAGAACCAGACTCAGCTCGATACCGGACCCAGCACTGCCCCACCTGCCATCCACTCCACCCACCCTCCTCTGCAGCCTGCAGCAGCGTCTGTCCCTGCACAGGCTAGCACAGTCACTCCTGCTGCAGATCCCACTGCTGGACTTGTTCCCACTAATTTAAACCAGGCACAGGAGCAGGTCTTGGATGCGACTCGTTCTCCCCCTTCGTCCTCCTCGACCCCCTCCTCTATGCCTGCTGTGTGTCTCAGCCCTCCTTGTTCCTCGTCCCCTCCTCCCACTGTGGTGAACCAGTCCATCCTTCAGTCGCAGGCACTTCCACAGGCTGTGTCCCAACCCCAGGGACAGGTGCAGGTCCAGGGGCAAGCACAAATCCAGCCCCAGGCTTTCACCCAGCCTCAGGCTCAAACTGTCTCTGCTGTCATTGCTACTTCAGTTGCCTCTACTCTACTACCTGCCAGCATCCCCCCAACAATGCTCTCCTCCCCTCCTCCCAGCCAGGCTCTTCCTCTTATATCCTCCCCTCCCTCCTCCACTCTTCAAGCCAGTGAAGTCTGTGCCGATCATCCTTCAGTCTCTTCCACCTCCTTCTCTACTCCTTCCCTCTCTTCCACTGTCATCCCCACCACTGCCATCCCAGGCCCCCAGCTTGCTCCCTCCACCGCCATCTCCCACTCCACTCCACCTCCCTCCACCTCCTCTGCTGTGGGGCTCCAGCCAGTGACTACCAATGTTCCCTCAGTCCAACCGACCTTGGTCCACTCCCAGCCGCAGACGGCAGCCCTGCCTGGGCAGACGCACACACACTGTGGGGAATGTGATGCAAGGTAAGAGATGTTCACTTTATTAACTTATTAGGACTTGGTACTGACTAAATTGTGTCTGTAGCATGGCCTGTATGAAATAATGGAAGTATCCACCATGATGTCAGCCATTGGTTTGTGGACTCCCAATTTGAAGCCTTGAATTTGGCCGTTGTCATCCTGTATTTTTGGAGCCAGAAGTGACCAAATTTGGACGAGAGGGCGGATTAACCCTAACGCTACCTGCTAGCATAGTTAGCACGGCACATTTACAGTTATGGTAATGCTAATGCTAATTTTTGCTTGTGAAAAACCGACTTAAAGCTATTAAAACAAAATGTATTTTGCCCCCAAAAAACCCCCGGAATATCTGAGTTCTTTGAACACAGGCGTAGATTTCGGGGGGGTGCAGGGGTCCATCCCTCCAGCCCTTGAGCAAGGCACTGAACCCCCCAACCGCTCGGGGCGCCTGACCAAGGCAGCCCCCTCACTCTGACATCTCTCCACTTTGTGCATGTATAGGTCCTGTATATGCATGTGTGTGTCTTTCAGACCTGAGTAATAAAGTATTTAAATTTAATTAATTAATTAAATTAATAAAAAAATTTAAACCTTAATAACATTTAAACGGGTGAGTTATTTAAAAATGTACTCCCCGTACAGTTGTCATAAATGGGGAAATCAGCTATAGAGACCAAAACTGTTTTTGTACCAGGCTGCATGTTACTATCTGCTTTAAAATTGGGCATTTTAACATGGGGGTCTATGGGGTTTGACTCGTTCTTGGAGCCACCCTCAAGTGGCCATTAGAGGAACTGCAGTTTTTGGCACTGCCATGTTGGCTTCATTTTTCAGCCAAAGTTGCCACTTCATCTCTAGCATAAGTGCTAAAGCTGGCATGGATTGCAAGCTCTCCTTTAGGTACTCTCTGATCAGACAGTTTCTGATTTAAACCGTAATTTCTCCAGTTCTAGACTGCAAGCATTTCAGCCAAGATCTTGTAATTCTCGTACAGTTGCTTGAGTCATACTTGAACTCTTATTTTTCTATGTAATAACAGTGTTGGTTCTGTGTTTGTGTTTTCGGTAGACATTTCTCGTTGGTTTAAAGTGAGCAGGTCTCACTTAGAAAAAGGTGTCATGACGTCTGTGTACTTATCAGGATTTATCCAGTTAAATTTTCAGAGGCTTTAGGTAAATCACCAAACACTGATTGATATGTTTCCCAGGTGTGAGGCATTCACCGAGTCCCAAGGCAAACCTGACGACATCCAAGCTCTGGAGAAGAAGCTGCGGTCTCTCTTCATGGATCTCGGCGGAGGGGTGCCGTCCACCCAGGGAGACATCTTAGCTGCTGACCCTGCCTCCGGAGCCTCCGTAGCAGGTACCTCGTCCCCAATGGGCCCCTGCTCTACCTCCAGCACATCTGTCACCACACCTGGCTCCAGCCAGTCGGTCAATCCTCCTCAACCCCCATCCAGCCTGTCACTGGGGTCACCTGCTCCAATCCAGGGCCCTGGAACACCGATATCCACCCCTGCGCCAATTGGTATGTAGATGGATATATGTGTTTCTGCATATGTGGTAGTGCCAGTTAACCCGTGTTTTAATAATGCTGCTTACTGACTTTGATTCCAGTCTCTTCAGTCATCCCTGCTTCATCCTTTGGCCAGACCACTCCATCCAAAACTCCTGTATCCAGGGTACCGGTGAGTGATTCAGCTTTGCAATACTAGTCACTTATATCTAGTTAAAGCACTAGTCATTTTATTATTTAGTTAATTCTGTGGTCAGCTGAGAAACTGCTCAGGTAATTTACAGTACTGCACTTTCAAAGGTTATACTGTTTCTATTCACTCTCCTTATCACTCATCTGGCATGAAAATTTCTTTTTAACATTCTCCACAACGAACACTATTCTTGTAACCTCCTCTACAAATCTTTTCTCTCTCATTTCTCCCACTCTGTCTTTACATCACCTCTCTGTCTCTGGGATTAGGCCAGTTCTCCTCCTTCAGAACTCCTGCCATCCTTCCCTGGACCTTGTCTAATACAGGTGTTTTATTTTTTGCTCTTCGTCAGAGTCTTGTTTCTAATGCAATGAAACACTGCGTGCATACTGATTCTGCTGCGTCTGTTGTGTTTGAATAGTGCTGCTTCTGTATAGTGCTTATTGAATACTTTAATAGCTTGTGAAACCCTATATGACAAGACGTTGAAAGGAAACTCAGACATTATGTTTCATCTCCATCATGAACACGTCGTACTTCAAAAGAAGATTACTTCCTACGCAGCTGAAAACACAACAGAATAAATGACAGTGAGGCTCAACAATGTAACATCAAATAAATGCATTCAACTACAAAGAAATCCCTATACTTTTACTTTAAATGGAGAGTAATGGTAGATAATAAGAGAAAGTAAGGTCAGAGAGAAGCTGTTTAAGAGACATGGACAGAGAGAGACAGAGGCTGTAGGCAGACAGGCTGTGGACCGGGTACCTCAAGGAAGAGACAACATCAAACTGACTCTGATTTCCAGACTGTTTTGTTGTGGCTGTGAACGCCGCCGTCTAAGAATAGTCCGTCCATGTAACCACTGAACAGTGAGATATGACTTGTAGCTCTTTTATTAAAAATCCGAGCTGCCAAGTCACCAGCATTCCCTTCTTGTTCCTTATGTAACTCTCATGGGCGAGACATGTCCTGTTCGATTAAGATAATCCCGCTGCAGTCGAAGCTCACAAGGGATTTGATTTTAATGATTTATTTTTTCATTTCAGTCAAAGACCCCCTCCGGTTAAAATCAAGTTTTTGCCTTGTTAACACGTCCATATGGTGTTTTTTATATTCTACAAAACATATCATGAGGGAAATAAGCAGTTTAAGCCATGGCTGAGTGTTTCTGCCTTGAAATGTTAGTGTACTGATGACAGTCTCAGAAAACAGAGATTTGGACAGCCAGGGTTTCATTCGTCACATACTTGTGCGGTGGTGTGTCTGTGTCACTCTGCAGTTATACCTCCAAAACACTGGTCAATGGTGGGGTTTCACCCAAAACACACATTAAAAACACATTAAACATGGCTAAATAGAGACAATTTCAAACACAAATCAGCTTCACTATAACTCGCAGCTCTCACAGACAAACACTTGTCTTTATCTGGACACATTTTTCCCACAAATACAACATGCTAATGTTATTAGCACAAGCCTATAGCATTTTACATTGTATAAATTAGCCTAGCAGCTAGCAGACTTTTCCTCTACTCATATGAAGCCAGGGACAACAGCAACATTTAACAAAGGTGACGTCAAAAAATTTGGCTCAGGAGAACAGAATACCTTCTTTGCCTTCCACACCACTGTATCTGTGATTGTGTGTGTGTTGGCGCAGGAGAGAGGTCTGATTAAACTTGGAAGGAAAGCACTTTTTCTCATGCTCTGCCTTCTAAAATACACACATACTCATAGCTGCTGAATGTCAGTAAAACAAATATGTTCCAGCTCTCGTCACCATATATGTGTGCTTTAGGCTGCTCTGTGTTTGTGTTGCTAATCAACGTCAGTGGCTGACCCTGCGTGTGTGTGTAAGTGTGTGTGTTTGCTTATTTGTGTGTGTCTAAAAGAGTATCTTGTCTTTTTCTAGTCCCAGCAGCCTTTAGAGGACCTGGACGCTCAGTTGAGGAGAGCGCTGAGCCCAGAGACTGTTCCTGTCAGCACACACACACAGGTAAACACACACGTTTGGATATTATGACATGGTATATACTGCTCTTATTCAATGACACTGCTCAGTTCTCACCCACTTCCTTTTCTCTTCATGCTGAACTTCAGGCCTCTCACGGTAGCATACCTTCAGTGGGACAACCAAGTATGTATATTATTAATCTGTTAATCTATCTGTCTCTATATCTGTGTTTTATGTGTCTGTTTATTACATGTAACATCTGTCTTTCAGTTCCTTTCTCTCTGGAGGAAGCAACTGCTCCTTCTCATCCTGCAGGTGGAATTAAACTGGGAAGATTTCAAGTAAGATTTCCCTCACACTAAAGACTAGAGCTGCTAAAATTAGTCGAATAATCACTTGGTAGATCAACAGAAAATTAATTGACAACTAGTTTGATAACTGAATAATTGTTTTAGTAATTTTATAGGCAAAACACCTGGTTTCATGCTTCTTAAATGTGTGAATTTGATGCTTTTCTTTGTCATACATGATAATAAACTAAACAGCTTTGGATATTTTAGACTGTTGGTCAGATAAAACTACTATTTAAAGATGTCACTTTGGACTCTTGGGAAATTACATGAGGGATGTTTCAGTATTTTCCGACATATTATCGACAAAGTGATTACTCAAGAAAATAATGCCAAGTAAAAAGCTAAATATAAAGCTAAGTAATTGACAGTGAAAATGTTAGTTAGTCGGAGCCCTACTACAGATCATACATGCATTTCCTTTTCTATCGATCTAAGGGTGACATCATAAATATAGGCTGCACAAATTGTGAAATTCTGGGCCAATACCGATGTTTAAAATAACGATTTTGGCAATGGCCAATACCGATGGTTATTTGTTGTTGTTTATTTTGTTTTTGTTGCTATCTATTCCCTCTTTTGTGTCAGGAAAACAAAGACGTCTACATTATGAAAAAATAACTGGACTTTTTTTGAGTCACTAAGCCCTTGATTACACTACATTTGAATGAGAACAAATTCAATCATACACATTTTTGAAACAAACTTTACGATATCTTTCTTTGCATGAAAAACATTTCTTAAATAACCGTTTCAAAAGCATTTTTACTAGATATACAGTAATTCTGTGACAGTGGAATTCCCTCTCTAATATCTATTTATTGTTGCTGTAAAACAAAAAATCAACAAATTTCTCCTTTAAACAACTGTATTTATTCAAGTTTCTTACCAAAAACAAATTTTTACAAGATTACATTTGAACACATCACGATAACATTATGATTTACCTTTGCCCAAGACTCATTTTTACTGAATAGAGCTTGAACGCATCATAATGTAACTCAGTGCAACCTCGGTCAGCAGTTAGTTGCGGTCACCAGCTGCTAACAGCTAACACTACTACGTTGACAGTGAGTTTACTGCGTCCTTTTGTCTTGACGCCATCCTGGGGAAGATCTCTGTTCATCCCAAACACGTTTTCTGTTGTCCCTGAGATGATGTTAGCCATCTAGCCCTGCTTTTTAGCCTGTGCAAAATTGATACGACACAACAGAAAAACATCGGCCACTGCCATCAGCAAACATCATCTTATTTGCTGGTAGGTCAATGGCATCAAACACGGCAAATATCAACTGATGCTGTTCAGCTGCCAATAAATCGGTTCATCCCTAATCTAGGCCTGAAAAGTCTATAATATACTCACTTCTGTGTTTCCCTGTGTAATCAAAATGATCAGCAGCTAAGTAAGACTGTGTGCCTGTTTATTCTTCTCCGTGACATCATCCCTATTCCCTCACCCCTCTCACTGACTAGGTGTCACTGGCTGCTGAAGCACCTCCTGTCCAACGCCCGGCCTGCACTGAATCTTCCTCCACCACCTCCTCCTCCTCATCATCTTCTTCCTCCTCGTCCTCCTCCACTCTCTCCAGCCCAGAGAACACACTGCACAAGGACTCCTCGTCTCCTCTGAAAGGGGGAGGAGGAAAAGGAGGAGATGTTGTGGATGGACTCCCGCAACGTACTCTAGGAGTGCCCCACCAACCCTCCCCCCTCACCTCGCCCTGCCCCTCTCCTAAGCCCACCACGACCATCGGGCGCTTCCAGGTATTTCCTGTTTTTGATGAGGGGTTTCTTTGCCACATGTATGAACTGAAAAACAGCCAGTCCTTCACTCCTTTGTTTGTCTAAACTTCTAGTCGTTCATTATTTCATCTACTGTTATTTCAGGTTACCACCAACACAGAGGCCCGTGTTGGTAGATTCTCAGTGAGCCGTGCCCAGGAGCAGAGCCTCGAGCCCAAGCAGACCCCTCCACCCGCCACTGCCCAGGCTGCTAATGGACCCAGTAATCCTGTGCAGATTTTGAGTCCAGACTCGACTCATAAAGCCTCGCTGCCGAGTCTAAACAACAACTCCTTTAATAACTCCTACATCAGCAGTGACAATGACTCTGAATTTGAGGACGAGGACTTCAAACGGGAAGTCAGCCACCTCAGAGAAAAGTAAATTATCCCTTAGAGAAAGACACATTTGTTGTCCTATCAACACTCTCCTCTTTCACCCCGTCTTCATTAGATTTATTTTGCTGTCTTCTTCTTCTGTGCCCCCAAAAATAGCAGGCTGCGCTCTGCTTCTCTTTTCTCCTCTTCCTCTTTCCTCGCCATCAAGAATGAGGTTAACCACCCACTTTCCTTCATTACTTCTCTCTCTTGCTTCTTCCTCTTTTCTTGAAAAAGGATGTTAAGCGCTTCCAAGAACACTTGGCCCTCCTCCTCCTCTTCCCTCGCTTCTTCACCCTCATTATCTCTTTCTCTCTTTAGCCTGTCAATATTTTATTCCTCATATTTTTCATTCCCTCTTTGTACCACCAGGCACATGCGAGAGATCCAGGCCCTGCACTCCCGCCAGAAGGAGGAAATAGACCGTCTCTTCACCAGGCTGGGAAAGGTAACTCACCTTGTCCACATCTGTACACATACTACAAACAGCATCTTCAAAAATACGTAGCAAGCAACCATTGTTTCTTTGGTCTTGGTGTAGGTTCCTCCACCTGCAGTGCTCCCTCCAGTGATAGGCTTGACTGGCAGGAGGCGACGGCCTACCAAAAGCAAATCCTCCAAATCGTCCAGAACCAGCTCCACACACAGCAGCAAGAGTCCATTACAGCCAGGTAGGCTCTTGTCTAAACAATCAGATCAAGAAGAATTGGTTCACCCAAAGTCCAAAGAAACAGGATTTCTTACTGGTTTCTGGTGGTAACTAGTCAAATAGTGGTTGGTTTTATTTGTCCAGGATTTGAGATATCATCTCTAAGATTTCTGCCTCCACCTCGACACAGTGGTGGTGATAACGTTTGGTTTATGTTGCTCACAGTGCTAAATATTGGCATTTAAAGAAATACAACAGCAATCTTGTAGCACTCAAGACAGGTCCACTTTTTGAAACTCTCAGCCCTCATCTTTATTCGATCTTGTCTCTTTATTGGACAAAGAGGACTCAGGATTTTATTTCAAGAATGTTGTATCTCAGAAAACAATGGAAAATTCACACACATAAAGTTCAGTGTGGGACTCGCACTGGTCTGGCCTTGTCTTGACTCGATCTCAACCCCTCAAAGTTATGGTCTTGTCTCAGTCTTGATACACTCCGCTTTTGGTCATGACTCGGTTTCAGTTTAGATGGTCTTGACTACAACACTGTGCAACAGCAACATGTTTTCTCAGAGACAATATCGGAATCAACACTTTTTAACTAGCGCCATCTTCAGGTCAAAATTTAATTTATCCAAGACTTTGATTTGTGACCAAAAAACCTGCAAAACTAATCACACCAACCTCCTTTGTTCTTGGTGCTAATTAGCAAATGTTGCATGCTACATACATGCTAACATGCCAAACTTACATGGTAAATATGGTAAAGACTACTAACTAAACATCAGCAGGTTAGCATTGTGAGTAGGTTAGTATGTTAGCATTTAGCTCAAGCAACTCTGTACCTGCAGAAAGTACAGTATAATATAGCTGCTAGCATGGCTTCAGACTTTTATGCATAGTTTGTACTTGTGTGAAAAAGCTTGTGCACATCTTCTGCAAAAGTGGTTTTGCAGAGAGTCGCAGACACGTGTTGTGTACCTCCTGAAAAGTGTGACTATGCACCAGGTACCACAGAAGTCCAAAAGTTTGATTGGACATCAAAGCCAACACACCTGTGTGAAATTACATCTGCCGCAGTACTATATCCCTAGCGTCCATTAGAGGTGCCTGTACCAGCCCACACAGAACACACAGGTGCACAGCTGACTTATAAATTGAGAATTAATCTTGTTAAAATTTCATATTTAATGTTGTAAGCAACACAAATTCCATTCAACTCACCAACACCTGGACAAATTAAACCAGAAAATATCACTATAGCTGGAAACCACCAGTGGAAGGTGAGAATGTGTGTGTTCTTTGTAATTTGGTTGAACTGACCCTTTAATCCTCTGAACAGTAACACAGCACCAAAATATTCACCTTCATCTTGAATCCTACACTACAGCTAGGATGGTCCGAAACTTTTACCCTAACGCAACACTGTCTCTGTGTTTATGCATCCATGTGCACATATATGTGGTGTGTTGATCTGCTTGGTTACACGTGCATGTGGGTGTGCGTTGGTGCAGGCTCAGAGCTTGAACACTTCTGACTGCTTTCCCCGTCTGTCTCTCTCTGTGTGGTCGTGTGTGTGGGGCTGTGTCTTTGTAAATGTCTGTGGTGACGGGTGTCTTATCTGTCCATTATCTGTGTGTGTGTGTGTGTGTGTGTGTGTGTGTGTGTGTGTGTCTCTGCGGTGTGTCGTTCCTGCCCTGTCCTCTCCTGCCTATGCCTTGTGCTATCTCCAGGCAGCACTTTATCCGCCCAGAGCGTCCCCACCATGTACCCCGGCCAGCTGGCTCTGTTAGCCCCAGGAGGATTAGCCGATTCGGGCAGCAGCACTCTGCTCCAGCCACTCAAACCCTCTCCCTCCAGCAACAATCTGTGCTCGGCCTACACCAGCGAGGCGGCGCTCTCTGTGCCCAGCCTGTGTGCTCCCACCCCAGGTAGGCACGCGACTGTGAAGCCCAGGCCTGTAGCGGGCCTCATGAAGCTTCCTCACAACATCAGAAATACTCTGCACACACAAATGCATGCAGTTTGTTTGTCTTCACTCCCTCACAGAAAGACACGTCTCACATCTTCTCTGCCTCTCTCTACCTGTCTCTCTTTCTGTGTAAAGTAGTGTGATGGCTAACTGACTGTTACATTCTTCCTTTGTACTTCTTCACCTGCGTCTCTCTCCTTCCCTCTCATCTATACTTGTTCTCTCCTTTCATTTCCTCTCCCTTCATCTTCTTCATCTCTCTTCTCTGCACTCTGCCTTTCTGGTTCTTCATCTCTTCTCTCCTCCTCTTCCTCCTTCCCTCCTCCCTCTCTTCAGGCTGTGTAAAGTTCAGCTGGGGTTCGGAGCGTTTGGCCTTCAAGCCTGGCGGCAGGAGGACGCGCTTTCTGAGTACGCCCTGCTTGGCTCTTTGTGTGTAACGCTTTATTTCTTTGCTCTTCTCTTTTGACCCGTCTCCTGTACTTACTTTGGTTCTAATTTATTTTTTTATGTTTTTTTATTTTACTCTTGTATCTGTCAAGTCACGGTCGTCCTGTCTTCCTGAAGGTTTTCTCTTTTGATGGAGGAAGACCCTCTCTGCTTGTGGTATCACCAGTGTCCTGCAGAACACCGGTGTCTCCAAAAAAGTCAGCTTTTCAAGCAGTAGTAGAAAACACTGATTAACCCAGGCTCATACTTGGGCACCTGATGGATTTTTATCACCGCTAAGTGCTCAAATTTTATGACCAAACTAGATTTCTGGCTTAAATCAGGGCCTTTGAGCTAGGTTTGCCGCCTTGCACAGCTAAAATTAGCAATCAGCTGCTTGTTATTTTAACATTTATTACTTAACTACCCTACAAACATTCCCATTGTGTATGTTGGAAAACAGCGTTTGATAAGAAATGGAAATGGAGATAAGACCTTGCTGCAGGACACACAAAGTAGCACAAAGACAAACATAGTCTTTCTTAAATAGTTGAGCTTGGCATAGTCATCTTCACTTCCTCTTTTAACCTTCTTCTTCATCTTTCTTTTTCTCTCAGTATTTTCTCTCTCTCTCTTTCTTTCTTTTCTTTAACGTAGTCGTCCCTGACAAACAAGCCATTCACATTCAGTTTGCATTCAGTGCCTGCCTTGTGCACTTTGGGCTGTGGGGAAAAACACCATCGTCAAAAATAAAATAATAGCATTATAATTGAGAGAAAGGACCCAGCAAAGTGTTTACTGTGTGAAGTAACATTTTAAAAGGCTGTCAACAAATTGCACCGCCATATTCATTATAACATGTTAGCTTTTTAGAGGCCATGTGGAGCGTAGCAGCCAAAAGACAAAAACTGTGATGTTCTATGACATAAAACTTTTAGATTTCAGTGAGAGTAGTGACAGGAAACTCAGGTTTCACCAGTGTCTTTAAAGGAGACTGTCCTCCAAAATATGACCAGGGGTGTCGTTTATAAATTAGTGCATAGGATCCATACTAAAAATATAGGTTTGCCAGTGGTGTAGTGGAGGGTATACTCAGGTATACTCGGTATACCCACTTCTTTTTCTATCCAGTGACAGTATGCCCACCTATCAGTAAAACAGCCATTGTAATATATAGGAGAGTATGCCCATTTCCTCATCGGTAACCTACAGTACCTATCTACCTAAGAGTACACCCACCTCTTCAACTATCATTATACCACTGACGTTTGCACAAAAGCAAAAACTGGCGTGCGCCAAAAAGTATTCAACAGATTCTACTATCAGTCTCCAAAATGTTCATAAGCATGGGTCAAAGTTTCTCCCATCAAGTCTGTTTTTCTAGATCACAACTCGGCCGTTAGAAATGGCGTACGCCTCTTTCAGGCCTCATTTTGTGCGTACGCGATGTTTATAATCGAGACCACGGTACAAGCAGCTTATGCGACCCAAATTTCAGTTTATTGTTTGGCAGCGACCTCTGATGGCTGCTAAATTTAGTAATAAACAAAGTTATTTTGAGCACCACCATGATCTTTTTCTAAACCTAACCACATAGTTATGGTGTATTAACTACGTGTTTAAAACTGCGACTGATGACGATCAAATACAAGCTATTCTGTCGTTTACGGGTAAGGGAATTAATATAGGAAACATTCCTGTAGGTCATATGAGAGGGGAGGAACATATGATTTATGCAGCTGTATGGGTTGGAGGTTCTGTTGGTTTAAAGTTATCATCTGTACAATTTCAGTCCTGGTTGATTTGGCAACACCTAATGATATTGCAAAGAGTTCAGTTTAACAAGAAGAGGTAAAGGCCCCAACCACACAGAGAGCATTGCCTTTTTATTTTAATTGAATGCCACAAGTGAAAAAAAAACCCTTGCTGCACCTTTTTATTGTTACCAGGCAACCACCCCATCATGTCCTTACATTAACCTTCACGTGGAATCAATCTACCTTTTCTTTTTCACCGTAATTAGTATCTAGTCCCTAAAATGTTCATGTAGAGAATACTTGCTCAGCTCAGGCTGTCAGCAGATAGTTTTGGTCACAGGGAAACAGAGACCTGTGTGGGTACATGAGACCCTAAAAAAGAGGGTGGGTCACGGGGAGCACCACCAGTTGGTCCAGGAGCTTCCCCTCAATGATGTCCGTTTCCAGGCATATTTTAGGATGACTCAGGGGGAGTTTGACAACCTGCTGTCTATCATCGGGCCGTAAAGCTCTGGGCTACCACCAATTTCTCCTCCATTGTTCACCAACTGTTAACTTGTTGTTGTGACGACTATAGAAGGCTGCCTCTCAAATCATCCGATTGGACAATTGGGGAAAAAAAGATGATGATAAAAGTGATGAGGCGGGGCACTTCTCCGCTCTGAGTTGAAGTTTTTTCAACTCGAGGAGTTCAGAGCACTCGGGCGAAAGTGCCAGGCAATTAGAGCACAGAAAGCGAGGCGCGTCGCAACACAAAAACAATCACATAAAGCCACCTCCAACTGCTAAAATGCTTTCTGTGTGATCACGGTCAAAGTCCCAAAATTCTCAGGGCAGCTGACAGTCTTTGAGCAGCAACTTTGTCAGAAATACAACAGAAGAGCAACAGGTGTATCTGTTTACAGTGCAGCCAAACAAACTCATGTTCTGATAAAGAAGAATTAGTGCAGCATAACTAGAAATGATGGCATGAATGCAGGTTAGGTTCCTGGGAAAACTAAAATGCACATTGATTTTGCCTGTAGCCTCATTGTGCGATAGATTTACATACTGTAGATATTAGCCATTTTGCTAACGCTCCTTGATAATCTGTTAACACTCAAATAAGCTTTAACCTCATGACAATCAGCGTTACAGCCATACATTTCATCTCCTGTGCTTCTAAGTTAGAGATAGATGATATAGTTTGTTTGTGTGCCAGTCATTTTAAATCCCGAGTGCTTCCATTTCTAACCTTCACCTCTGTTAGAACAAGCAGAGTAACAGGGAAAGACAAGTTGAGACCTGATGACTTGAGATTTCTGCCGTACAGTTTTATTTTTTAAAGGAGATTTATGATTTGTTTTGGTTAAACTTGATTAATTGCAACGACTCATTTGTTGAAGCACAGGTGTGTTCGAATACTGTGCGTCAGTCTTTCTGTATTTGTTTTTGTTTGTTTCATGGTTAAGAACTTGTTTTTCTTAAGTCATATTATAATCATAATATGTAGTGTTGGTGAAATGTTTTGTACTTGATGAAGATGATTGCTTCTGAACCCTCTGCAGCTCAAACCCTTTCTCTCCCTTCCTTACTCCCTTCCCTCACTCCCTTTCCTCACCCCCTTTCTCCCTCACCCGTTCCCCTGTCGCTGCACAGCCAGGGGCGGGGAGAGACAGACCTGGGTCTTTTGGATCAGAACTTGTTCTTGTTTGTAAACAGGTAGCTCAGGAAGACAAGTAATGTAACATTGGCATTAAATTAATTTATTTATTCATTTAAATGACCTTGAAAATAAGACTCCACTGACCAAATCATGAGATGTGTGCAGCAAGTCAGAGGTTCTTTGATACACATGAATCCTGAAGTGGACCCAGTTCTGGTACAGCCCTGTGAGCTGTAGAGAGGACTCAGAAACACATCAGAATCAGGGGTTGGTTACCCAGAAGCATCTTCAAACCACAACACAAACAGGACTCTGAAGCGGTGTGCAAAAACTCAGTTTAGTTTACTGTTAAACACAAGTGTTATCTTGAAGAGCTTTGGTTACCAAACATTTATATTCCAGTATTAAGTGGGCTGTTGCCTCTACAGTATCTGTCAACAAAGTGTGCTTGAGGTTGGTGTTTGCACTTCCTCAGGAGGCTGCCTGCTTATCTTGGCCATGTCAAATGAAAAGTTGCTTTATTCAATTGTTCATGTGGATAATATGGAAGCTCATTTTAACCAGTGTGAAGGAGAAAAAAAACCCTGTAAGTCACAATAATGAGAAAATGTCTCAAAATAATGAGTTAGTATGGCGAAATAATGAGAAACTTTGTAAAAATAATGCTTTAATATCTCATGATAATGAGTCAACATCTTAAGATAATGAGAAACTTTCTGAAAAAATGTAATTGGTATCTCAAAAACATGAGTTAATATCTAACTGAAATAATACATCTAAATCAGTTAATATCTCCAAAATAATGATAAATTTTCTCAAAAATGATTTAATATCTTAAAATAATAAGAAATTATATTGATGAACTTAATCAAAAGTTTCAGTATCGTTATTCATATTAAATTTCTCATTATTCTGAGATACTAACTCCTTATTTTTGAGATAAGTCATTTTCAAAAAGTTTCCATTATTTTTAGATATTAACTCATTATTTTAAGATAAATATTTACTTTAAGTAAGTTTCTCTTTTTGAGATATAAACTTATTATTTTCAGAAAGTTTCTCATTATTTTAAGATATTAACTCTTTTTTTTAGATTAATATTTACTTTAAGTAAGTTTCTCTTTTTTGAGATATTAATTCATTATTTTTGAGAAAGATTCTCATCATTTTAAGATACTAACTCAGTTTAAAATAATGAGTCAATTAGGAAAAGTTATACTTTTAAGGAAGTTTCTTAATAATTTGAGATACTAATTTATTTTTTTAAAATATTTAATCATTTTGGGAACAGTTATTTTCAGAAATGTTCTCATTATTTTTAAGATACTTATTATTTTCAGAAAGTCTGTCATTATTTTGAGATACTTGCTCATTATTTTAAGAAAGATATTTAAGGATTTTTTTAGATATGAACTCATTATTTTGAGTCATTTTTTAAGACAGTTTCTTATTTTGAGACAGTAACTCACTATTTTCATAAAGTTTCTCATTATTTTAAGAAATTAACTCATTTTTTAGATAAATATTTATTTTAATTAAGTTTCTCTTTTTTGAGATATTAAGTCATTCTTTTTTAGATAGATTCTCATCATTTGAGATACCAACTTATTTAATTAAATACTGAGTCATTTTCATAAAAATTACTATTTTCAGAACATTCCTCAACATTTTAAGACAGTAACTCATTATGTTTTGGATAAGTCATTTCCAGAAAGTTCGTTATTTTGAGATACTTACTCATTATTTGGAGAAAGTTTTTCATTACATTGACTTTCAGGATCTCTTGTTTTTTTCATCACAGTGCTGGATATGAGCTTCAGTAGTATCAAGATGGCCGTCTCACAGTGCAGAACACACAACACATACTTTATGCCTTTAAGTCATAAACACTTAATATCTCCCTCTAGGACTTTAATCATGGTGCACTGTGTGACAGGTGCTGATCTCAGTGTAAAGATGTTTTTGGGCAACTCAACCCCAAAGTGTTGTTTATCGACTGCTGGAGGTTGAATAATCATACAGGGATGCACTGTGTTTGGTTGTCGGGTGTTGTGGGCGTGGGTTTAACTCTGACTCTCTCCCAATCCTCCGATCGTTGTCTTCCGGCCGCGCAGGGAAGATGGTGAAAAAAGTCTGCCCCTGCAACCAGCTCTGTAGTAACTATCTCTCTTTTTGGTCTTTCCTCCCTCCATCCGTCACCTCCTCCATCCTTGCACTCGCTCTCCTACGCTTCCTCCCGCTGATTTCAACTTTGATCCCCTGCCAGATCTGAGATCAGTTCGATTCAGTTATTTCAGCTAAGATGACTCACAGAAACATTTTCAATTCTGACATTTTGATAATGAAGGATCAGAGAATCCTCAGTTTGTTGAAATGACTGAAATCGCTGATTCAATCTGACAGTGCATGCACCTACAAGCTCACACACACACACACACACACACGTTCAAACACACACTAATACACCTGAACCGCTGTTCGCCACTCTGCCCTCTCCTCTCCTCCCTCGTCATGGCTTGTGGCCTGGACTACATTGCCCAGAATTCCATGCTGCTGCAGTCAGTCATGACTCAGCGTCTCCTCATTCTTATTTTTCCTCCATTTTATTTAGCATGACATGCCAGTTTCTGTCAGACCAACTGTGATCAGTGCTGCCTAATCTCTGCATATTATGTTTTTTCTTGTGTCATATCTGAAATGAAGTTCAACTGTAGTCTGGTTTTAAGGTATAGTAAAGGAGTGATGATAGAGAAGCACAATGTGAGGGAATTTTTATTTATTAAAGATTATTGTGCAGTATTTATGACAGTAAAATAACAGAAAATCTTATTAATTTGCTGTTATTTTTCACTGGCTTGAATGATATATGAAAAATATATTTGTAAAAAATACACATGCATATTGTCAGGGCTGTGTCTTCAATGTTGGGGATCCAGATTTGATATAAGTGTGACCGTCAATTGTTCAATTCTGTGACGAAATCTAGAACATGCTATGATGACAGTGCTGGTATCATACCATTGTTTGATTAATCTTAACTTGAGCAGCGGCTACATGCTCAGATAGTGTGTGTGCTTTTTTTGCTCTGCAGTGAATTTGCTCTGATGAGTTTGATGCTCAGGGTTGGCAAAAGAAGCAGACTACCAGCTGTTACAGAGCTTGAGTGCCATCTAATGGTCAGACAGTAGATTGAAACATGAGATCAAGTGGTGCACAGGGAAACTGTGATCAGCAGCAGGCCTGGCTTAGCATTGCTTCTCTTGTGTTGGAGCATCTTGTGGCTGAACGCTGCTGGGCATGTCAGCTTTACAGGTTGCTCAGTTTATCATTAACTTACAGCGATGGGACTCTTTAGAGAATGCAATATTTAAAGGGTAACTTCTGTGTATGTCAATCTTGACCCTAGTTTCTCATGTTTTGTGTCCAAGTGACTAATGGAGACAACAATTATTGAAATTGGTCCAGTATTGAGAGAGAACAGGCTGCAATGTATCAACATAGGGCAATAATGCACCGTCAGTCTAATCAGGGTGTCTACAGGTCCTTAAAAAGTCTTAAATTTGTCAGTGTTGCCTTAAAAGTCATTAAATAGTCTTAAATATAAATTTGTGAAGTCTTCACTACTATGAACATTTTTATCTAATTTCATTTATCCATTTTTAAATGTCTTTTTGTGAAAATGAATGAAGCCTTTCTTTGTAAAAGTTCATATTTCTAATGTTACAAATCTTTAAAAAATAAAACTATGATACTGTCAATTTACTTCATACTTGTTGGCAAAATGTAGGTTGACTTAATTCACTCTTATAACTATATTCCAACACGTCGCCTACCTCTGCACAAGACTGCATATATACCACTTGCCTGCAATACTTACCTGCGATGCTTAAATAAGTATGACATGACTTGTTCAAAAATTGCTCCTGAATTTGGTTAAGGGGTGTCTAGAACTCTGATCTCTGGCCTGAGTTCAATGAACTTGTATTAGTTTATGCATATGTACATTTTTTACATTTATTTATTTAATATTTATCATTTGCACTGGCATTTTTGGAACTGAGGTTTAGTTTTAACCATAATTTATTCAGAGACAATGCACCGAAATTTTGTTCTTATGTGGCCTGTTGATGGTGTGGATTTTAATGACAATGAAGTATATCTATCTATGTATCTATCTAGAGCAGGTCTTAAAAAGCATTAAATTGAACTGTCTGATACATGTATACACGCTGCTAATGCCATTAAAAGTGCTTGTTTTTGCCACTGTTTTATTGTTTTAAGTGTCTGACAGCAATATGGAAAGGATCCCGACAGAGATAGAGCTTTTTGTTGAAAAATAAGATCCTTTTTTTCACCATAAACAGCCCTGAAAACGCTATCGCCAAACCCACCAGACTCCATTTAAATAAACAGGCATTTTAGCGTGTTTGAAGCCAGAGCATTTTCACATCTAACTGACTGAATTAAGGGTTTATTTCATACAAACCAGAGTTGGTGATTGTTGGAAATGTGGGGAGACAAACCAGGACGGTTTTTGTGAGTTTTATTTTTTTCTGTCAGCTTTGGATGAAGTGTGTCTTACAATTATAAAATAACTGTTTTTTTAAATGGAGTCTGGTGGGTTTGGCGATTGAGATTTCAGGGCTGTTTCTGGTTAAACAAAAAGTATCTTACTCTTTAATCAAAAAGTTCTATGGTTGTAGGATCGTTTCCATAATGTTGTCAGACACTTAGAATAATAATCTGAGCCTGTCAGTGGCAAAAACAAGTACTATTAGTGGGTGTAAACTGACATTGTGAACATGTCCCGAGTGGTTACATAGCATCCTGTTTGACCATTGTCTCCAGTCATTAGACACAAAAACATGGGAGAATAGGGTCCAGGTTGAAAAATACTAAAGTAACCCTTTAATATATTTTCTGAAACAGGTTAGATTTTCTTCATATTTGTCCATGTTCTGTTTTAAAATGTTGCTATAGTGTTATAGTTTCTCTCAAGTTCTTGTCTTTCATCATTATTTCCATCATTACAACTAAATAATATGACTTCGTCGACATGCTGACCTACCCTAAAACTCTGTCCCAACCAGCCTCTGTCACCATGTAACGGCCCTTTTCATGGTCAAGACAAGAAGTGCATTCTCATTCATTCCTGTAACATCAAAGATCGTCTTCTGGTTTGAACAGTATCTCACATCCTCTGCTCTCCTCCTCTCTCTGCCTCCCTCCACAGGGACTAATAGCACCAATGCAGTGAGCGGTTCAGGCGGTTTGGGTCAGAGCCAGGGGGGGTCCCAGTGTCTGCCCCCCAGCATGTCAGCCCCCCACCAGAGGAAAGGAACCTTCACCGACGACCTCCATAAACTGGTGGACAACTGGGCCAGAGATGCCATGAACCTCTCACAGGTTAATGCTGTTTTATGACTCGTCTCGCTGTAGCACTCGTCCCCTTCAGCAATGACTCAACAGTTTCTGTATTTATTTTACGGACCAGAAGACAGATAGAGGAAAGAGGCTAAACTCTAAATGGCAGTTTGTTAAAAGCCAAAGTGGGTGTGAGAGTAAACAAACTTCAGCCAAAACCTTCTGGCATTTGGCTGATGATGTGTTTTCTAATCCTCCATCAGGTCCTGTTTCCATTTGGCACTTTGTGTGTTTACAGTGACCAACCATCCGTAAGATATAAGATGGAATATAATTTAGTCTTCAGGTGTTTTGTAGAAAATTTCAGTTTAATTTGATGGTTCCAAAGTTTCCAGAATTTGTCCAATTTATGATTGAGATCTTAAGATTATACCAAGGTCAGTTTCTCCAAAGGGACAAGAGCTGATATCTGTCTCATCCACATGCTGAGCGTAGGGACCTGCGGGGCAGACCACCAAAGTTGGATACACTTTTTAGCCAGAAGTAAGAGAATAAGGGTCCGTTCAGGCCTGCCCTGTTTGGTTTGTGTATAATAGGTCAGCTAAGAAAAAATTCAGGATTTTAGACATTTCAGAAAGATTAATTTCGGAAAGATTAATTTCGGAAAGATTAATTTCGGAAAGATTCTCCTGCAAATCTTAGACCACTCTGTGGGGCTAAGTGTAACCCCCAGATCACGTTCCCACAGTGGCTTCAGAGGGTCAAACGCTGAGGGATCACAATACTGCAGCAGAGTATAAATCTCTGAGATTATTCTCTTGAGAGATTAGGCTGAGACCATGGTATTTTCCAGCTCCGACAGTTTTAGACAGATCGTATTCTTTCTCAACAGAGATTCTACAAAGTGATAGAGTTGGCGATACTTGAATAAGACCTCATGAGGAAGATTAAAATAAAGTCTCAATTTTTGTGTTTTATGAAGTAATGTGCATGGGAGTAAACTGAGCTATTTCTTTTTTTCCAGGGTAAGAGGAGTGCCAAACAGCTGCAGCAGGCCCCAGTACAGGGGCACAGCTACGAGGTTAGTTAAAAATACACCGCATGACATCATGGATTAACCTGTTAGGGGGACCCAAAGGCAAAAATGCAAAAATTAGCTTTTGTGCCCCTACCTATCTTGTCACCTCCAGCTTCATGTCATGTACAGTAGACAGACCATACATAGCTTGCATTATGTGCAAAGAGACCCACAATCCATCCAGTGCTTGTATGCTGTAATAAAATCACTGGCTTATGTGTCGCAGTTAGTTTGTGGTGACACATGTTTCAAAATAAGCTAAAATAATAAAGGTCTTGTAGATAAATTTTAACACATGGCCCTTCTACAGACAGGACTACAGTTCTCAGGAATCAAATCTGTTTTCCCTCTTTATGTTTTCATAATTTACATTTTAAAAATAATCGTGTATTTATGCCTTGGTCAGTCTAGTAATTGTTTCTTGAATGAATACTTTACCCATCCCATATGACCATTTAAATTGCAATTACTTACACCATCTTACATTGAGTTCTTGAAGAAAACTTCATTTTTCTCACAGACTTGCACAGTGAAGAAAGAATCAAAATTTTTTAAAAATTCTTGTTGAAATGAAGCCATAGGGGTTTGCATTTAACAACAGCAAAACTATATCAAAACATCTGTTTGCAAACTCTCACACAACTCGTTCAGTTTAATCCAAGTCTCTTTTATCTAGTTGTTTGCTCAGTATTTCCCAACACATGCATTTTTGCCAAAACCCAAGAACCCTGTTCTCTTCCAAGCAAGACTCCACTGACAAAAACAGTAATTTTACCTCGCTGAACACAGGAGTTGCTGGTCTACCACTGTGTTGATCAGTTATTTAGTTGGTGTTATGGTGTGAGTGTGGTGAATCCGAACTGACGCCTCATTTCCACTCCATGTGTACGGAGATGAGGCAACCAGAGGTCCATACATTCCTATGGGAATCTCTGTGATATCCAATGTGCCTTCGAAACTCTTCCCCTTCGTAATATTTCATTCTGGAATTTGCCGTTGATTACGTTAAAAAAATTGTACTTTTGCAGTGGATTTCAGAGAGACCGTATGACAGTGTGCTAGCTTTGCTAACAGGCTGTTTGTTCAGTTCAGTTGCCTGTGTTGATTGTCAAGTGAGTTTGTCTGATTAAAAAGAACTTGTTTATCTAGTTTTAACACATTGTGAATCTGAGTAATGTTATTCTGTTGAAATATGGTTATACAATATGTACAGTCAGATATTTCACAAAACATGCCACATACCTGACAGGTCCTGTTTTTATCCCAGTAATGTTCCAAGCGCACGTTACAAACTACTGGGTGGCGAAAAAAGGACAAAATTATCATCCCCCGTCACTGTAGGTGGTTTCTGACAGGTTTCTATCCATCCGTAAAGAAATGCACTTCCTTGCATTGGACACAAGAGGCATCATCTGTATATTTATGGAGCTACAGACACCAGTCACATATGCAAGTGGAAACGAGGCGTAACCCTGTAGACCAGCAGCTCCCATGTTCAGGGAGATAACATTACTGTTTTTGTCAGTGGAGGCTTTGAAGGTTGTGTGACAGTCCGAAAACAAATGTTTGGACATAGCTTTGCTGTTGTTAAATGCGAACCACTGTCACTTTACTTCATTAAGACCTGGCTCTGTTTTTGGATTCTTCATTTGCTGTAGAAACATGCAAGAAAATGTAACACAGGTTGAGTAATTGATATACAAATGATCATTTAGAGGGTGAAGTGTTCCTTTAAGGGACACACAAGTATCTACCACATGAAATGTAGAAATTGATTTTGACAGAAAGGTTATTAACAAATAAGCCTGTGCTAAAATAACAAGTCTAAGTGTTACCATGAATAAACGTTTGTCTTTCTTCATGTTTAATATCTACGTCTCCAGGTGATCCAGTCAGCCAGTCTGAGCAGGAAGTACTCGGCTCCCAGCCAACTGTGTCCCAGCAGCATTGGAGGTTCAGCCCACCTCCCTACAAACTCCACCACCGCTACCTCTCTGGCCGCCCGCAAGGGCTCCCTGTGCCACACCCCTGCCACCTCCACTCCACCTCAATCCCAACCTCCTCAGTTCATCCCCTACACCCCAACCGCCGCCTACAGCGCACAATGGTCCGGTCCAGCTCACGGCCTGTCGACCCCACACCAGGCCCCAGCACAGCCTGGGCCTCTACTGGTCAGCACCTCCCAGCCCCTGTGCCCCTACCCCACCACGGTTGGTGGACAGGGCCAGATTCCCGGGCAGGGGCCGCTCCAGGCTTTCCATCTGACCAACTCTCTCCAGAAGTCGGTCAGCAACCCAGGAGGACCCAACCTGAGGACCACGTAGGGCTGGGGGCGAGGGCTGGTTTGAATCACGGCCCGGCTGGACTGGACTGGACTGGACTGGTGAGGAACAACAGAGTGTTACGAGCTCGATCGGCTAGAGAGGTTGGAAGAACTGGAGGGCGAGGAGTTTGAAATTACAGAAGCTGCCCTGTTCAAGAGGAGAAAAGAAAAGGAGGAGCGACAAAGTCAGGAATGCTATGTGGCCACATCTCCGCAGTTTGTGCGACGCATCTCGCCTTTGCATCCATCCGTGTGTGTGAGAAGCCGTCACAGACACAAGTGCAGCCACACAATCTCCCTCTCTGCCGTGTTTAGACTGTGGGCTTGTGACAGCCAGCCAAATGCTCAAGGATACAGGAAGAGACTCATGAGTGCAATGTTATAAGGCCAAAGAGGTTTTGACAGGGTGCGGGACAGGTGTTAGTAACTGTTTGTGTGTGAGGTATTGTGTATGCGCACTTACGGCTCAGTCGCACTTGTTCCATTTCATGCTCTAAATTGAGTGAACAAGTCTGTACAAGGCAGGTCACACGATTACCCTTGTGAGACAACGGAGGGGAGATGGTACATCAGGATGAGGGGGATGGATGTGTTGGCCAGCTTTAACACCTTTGTGTCCGCACAGCAGCTCTTAATAGTTTCTGTTAAAACACTTCAGCTCTCAGATTAAGGCATGCACCAATGCAGTTTTTCCAAATGTAATACAAGAAAGACATTTGGCCTTCTATAAAGAGGTAGCTGGTGGATGCAGAGAGGAGCGTGGCTGGCCATTACATTAAGGTCCTCCTCTCTGAAATCAAGCAGTGGCAGTATTTCTGCTAGCAGTTTGCGTCCCTTAAAGGAGCAGTGTGTAGGATTTATGCCATCTAGTGGTTAGGATTGCAGATTGCAACCAGCTGAAACTTCTCCAATGTGCCAAGCATGAACTCCCAGTTAGGATTTCGTCAGTGTTTATCCGAGGTTTTTGGCTGGTAACTATGATGGCCAACGCAAAATAACTTATGGCCCGATCTAGGTCTTGTGTTCAGTTTGTCCGTTCATGGCTGCTGTTGAAACATGGCGGACTCCGTGGATGACGATGTAGATATAAACCGCTCATTCGAAGGCGCCAATATATCCCCCTAAATCCTACACACTGGCCCTTTAAATGTATGATCCAAAGGAAGGACGCAGATAGCAGCAGGTTAAAGCTTTGATATCAGGTGAGAGCTGAATGGACAGATGCTTCGAGCAGAATCCTAAGTTCAGGAAGTGTTTTATCTTCAGTATTTAGAATTAGGAAATGTTTCCTCAACCATTCAAAGCACAAAAAAAAAGAACAAATCAAATGCACATTGAGAATTTGAGCGCCCGGAGCCGAGCCGACCTCGAGCCCGGTTCAAGAGTAAAGTAGTAGCACTTGGTGGGGTTAGGACTCGTCAGCCTGAGAGAAATCGTGACAGCTGCTCCTCCGTTACCTTCCGTGTCTTGTTCCTCCCTCGTTCTGACAAAGCATTCAAACAGACGGAGAGAGATGGAGGGAAGAAAGTGGATGAAGAGCGAGAGCAGCGAGAGAGTGTTTGTGTTAGATAACAGTCAAACACCTCATCTGTTTTCCCGCTCCACTGCTTACTTTAGGAACACACTGGCCGCGTGAGCCGTCGCCCGAGTACTGAAAGGGCAGGACAGATGCCTCTGCACACCAAACGCCTCTTCACCGTCACGACTCCACCTCTTCCTCCATCCCTCTCTCCGCCTCTCTGTTGCCATTTGAAGCAATAACAGCAGAAACCTTTTAGAGATAAAAAAAAAAGCCCAAACATGAGAGAACTCAGCGTGAAAAAAGTGGCCTTGTTATCAGAATAATATCAGTCCCTGTACAGTTTGTGTTCATTTTTTAGAATGTCAGCCATGATGATTCCATTTTGTGTTTTATTTTGGTTTCGTTTTGTCGGGTTTGTTTTTGCTCACACACACACAAACACAATGCATGAGACATTCATATGAATACACACACCTGCATACACACACACAGTCATGTAAATACACACACATTGTCGGAGGCGTAGCAGCCGTTCAGCAGACAGATTCACAGACTAATGCCTCAGTTGTCAGTGTCATCATTAGGTTGGGTTTCAGCATTCGTGTTGGAATGATTGCAATGTACATTGTCGTCATAACTATTGTTGTTAATGGTTATTATTCTATTTAAAAAGAAACAAAAACAAAAACGTGTTCTGTCGATGGACCTGTTATACGCGCACATCGGTGTACGATGTGGAAACACTGTGATTATTGTTGTTTATTATTAGCAAATGTTGTTGGACAACATTAGTTTTAGGGTGAAATGTCACAAATTTAAAACAAGAAAAAAACAGAAGCATACAGAGAATGGGTCGGGGTCCTTTCACTTTCAATTCACTGCTCTCAGCAAATGGATTCTCATCAAAATGTGAAAATTGAGAACACCTCTCTTCAATAATGGTCCTCACATCCAGATACAGAGGACACGATTTTAAACAAATGCCTTACAGACAACCAATCAACCGCAGTTCCTTTTTTTTTTAACTGATTGAATTGAAAGTCGAAACTGACCTCCAGGCCCGATTATAAAGACAAACCGGAGTGAACGGCAGGATAGTTGATATTTAGATAATAAAGTAATGCTAGCTATTTTTTTTTTCTTAATACAGTACTTATATATAAGACACTTTAAATAGCCCTCCTCTTCCCTTTCTCCCCTGGTTTTGTTAGATGAATGTGAATGTATAAACCAATGGTGTCCATTTTAATGTACTTGAAAAAAAATGTCTCTTTTATTTTTGCTTTCTTTTGCTTCCCCTGATCCCCCTCTAGAGCCTCCGGTGAACACCGGAGGTAGTTATAGTGCCTTGCATCCTTCCTGTTGCTTGTTTCATCGGTGGTTGAGGACTTGGGTTAAAGTCATTATGCGTGACAGCATGTGGGTGGAGTTTTGAGGGGTGTCACTTTGAAGTTGGTGGTTATAATTGGACGACCTGGTGTTAGTTGAGGAGGTGTGCAGTAGATTGGTGGAGATGCAGTAATTATGGCTGTTGTTAGCTGCCACTGTGTGCGCTGTAGCTGGTTTGTGGTTGATTCTGTTTGATTTCAACTAAGAGTGTGTTTTCCCCGTAAAGAAAGAATGTTTCTCCATGTTGGATTTAAAATAGATAAATGAAAACCATTTCTATTGAAGGGTAACGTTGGTATTTTTCAACCTGGACCCTTTTTTTCCTATGTTTTTGTGTCCAAGTGACTCATGGGAACATTAAAGGTGTTTGTTTTTGCCACTGACAGGCTCAGATTGTTATTGTTAGTCTGACAACATTATGGAAAGGATCCCTACAGAGAAAGATCTTTTTGTTTAAGAGTAAGATCCATTTTCTTTAAACTAGAATCAGCCCTGAAATCGCCATGACCAATTCCACCAGACTCCATTTAAATAGGCATTCATTTTAGTGTGTATAGAGTCAGCATATTTTCACATCTATTTGGGTGAATTAAGGGTTTATTTCGATCAAACCAGAGTTAGTGATTGTTGGAACAGTGGGATGACGAACCAGGATGGCTTTTGTGAGTTATATTTTTTTCTGTGAATGAAGTGTGTTTTATGATGATAAAATAACTGTTTTTTAAATGGAGTCTGGTGGGTTTGGTGGTGGTGATTTCAGGGCTGTTTCTGGTTCAACAAAAACCTCTATGTCTATGAATAACAATCTGAGCCTGTCAATGACAAAACAAGCACCTTTAGTGAACGTAAATTGACGGAGCGCAAATGCCCCTAGTGGTTACATTGCAGCCTGTTTTGCTGCTGCTGGCTGCGATGCTATCACTCAGCACTGCACCAGTTTCAAAAAATTCTTAGACACATTAGTCACTTAGACACAAAAATACAGGGAAATATGGTCCAGGTTGAAAAACACTGAAGTCACTCTTTGACCATATCACTTAGCTCTCTGAATTGATAGAAAGACGAATTGACCTCAACTCTGCTGCCATTTAAACCAATGAGACTGACCATTTACGACTGACAAAGGCCACCATTTGAAGTCAGTGTTGTTTCTGTGAAATGAGGCTTTACCTCCACATGAGGTCTGGCTGTGTTACACCACCAATGTGATGAAATTTGGGGAGAACAGGAGAGTTTATCAGTGCCATTTTTTCAGGGTTTTAAATGTAGATATTTGGGGGGAAGGGGCCGGAATATTCTTTTCTTCAGTTATAAGGAGGGAGTTGATTGTATTTGAAGCTTGGACCACTCTGTATTTAAGAGGCACTGGCCCTGGTGCAGCATAGAGTCAGCAGAGGACGCATTGGTACAGTGAACTAAAGTTACTTTCTTTTAATGTTGATGTATTTCTAATGTAGCATAGATTTTCGTTACCAAAACATCAATCTAATCCTTTTTTTGACCTGCATGTAAAATCAGCTGAAATCAAAGGACTGGTAGTGATGGTAGAGGTCGTGGTGTTTTGCCCTTCTATCAGTTGAAGTGGGTTTAACAGGAATGGCGGTGCTGCTCTGCTCTAAAGGTCCAGTTGGCTTGTAAAATAGTGCGAGTGGCTCATGATGATGTCATGGCGTCTGGATTATTAAACGATAAATGAACAATCAGATTTGACTGTAACCAAATAAGCCACCAATTGTCCAACTGAGCTCCGCCTGTATCAAACAATCACAGCATTTACATGCACCAAATATTCAGTTTTTTGCCCTTATTCCAAAAAAGGCAGTATTTCTATTAAGCTGTTTACATGTCGAATGAAAAAGCCGTGCATACTCACATTAATGTGCTCTCACATGTCGTTTATCTCATCTAAAAATGGAAAAGTGAAACGTCTCTAGCTGCGTCAAAATAGGATTTACTTCAGAGTTTCCCATCGGTGGCGGACTTGTTCGACGATGCAAACACAGCCTCCCTTTTTCATTCCTTCAACTGCATTCTTGAAAAGGTTGGCGTATTCGCGAACATCCAAAAAACCTGTTGATACCCAAGCCTTTCATAATGTTTAAAAGTTTCTTCTTCCGATCAGAGACATGAGCTTGTTTTTTGTGCTTGCATTGCTACACCAGCCTTGCAGCTGATGGTGAGATGGCTTGTGTGAAACGTATTCTTGACAACACACAGGGCCGATCAAAAACAGGCAAGAGGCTGTGTGTTGCAAACTGCATTGCAGCTGAGAAACATGTTTCAAATGCGCGGTATACAGGCCCAAAGAATGCTCCTAAAACCCAAATAATAGCGGCGTATCCCACGTCTTAATTATTCGGAATATCCAAACAGAATATGCTTTTTACATGAACCGAATCAAATTCAGAAAACTGTCATAATCTGAATAAAAGTGGAATATTAGTGTGCATGTAAGTGTCGTCACTGAGAGCAGAGCAGAGAATCAAAGATGTAAAATAATAACTATAATAACTGTCCAAACTTTTGTATGAAATTGTGTTTTCACGTAGAAACCCATCACTCATAGTAGAAGCTAATTGACGAAATATGTTTCAAGGCCATCTTGCTCCCATAGTGTAACCCATCGTTATCCAACTGTTGGCTTCCTTACTTTTTTATAACCAAAAAGCATTTACGAGGCCAGCAGCACTGTGCTGTCTTTTTAACAGATTCCTCATCTGAGAATTGCTGCTACTGGGCAAAAAAAGTCTGCAAAAAGGTATGAATATCACCCACTCCTGTTGTCACTGTACGTTTCTGAAGCTGCACCATGCAAACCAGAACTGTAAGCATTAGAGTAGATGTATACATCAGGGCATCACAGTGCTGGGGGTGGTGTTGGTGATGGGTAGAATGAGCACAGTGGTGGTTACGGTGATTGTACTGGTCGTGATGGAAGTGATAGTGAAGATGGCGGTTTTCGATTCAAGGCCTTTGACACCCTGTCCTCTTTTTTCTCTTTTCATTTGTCCGTGCAAATGAAACATATCTGGTACAAACTTTGACATTCAATTAAAACTGCTTTTTTTTTGTAGTTGTTTTTTGGGTGTTCTGGATGAAACGGTTACTTTGTAGAGTTTGTACAAACAAAACACATCGCTTTCGCTTGTTTTATTGTGGGACTTTTCTTCCATTTCTCATGAATAATAATGCAACATTTTTACTACTAGGCAAGTTTGGTTGAAGCTGTGAATAATCGTTGAGCCACTTTGCTTTTTAGTTCTGATCTGTTAGAAGAAGTCAAACCTTTAATGATGTCACCGACTCAGTGCCATTTGACTTGTAGTCAGTGGAGTGGAAACATCAGAGGTAAATACATTTTCACTGCTTTTACTCACTGGAGCTGTTTTGGTTGCCAGGTTACATCCTGGATTTTCACTTTGCAACTGCTCGAGCGTCAAATGATTTCCACAGTAGCAGTTTGTTTTGCAGTGTCTCGCAATTACTACGAAAGGAATGCCTACTGTGCAGCGGCTACAATGCAATATTATTTAAAGTTACAGTGTGCTATCAAGCTCCGAGGTTACAGTTGGGTTTGACCGTTACGCCCCCTGCTGGAGGACTGGGTGCAATTATCGTGAAGTTCTTTTAGAGTTGTGGTGGAGGACTCTTACTGTGAAAGGCTCCAGAGTTATCCAGTGCGGACACTCTTATTGTGAAGTTTCCTGAAGTTAAAGTGGGAAAGTAGGATTCTTTGTTTTTTCGGGTGACACACACATAGTGTAGCAATAGTTGTTTTGGACTCACTCGCATTAGATTCAGTTTTCTGCCTGATCAGGACTCGCTAACCTTTACGCTTTTTACTGTAGAAGTGCCCACGTGTAAAAAATGCCTTTCAGTGCACCAACACCACACACACACACACACACACATACAGATTGACTCAGTGCATCTCCTTGCTGTTTCATGTAGCTTGCTCCTGTGGAATGATGTCGAGTCTCACAGCAACAGTTCTCTCCAGCTGTTACTGGAAACCTTTCTCTCAACACGTTGATCATGTTTCTGGTTTTTCTCTGATGCTCTCATGTTTTATTTTTTATTTCTCACTTGTTTTTATCAGCAGTTGTAATGTCTCTAGCGGCACCTAACTTAATTCAGTGGTTTCATTTTTCTGTATCGTGTTTGACATTGTACAAAGGTTGGATTAAAAAAAAAACATGGATGAATGAATGAAAGGAAAACAAACAAAAAAAATACATGTAGGGAGTCATCGGCAGCCTTTAACGGTATGTTTTGCACTAAGTATAGAGTGTTCAAGCTTCATATTAAAAAAAAACTTTGCGCTTTGCGCTACAATACAATGAAATTTGTTACTTTATTTGTAAAAACTTAATAAATAAAAGTTGTTTAAATGAATTGCAGTGACTGGTGTTTAAATTCAGATGAATGTATAAATGAAATTAAATCTGGCTATTTTTTAACATTCAATATATTTTCTTTTTAACAGGCCTCTGGGTCACGGTGAACCGGGACAGAATCACAGACAGGTACTAAATAACACGGACAAACAGTCAAAGCTCAGGGTTCCTACGCAGTATTGAGAAGTATGGATTTTAATTATAGTATAAAAAGTATTTGTGTTTCCAGACTATTTCCCTTACTCTATTTTATAGAATATAAAATTCTGAATTTGAATCTGGAAAAGAAGGAAAGTTTGAAATGCAAATTGAGTAGGAATCCTGAAAGCTGTAGCACTCATGGTTCCCACGGGTCCTTGAAATCCTTGAAAGTTTCTGAAAATAGACATTGTCACAAACTGGCTCAGTGAATGTGACAAGTAGGGAGTCCACACAAAAGATTCAGTTAAAACAAGCATAACTAAGATTAACTTATATAACCAATGGAATGTGTCGGTCAGCAAAGTCAGTAATGAAAGCCATGCATGGATGTGTGTCAGGTGTGCTGTGGAGGTGTTGAAGGTGCAAATCAAAAAGCAATGATGCAGGGTGGACGTCTGCTGCAGGAGGGGAGAGATCAAGTGAAAACATGAGACAGCTTTTGTAGCCTTCAAGGCCCAGGTGAGCTCAATCAAGGCAACAACAGTGGCAGGGGTGTCACAACATAATTAGACATGGGTCATTGAAAGTGCTTGACTTTTTATTTTTTGTGCAATAACAAACTGAAGAAGAAGAACGTTCGTAAATAGGCTACGTTCTACTGTCTGCAGTTAGGTCATTGTTTCTTGCGCCACCTGCATCAAGAAAGTGCAACGGTCATGTGCATGCAGGAGCGTTTGAAGTACTGTGTTGGATCCTTGAAATTGAGGGAATTGGGCCTGGAAAGTCCTTGACTCGTCTTTGAATTTGATGTTTAAGAAGGTGTGGGAACCCTGGTTAATGATAAAGTTTCATTATCTTGTTTGTAAGTTACTCAATGCATTTTTGAAATGTGTTTTGAGACTTTTCATGGGAACCATTCAGTGGTCTCACCCAGTAAAAACCAATGAAGTTTAGCTTTACATTATTCTAAGCCCCTACAATATGATTGAAATGTCAAGAATTTGTATTTTTATTTATTTATTTAACCCGTATTTAACCAGGAAGTCCCATTGAGATACAAAATCTCTCTTACAAGAGAGGTCAGCCAATCAAAACACATGAAAATGCAACATATACAACATATAATACAGAAATCCACAGTAAAACAATAGCTGTTTGAATATAGTGGCCTCTCAAGACAAACAAGCACAAGTCTCTGTCACCACATTCCTTATGATGCCCTTAAATTCATCAGTGGATATAGGGGGTTTCTACTTTTAGATTTTCTTGAAGATTGTTCCATGTCCAAGGTGCAGTGTAGGAAAATGCAGTTTTCCTCACATCTGTTAAAACCTGGGGTACTATATAATGGAATAATATCGAATGTATCGGCAGTATTTAATAAGAAAGTATTATATTCAATGGGACAAATCGGTTTTGGTCTGAAATTATTGGCAATATTACCTTTATCACTGATTTGTATTTCAACAAGGCATTTCAAAGTGCTTTGTGTCAGTCATAGCATAGCATTTAAAAATGATATGCAAGAACCACACGGCAACATATGGGGACTTTCATTTAAATTCATTTTGTCAGCATTTTTTTTTAGACCAGGGGCCGTATCCACAAACACTCTGAGAACACTCTCATGGAGCTCCTAACTTAGCCTAAAAACTTTAAGTAATGAGTCCTAGCTTAGGAGTGATTTAGCAAAGTTCTCAGAGCAACTCTGAACAAGGAGAGGACAGAAACGTTCGTCATACCTACCCCATTGGTAGGTATTCTTAGATTTTAGTCACTAGGAGCAACTCTTTGCGCTAGGAAGCTTAATGACTACGGCCCCTAATACGGCCATTAGTATCAGAATGACTAACCCTTACCCCAAATGTTAGGCACCACCCCATCACATCCAAATGAGACTGGTTTGTTCTAGCTTCCTTTTGGTTGCAGTACCTGAGCTCTCCACATGGCCGCAGCACTTCTCTTTACTAACTGTCCAACCTGCAGGACCTACTGTATACACTGGCCTCCCTCCTGTTGTCCAGACCATATTAAACAGCTTCTTGCTCCAGGGCCAATCAGGAAACAGCTCGTTGTGAGGTGTGAATCTGTGCCTATTATCCGTCACCATGGAGACAATGAGAATAACACGGTCAGCCCAGAGTAAAAGAGGCCTGAGGAAGGAAGGGAGGAAGGAAAATGAGACTTACCGGTACATTAAAACAATAAATTTCCATCATGCAGTTTTCCTGCTGCGATACGAATACTGCACTGCAAAAAGTTGCACTCTTTGGGATTCAGGATTTTAATTTGCATTAAGCTTTGTCAAACTTGGTGGAGGATCTTTTGTCTGCACGGTATTTATTTTTCGCAGTGTAGGGATGGGTTCTCAGCCTACTGTGAGCCACAGCCAAGTGTAGGGCTAACAGGTGAACTCACACAAGATGCAGTTCAGTCTACAGTGACTGCTGCTCTGCTCATGCTTTTTAATGATTATAGATGCTTCTCTGTTCTGTTAGACTCATTGAAGATCAGTGAGGATGGGGATAAAATGTGACAACCATGAGGTGAAACCAAACCAAACAACCTCACACACACATAAACTGTTTACACCATAAATTACAAGGTGTCACATTTCAACACACATCTCCCACACATACAGTATAACTCGCTTCTTTAAGCTGGCATATGAGCCAGATGAATCTGTCTCGATGAGTGCAAGAGGCAGAGAGAGGAATAAAATTCTCACCCACCACATGCCACTCTGCTACATTTTACTGTGACTACAAGGTGATGATAGTATGATGCTTTACTGAATCATACATGGATGTTCCCGTTTTGTTTTGCTTCCCATACTGGCAGGAAACTACAAACATTTAAGGTGCTGTTTGGCAGAGCGGCTGGTGAATTTCGGGAGTTAGCCTGCACTGTGGACTGAGGACAAGAATGACCCTGCTCACACCTGAAGGTGAATAATTAGTTAATAGTGAATCCAAGCACCACTGAGCACTTAATGGGGCATTAAAGTCAAAGAAATCAGCTGGTCCTTACTATTGACTGACTTATGTAGTACTTGAAGAGATATATGATAACTGTTTTTGAAGGTAGAGCTCATCCGATACACTGACCAGGATGATCCGCTATATGGACAAAAGGATTAGGCCACACCTGTTAATTACTGAACTCAGGTGTTTCAATCAGACCCGTTGCCACAGCTGTATAAAATCAAGCACCTAGCAGTCAACTGTAAGTGATAATATTATTATGACAAGGTTTGATGAGCTTGGTGTGGATGAACTTGACTAGCCCACACAAAGCCCTGATCTCAACCCCATCAAGCAACTCCATTGAGTTGGACCATCGCGGTGAAGAGGCGAGCTGAGCCGTAAGGCAAAGCTTTCGATTTACTTAAAGATCGTGGATACAAGTGGCTAAAATGAGTTTCCTTTGTAGGGTGGCTGGGCTCAGCCTTAGAGATAGGGTAAGGAGCTTGGACATCCACAGGGAGCTCGGAGTAGAGCCGCTGCTCCTTTGTGTTCAAAAGGGGTCAGTTGTGGCGGTACAAGCATCTGATCAGGATGCCTCCTGGGCGCCTCCCATTGGAGGTGTTCTGGGCACATCCCACTGGTAGGAGGCCCCGGGGCAGACCCGGAACATGCTGGATGGATAACATAACTCATCTTGCTCATCTGGCGTGGTAACACCTTGGGTTGCTGCCCCCGAAACCTTGCCCTGGTCTAGTGGAGATGGATGGATGGATGGATGGATGGATGGATGGATGGAATTTAACAAAAACACGATTCTCATTTTCAGGTGACTATTAACTAATGAAAACATAGTTAGAGATGTTAGATACCATTTCTGCCAGTAGATGCCCCTAAAACCACACCTATTAAAAGATCCTTGTCAAAAATGATTGCCCTAGTTGTGCATCAAAAACAAACAAATAAATATATCTCAATATTATATCAGAGCTAAACATCCAGTTTTGGATGGGATCTGTAGAAAAGTACTTCAAAGTCCAAAAGTAGATTTGAGAAAGAGTTAATCACATCTAATCACAATACAAGAGCCAATGTGGCATTCTGACCGCATCTATTTCGGTGCCAAGGTGATGGCTATCTTTTGTATATAAAAAAGAGATACTCACACACACACACACACACACACACACACACACTCACACACGCACAAACTTGACACGTAAACAGTCCACTTGCACAACATAATTACACATAAATACAGGAAGTGACCTCTTTCACTTCTGCACAGTCAAACACAACTCTCATCACAAGGAGGATTAACCTACAGGAATATGGGAATTAAAAGTGAAAGCAGTTTTTTAAGGTAAATATGAGAGTAGATAATTAAAAAACAGGATGTAAATTAAGATAGAAAATCATTTTTGTGTGTGTGTGTGTGTGTGTGTGTGTGTGTAGAGTACGTGTTACATCCATCTATTCATCCTGTTGTCGTGACCAATTACATTTACATCAGAGTGGCCTTTTTTTTTTTTTCTGCGGCTGCATGAAATGAAACCACTCGAGGGAGGGGAGAGAACTGGTGGTGAGAAAGAAGACGGGGG
>NC_065528.1:19102700-19107700 GCF_006386435.1 Epinephelus moara
AAGAGAAGTGGTGGAGACAGGGGGTGGCGGGGGGGGGGGGGGGGGGTCTTCAAATGTCATGTGTGTGGGAGAAATGCACAGACTGCAGACAGAGAACAGCCAGTTCCATGCTTTAGTTTATGTAAATGTGACAAGAATAAGATGTGGACAGCATTTCCCTGTATGAATCTATGCATGCACAGAAGACGACTGCTCCAAACTGTGATTTGGATCTTCTGTCATGTATTCATGTTATATGTGCCCTTGTAAATGTGACCAATCTTAAAGTTTCCACTTGTAGTATTTTAACAACAGTAAGTCATATTACTTTAGGAGAATACTTGTAATTATCACAAGCATTGATTGATATCCTTTACTCGATTCAACAATGACATAACCCTGAGCCTTCATGCAAAAGGAGCTGCAGATTTTGTCAGATCTGGAGCTCCTGCAGTCCAGTCTGTGATCCACTGAACAAATATTTAATAGTGACAACTGCACTGAAATGACTGCTAATTGAAGCAAGTAACATACACCATCAGACTTAGAGTATACAGATACGTTAAAGACTCACTTTGCGAAGTGTTGAGATATTGGTCGTAGAGATGTCTGCCTTCTCTCAAATATAATGGAACTAGATGTCATTCGGCTTGCCGTGCTCAAAGTGCCAGGAAAACATCCATCCATTTTCAACCGCTTATCCGAAACCGGGTCATGAGGGCAGCAGGCTGAGCAAAATATTCCAGACATCCATCTCCCCAGCAACACTTTCCAGCTCCTCCTGGGGGACCCAGGCCAGATGAGATATGTAATCCTTCCAGTGTGTTCTGGGTCTGCCCCGGGGCCTACTACCAGTGGGATGTACTTGGAACAACTCTAACGGGAGGCGCCCAGGAGGCATCCTGATCAGATGCCCAAACCACCTCAACTGACCCCTTTTGAAGCGAAGGAGCAGCGGCTCTACTCCGAGCTCCCTCCAGATGTCCGAGCTCCTCACCCTATCTCTAAGGCTGAGCCCAGCCACCCCAAAGAGGAAACTCATTTTGGCTGCTTGTATCTGAGATCTCATTCTTTCGGTCACTACCCAGAGCTCATGACCATAGGTGAGGGTTGGGACATAAATGGACCAGTAAATGGATGCTTTGCCTTCCCGCTCAGCTCCCTCTTTGCCACGATGGTCCGGCGTAGCTCCTGCATCACTGCAGACGCCGCCGATCCATCTCATGCTACATTCTACCCTCACTCCCAAGACCCCAAGATACTTGAACTCCCTTACTTGGGGCAGTAACTCTCCCTAAACCCTGAGGGGGCAAGCCACTGAATTCCAGCAGAGAACTACGGCCTCAACTGTTTTTACATTGTTTTCACTCAAAGGATGTGAAATTAGATCATATATAACATAAATTATTCATTTCTGTATTCATTTTCCGTAACCACTTATCCTGTTAGGGGTCGCGGGGGGGGCCCAAGCCTATCCCAGCTGACACTGGGTGAGAGGTGGGCACACTTTAAACAGGTCGCCAGACTGTCACAGGGCTGACACATAGAGACAGACAACCATTCACACTCACATTCACACCTACGGACAATTTAGCGTCACCAATTAACCTGCATGTCTTTGGACTGTGGGAGGAAGCCCGAGTACCCAGAGAAAACCCGCGCTGACACGGGGAGAACATGCAAACTCCACACAACAGGGTCCAAACCACAAACCCTTTTGCTGTGAGGGGACAATGCTAACCACTGCACCAGCGTGCCACCCATTTGATAATTAAAATTGGCACATTTGTATCCTTCCTTGTTTGCAAGTGGACCTACAGCCAAAACTAATGGAAATGGCATTGATAATGCAGGTACTTGGACCATATTAGACCATATTTGACCTGTTGAAATTTTGAACTGACGATGAAGCTTTTGGGATCAGTCAGAACTTAGAAGTATAGAAGAATAGGGGTTATTAGAGTTCATCCTAAGGGGAACATGTTTCATTGTGACCCTTTTAATAGTCACTGAAAAACTTCAGTTTCGACCAAAGCGATTAACTGACTATCAGACCTACATTGCCATTGTAGAGCCACGCTGCTAGTGTGGTTAATAAAAATAACATTTAAGCACAATTACCTGTGAATCTAAAAAAAATAGTTTACTTGTCTATGACACACAAGCATTAGAAAGAAAACCTGACCTCGCTATCTGCAACACAGCTGAACCACAGGGACCACAGATAACAAGTCAGCCTGAGCATTACAACACCATTACTTTTTACTTACGAAGAAACCAGGTCAAAGTTTGGAAACTCTGCTAAGTCGTTCTACAGTGCGAAACAGGAAGTGGTCTCTGTTCTTCCAGCTTTAACGAACTTAGAAGTTTTCAGACTTTTCTCACAGTGTGAGATGAAGGAGCAAATAAAACACCCGGTTGATTAACGATTTCCTCTTCAGTGAAGCAAACAGTACAACAAACACACTGAGAAACCCAAACTATGGGACAAGAAACAGCATTTTCTTTGAGACAGTGTTTATGGGAAATGTAGTCTTTAAATCAACATGTGACAAGTAAACTGACGCTGATATATCACTGTTTAAAAAACTACACAAACATGTTGGTCAAGTAATTTTTGTGATGCAACTTTTAAATATCTCCTATCAGCTTAACAGAAATAGCATGAGACCAAGTAACAGTGTTATTATCATAACATAGTAACAGTCATTACATCGGTATCATATGTCTAAACTGGTTATTATTGCAGTGGAGGGAACAACCACATATTTTCTAATATATATATATAAACATAAATAAGTATTTCATAACCTTTTTAGCTGACTGAGAGTTTCCATATGGGCCTCATGAAGGACTGTGTGTGTATATGTGTTTAAGAGTGTGTTTACTAAACAGTGGTCACCCTTGCATTTCTTGTCCCTGCAAACACCCTTAGGATTTGGAATCAAGTGTAACTGTTATGTCTGGTGTGGCTTTGAAATGATCCTCTGATGGCAAAAATCCAATATCCCGCTGAGACTAAATCAGTGGCTCCTTCACAATATGTTCCCATCTTCTTGCTTATTAATATATTTGTTGCTTTCCCGCTACCTTCAGCTGCCCTTGAATGAAGCATTTAACCTTTAACTGGAGCTGGACTGTGGCCAGTTTGGACCAGCATGTCACTAGAGTGGAACACTTATATTACACTAACGTGTGATCTGGGTAAATATAACTGGCTTTGCTTAGCTGTTCCTCAGCAGCACTGGTGGTGGTTTAAGGAAGGCACTTTGTTATTTTGTCTTTTCTAAATTACTCTGCGGTGGTGTACCAAGGTAAAAGTCATTATCTGCTGTTGTGCTACAACAACCCATTTGCCAGAATAAATGTTGGAATGGTATGTTTCTTCAAACCACAGATATGTTCCATTTGTTTTTAATGGATAGTGGGTATCTTTCTTTCTTTATGTTTCAGTTTTAAATTTTGATTTTAAAAATCACTTGGTTAGGGTTGGGAAAACATCATCTTTGGGCTTAAAATACCTGTTTGGTGCCACAAACACTGCTGGACATGTCCCAAACTATCGTTAAAAAATAGCTGTTTGTTTCGCTGCAAACACCACTGGATATGTCCTGAATCGTCAAGATAAAACACCTACTTTTGTTGCTACAAACACTGCTGGACATGTCCCTAACTATGGTTAAAAAAGCTGCTTTTGTCATCACAAACACTACTGGAAATGTACTGTCATTAAAAAATAGCTGCTTTTGTCACTGCAAACATTGCTGTATATGTCCCAAATTGTCAAGATAAAAAACACACTTTGGTCGCTACAAACAACATTGGACATGTCCCAAACTATCGTTAAAGAAAGCCGCTTTTGTCGCTCCAAACACAGCAGAACATGCCCCAAACTGTCAAAACAAAAACACCCACTTTTGTTGCTACCAACAACGCTGGACATGTCCCCAACTGTCTTTAAAAAAACATCCACCTCTGTCACTACAATCACTGCAAGACATGTCCCAAAGTATCATCAAAGAATAGCCACTTTTGTCACTACAAACACAGCCTTACATGTCCCCAACTCTAAAGAAAAAACACCTGCTTGTGTCTTTAAAAAGCACCCACCTCTGTCACTACAAACACTGTCGGACACGTCCCAAACTGTTGCTAAAAACACCAAACTCTTGTTGCCACAAACACAACTGGACATCACCTGAGTCATTGTCAAACAAACACCTGTTTTTGTTGGTGTTACTCGGCAGGGGCAAGGTGTCATGGCAGTCACCATCCCCTTCTCTTTTTGATGAGAAACTCAGCTCATATAGATGTAACATGAACTATGTCATGCATATGAAACTTATAAATGTAACATGTCCATGGTTTGCAGAAACATACAATGCCAACATTTTATCCTGGCGAGTTGGTCTGGCTATAATCACAAAGGAGATAAGACAAATTAGATAAACTACAGATGAAGTTCTGAAAGTACTGAGCTGTACATTGTGCATGCAAGGGAATGAAATGTTCTTTTATTTCAAGTTTAAGTGCATTTTGTTGTGAAAATATTTGACTAAAATGGTATGTGGTCATTTTGATTCAGCTCTGACATTGACACAAGACACATCCCTGTCTGTTTAGACATTAAACACAGAAAATAAAAATAATGACCTGCATGTATGCTGTTATTTTTAAGGAGAATCCCATCTCTCCCCTATGCAGTTGCGATGATGTTGCAACCTTGCCATGTTTAGTGTAATCGTGTAGCTGTGTAAGCAGAGGCTGCAGGGTTGTGCTGGGCCATGTGGGCTCCTGAGCGGAGTCATTACAGGTTTCTGCTGTTGTTTCCTTTGGCCCGAGAGCAGCTTTTCTCCCCTCGTCTGTTTACACAGCCTAGATTAACACGGCACCGAGTTCTAAATGGTGCACCAGTTTGCCTGCGGACAGAGAGTGTGTCCATTTATCTGTGTATTTCAGTACATTTTCGGTAAAAGTGTGTGCACCTAAGTGCTTTTCCTGTCCACATGTGGTCTTGAGTG